>NC_057865.1:812500-1142500 GCF_019393635.1 Dromiciops gliroides | reverse complement strand
CTTCCTCCTCCTCCTCCTCCTCCTCTCCTCCTCCTCTTCTTCTCCTTCTCCTCCTCCTCCTCTTCTTCTTCTTCTTCTTCTTCTTCTCTTCTCCTCTTCTTCTTCTCCTCCTCCTCCTCCTCCTCCTCCTCTTCCTCATCCTCCTTCTTCAGTTGTTTCAAGTCATGTCTGACACTTCCAGACCCCATTTGGGGTTTTCTTGGCAAAGATACCAGAGTGGTTTGCCATCTAGCAAAACTGCCTCCTCCAGCTCATTTGACAGATGAAGAAACTGAGGCAAACTGGGTTAAGTGACTTGCCCAGAATCACACAGCTAGTAAATGTCTGGGGCCAGATTTGAACTCAGGAAGATGAGTCTTCCTGACTTCAGGCCTATCTGGCACTCTATCCACTGGGCCACATAGCTTCCCTGACATATTTTACATGGATTTAAGAAATCAGCTTCACAAACTTAGGATAAGAAAGAATGATGCAGAGAAAAGTGAAAAAGATATGAAGGTATTAGTAGACTGCAAGCTCAAGATGATTCAACGATAGGATGTGGCAGCCAAGAAATGGAATATGGTCTCAGACTCCATCCAAAGAGTCATCATTACCAGGGAGAAAGAATGGTCAATCCCTCTGTACCCTGCCCTGGTCAGCTCCTGTCTGAAATACAGTGTGCAGTTCTGGGTACCCTAGGAAATTATCAAGGTGGAGTAAGCTCAGAGGAAGGCAAACAGGGTGAGGAAGGACCACGTGAGCATCCCCTGACATAACAGGGACATTTAGCCTGGAGAAGAGGGCCAGGAGAAGGTGACGGACGACTGTCTTCAAGGACATGAGGCGTTCCCTTGTGTGTCCCCAGCTGATGCTGGGTCTTGGGGAGCATGCAAGGTAGAGAAGCCCCCTCTGCATGCAGTTTGGGGAGCTCCCTGGACTCCAGGCCAGGCTGATGGGAGTCTCATGACAATTCCAGCTGCCATTCTTGAGGCTTTTCCACAAAGTTTGAAGCCCATTTAGCTTGATAGTCACCATATGCAGTCTGCAAAAGACTGTTTAGCCTTTTTAAAAAACAGAAACCCTGTACCCCCATGACAACTTTTCGTGCCCAAACACAAGAGTAATTTTGCAATTTTTGTTTTTAACATAAAATAGATGTTCTTGTCGAAATCTAGAAAATTACACTAATGTACCATTTCAAACTTCAAATGTCAGCACCGCATCCTGTTAGTTTCCACGCTCTAACATAAATTAGGGTGTTTTTTTTAAATTGATTTTTGAGCCTTGCTTTTCTCAAGGATCCCACCTCTCTTTGCATAATGTTGTACTTGGAGAACTATTGGGTTTCATATTTTGTTTATCAGAACAACATGTCAAGTGCCAGGTTTCCCAAAACTTCCAGAAAGGAACCCATGAACACTGAAGGGATGGGAGTCAGACAGATCGAGAGGCCCTCTGGCCTCCCCCCACTCCTTCTGATGGATGGCTACTAACCAATCCCTTGGAAGATTTGGTATTTTCCTTTCTGTTCCTCTGTCAAAGCTGAGCCAACATTTGTGTAATGTGAGGGGACCAACACAGAGATAGATGTAAGGAGTGACCACAGGGCTTCCCCTGAGCTGCTCCACCTAACTATGAGGCTGTTGGTGAGCTCCACACAAAGGACGCTCACATCTGCTCTTGCAGTTCAGAGCAAGGAACACTTCTGACCATTCACACTGAACTGACCAGTCAAGTAGTCAGCTCTGCAGATTTTCTTTTCCCATGCCATTGTCTGGTTATATGACTGAACGGAATCAGTTTTGTTTGGTTTCTGAGCATTCCACAGGCATGGTTCTTAACCTTCCTCCCCAAACTGGTAGATCAAAGGAATACTATGGGCACAGTCTTCCTAGATCTCGCAAAGTATTTGATAGTCTCCCACCAATCTTATGGACAAAATGGAGAGATGTGTGCTAGACAATAGCACAATGAATTGAGCTTAGTATGGGTTGAATGGCTGAACCCAAAGAGTAGCTGTGAATGGTGCCTTGTCAGCCTAGGAGATGTCCAAAGGGCTTCTCCACAGATCTTTGCTGAGTCCTAGGTTCTTTAATATTTTTATCAGTGACTTGGATAAATGGCTATCTGAGAGACTGGCCTTTTCAGATGTAGACCTTTTTGGTTGCTGAAAGAGACAGAAAGGCTCATTTCAGGGTTTTAAAGTCTATAACTGATCAATTAGATGTCAAATAACTATGTGGGAACTATGAAAAAATTATATTAGGGCTGCTGAGGTCAGACCTGGCCGAAAAGTGAATCTTGTCAGCCCCACATCATAAGGTAGAGATAGGTCACTGCTTATGAAAAACTTTGACACGAAACATTCAATGAAGCTGCAGAAGATGAGATGACTAGATGAAGATAGAAGCAGACAAAGCATCTGAGCACAAGAGTAAGGGACAGAAGACACAGAAGTCCATGGAAAATTGCTTATATAATGCAGAAAATAGGATCTAGCTGGAGCTGACCAAAATTGTTAGGCAGGATCTGCTGCCATCCTGCTAAGAGCAGTGATGATTGAAATAAAGGCGTTCCTTTGCTGAGAGCTGATTGGATAAAATTGAATCCCTGTCATTTGAAGAGACAGATGAAGAAAGGTTGCATAGACTTATTTGTGTATATAGCTTGAGAAGGAGAAACTCTTAAAGATCAGTGAGCACATCTGAGGACTGTTATTTCTCCAGCTTAAGGAAAACTATATATCTCATAGCAGCCTGCCAATGGTGACTGTGCCCTGAAAGAGCTATTCACTGCTTTAGTAATCTGCAAGTAGCAGAGAAGGTACTTTGCCCAGCTAAACAACCAGTGAGGACCCAAAGAAAAGAGAATGGAGAAGTGGTTTTGTCCAGCAGCTGATATGTAGTACAGAATAGTTTTCTGAAGCAACCAAGGACACAAAAGCCTGTTGTCCAGAGTTGTGTTCTCATCGGCACGTGGGCTTCTTTACTTGTGTGCCGGCTTATCCAATTTCTATTAATATGTGTCTGCTCTCCTCCATGGACACCATGTGCATTGGTGGGAGAGTGTGGTCCCAGTTCGTGGGCAGACGGTTATATTTCAATTATTTCGCTCTCACCTTCTATTGAGTAAATGTTGAGATGTTATCATTCATCTCACTTTTGACTTATCATTTAGTTAGTGTTTCATGTATAAGAGTCAACAGTGTCATTGCTTCTGATTTTATGTAAACCTAGGGGCTTAAGAACTGTAATAGTTACAGGGACATGCTCCTCTCATGCTGGGGCTATTGCCCCTAGGAGCCTGAAGACAGAGGTGGGGTTGGAGCCATGTGCTTTTGTCCATTGCTGGTTCCCTTCTCCGGAAAGAACAAAAACCAAAACCTCAAACTTGTCAGTGTAAGGATAGGTCATAGTAAGTGATGAGAGAGAGAGAGAGAGAGAGAGAGAGAGAGAGAGAGAGAGAGAGAGAGAGAGAGGGAGGGAGAGGGAGAGGGAGGGAGGGAGAGAGGGAGGGAGGGAGGTGCCTCTTGGTCAAGAATCTGGAGGTGATGTTGGGAACACAATGGAAGACAGTGAAGCTCAAAACAAATCTTGGCGGATTAGAAAAATGGCCACATCCAGTGAGATCAAATTTAATGAGAATAACTATAAAATTCTTCAGGCAGCTAGGTGGCGCCATAGTGCATAGAGCGCTAGGTCTGGAGTTGGCAAGACTAAATTTCATGAGTTCAAATCTGGCCTCACCACTTATTAGTTGTGTGACCCTGGGAAAATCACTTACCCCATTTGCCAGTTTCCTCATCTGTAAAATGAACTGGAGAAGGAAATGGCAAAACACTCCAGTAGCTTTGCCAAGAAAACCCCAAATGGGGTCATGAAGAGTCAGACATGACTGAAAAATGACAACAACAACATAAAATCCTATTCATCACATAAAAAACCGAAATACAGAATGGGTGATTCTGTGACAGACAGGAGGATTTTCATGGATTGTTCTTGAGAGCAATAGGAATGGGACCTGGCAGTCACCAAAGCTAGAGTGACCTCAGGGTCACCAAGAGAGGCACAGGGAACAGAACAGTGAAAAGTATAGTCCTTCCCCCTGCACTCTGCCCTGGTATCACATCTGCATCCATTCTACAGACATTAGGAAGGCTATGGATAAGGAAGAACACATCCAGGGAAAGGTGCCCAGGATGGAGAGGGCATAGGAGAATCAGATAGAGAACATGGGGACAAGAGGAGCCCGGGAGTGACGGGTGGGGGTGGGAATTGATGGATGAAGGGGTTCATCCCATCTCCTTGGCACCACAAGTTAAAGCTTGGAGCAGGGGGACGATTTCAAAGAGGGTCGTTAGGTTTGATGTCAGGAGAAACTTTCTTATAGCAATTGTTCGAAGGCGGAATGGGCTGTGAAGCCAGGTGGTGAGCTCCTTCTGATCAGAAGTCTTCGGGCAGAGACTGGTTTATCAGGGAGAGGCTTCATGTTCAAATAAAGGATATCCTCCCCACCCCACAGCAATGGAGCTGGGGTGGAAGATATTGTCAATGAGAGGGGTGAGACAGGATTGGTAGAGGTGCAGGGGGTGATAGAGGCTCTCTTGACAAACCATTCATGGCATCAATTCACTCTGCTTCAACAATTCCAAACCAGAGTTGGGAATCCTCTCTCCCTCTGCCTCAAACTGACATGGGTAAAGTCCCTCTGAATTCTATGTGTTCTCCATAAGTAGTCAGTCAGTCAGTCAGCAAACATTTATTATAAGCACCTATGATGTGGCAAGGTACTATGCTAAGGTCTGGAGATACAAAGAAAGCAAAGGAGTTTCTGCTCTCCAGGGTTTCAGTCTAATGGTGGAGATGCCATGCTGATAACTGTATGTAAAAGATCACCACAGAGTGGATGGAAAGTGGTCCTTCATTCTCAAAGAGGACCAAGGTGGCATCACTGTGTCAGGGTCAGGGACAGTGTGTCTTCCTGTGGCTGATCAGGTCATGAGCTGGGAAGGCTCGACCACAGCTTGGGCATAAAGAGCCCACATGAGCATTTGGGGTGGACTCCCTAAGCTTGAGTATCTCTCCCTTCTTGTGAGCTACCACAATCCTGCTCTGTTCCTCCTTTGATGCAGGCACACCCATGATGGTGGCCCTTTGCCAGCATCTCCCATATCGAGCAATCCAAGTCATCCCAGAAGGAAAACCTGAGCAGCTGGGTGTGTGACTGGAGGGCAAAGTGGGTGGGAGCCGGGAAAAGCCTCCTGAAGAAGGTCTGGTTTGAGCCAGGAAGCTTTGAGGAGGAAGAGGAAGAGAATCCCAGCCATGAGATGCCAGGAATAGAAGGTAGCACTAGTGTGAAAACTGGGCATGGGACAGGTAAGAAAGGGCTCTGCATTTGATCCCAGAGGCAGAGGGAGCCATTGGCATTTATAGAGAAGGAAAGTGATGTGCTCAGACTTGGGCATTAAGAAGATGGCTTTCTGGGGGCAGCTAGGTAGCTCAGTGGATAAAGCACTGGCCCTGGATTAAGGAGGACCTGAGTTCAAATTCGGCCTCTGACACTTAACACTTACTAGCTGTGTGACCCTGGGCAAGTCACTCAACCCCCACTGCCCTGAAAAAAAAAAAAAAAAAAAAAAGATGGCTTTCTTGGGTAAGTGGTGGATGGAATGGGGTGGGGGAAAGACTTGAGGCAGCAGACCCCCCAACAACTGCTGCCACAGCCAAGCTTGAGGAGAAGAGGGTCTATCCCAGGGGATTGTCAGGAAATGGTGAGCACCCTGCAGCCAAAGACTTCTTTGTGCTCTTCCTTGGTGTTCTCAGAGGCTATCGAAGTGCCTGGAACACAGTAGGTGCTCAATTATTGGGTTGTAACTTCAAGGCTTCTTCCCCAGATCTGAACTTAGTCAGGGTACCAGGTTTCCTGAGTTTGGAAGCAGCTTAGCTGGCCATTCTTTCTCTCCCACTTTCATTAATTTGCCTTTTTGCTTCATTAACTTTGCTTTTTTAGCCAGGAACAGAAGTTCTAAAATCATACTGGAAACAATATAAGTATAAACACACACATTTTACTCTCTGTTCTGCCCCAAACCCAAACCCAAACGTCCTGGATGCCCTACAAGCCCATTCTCTAAAGATATCCTGATCCAGCTGTTTGTTGCTGCTTGGGAGAAGCCCAGGAATTCTTCAAGCTTTATCCAAACCAATGCTGGAAGCTCGCTGACTGGCTCTGGTCTCTGTTTCCACTTTCCCTATTTGTGTGTCTTCCTTTTGGCTTGAGAATTTGCAAGAGACTGAGCTCAGGGTTTAATGGGGGCAGGGGAAGGAATGTTATGTGATTGTGGAACCACTTTTGGTGATTTTTTTCTTTCAAATGAATCAACAAGTATTTATTAAGCACCTATTACATGCAAAGCAGGTGCTGGGGTATAACAAAAATGAAACCATCCCTGCCCACAAGGCACTTCCATTCTTACAGGGGAGATGAGATAGACATTAGAGACAGCATATATAAGAAATATTAAAAATAAATACCAGAACAGGGTTCAGGCTCATTTCTTCCCATTTTGAGCCCAGTGTTGTCCACTGTGTTCCCCTGTGCTCCCAACCCCAACATTTTACATACTCTTTCCACTCCCGATGGGGCTGCCAATGTCAGTGACTTTTGAAAGATCATGCTATGTGAGAGAGGTCCCCCAAAATTGGAGAAAGACATGTATGGTCCTATTTTTAAAAAGGCCAAATGAACTTTGATTCCTGGGAAAATTCTAGAATGAATCATTCAAGAGATGGTCGCCAAACACCTAGAAAGGGAGGCAGTGATTACAAAGAGGCAGCTTGGCATCCTCATGAACAGATCATGCCCAACTCATTTCTTCTTTTCCTGGTTTCCCACTTGGGAGGGACAGCTGAATTCTTCCCTAGGTCCCACTGACACCTCTGCACTCCCCCCCCTCCCCCCCCCAACAGCTATTCAGCCCTCTCACCTGACCACAAGCTCAGTTCCAGAAGACACTGGTGCTGCAGCTGATTCGGAGGCTCGGGGTTAAGTTGCTCTGGTGTGGCATGCCTGAGGTCTCTGTCGGCATGATTGTAGGGTTGGACTTTACCAGTAGCTCAGCATGGCCCCCTTTAATCTGTCTATGGCTGGAAAATAATCTCAACCCATATTTTGTGGGTTTTTCTGCTCCCGGGGTTCTTTTATTGCTGTTTTGGGGGTAATCGTATCAGGAGCTCTGTGCATTTAATGTCTTTCCTCTGCCATCTTGCTCCACCTCATTTCTTCTTTTGATGGGACTGGTGGAGGAAGAGAAGGTTGGGGAGGCAGTTTACCTAGATCAAGTACAGTATGCTATTCTTGTACAGAAGGTAGCAGGAAACCTGAATAAGACTAATAAAACCCACCGGATTTGGAGCAGACCAGACTCAAAAGGTAACTGCTTGTTCATGGTTCAGGGCCAAAGTGTGAAGGAGTCTCTAGTGGAGCGCCCCAAAGATCTGTGCTCAGCCATGAGCCGTTTAATATGTTGGTCATTTGGGACAAAGGCAGAGATGGCACAAAGCTGGGATGGAGAGCTAACAAAGCCAGGCACCAAAGGATGCTGACAGGACAGAGCACTGGGCTGATCCAAGAGGATGAAGTTCTGTTGGGATGAATGTAAAGTCTTGAACTCGGGAACAAAAAGCAAATTGCCCCCACAAATATGAGGCAGGAAGCCAGGATGGGCAGCAGGTGTGGATTCTCCAAGAATCCACAGGGTGACCTCCATGCTCAATAGGCACCAGATGCATGATGCTATAGCCCAAACCAGCTGATGCAGACTGAAAGGGGAGACAAGGAGGGGGTGGTCCCCCCAGAGTCTGACTGCATCAGACCATACCTGGAGTTCCATGTTCGGTTATAAGACACACAGTGATTGAATTCTGAAGTGTCCACAGGAGGGCAGGGCAGCCAGGAGGCTGAAAGACCTCTGGTCTGTGTCTTGTGGAGGTAGGCTGAAGGCACTGGCCATGTCTGAGTGCTGTGTTCAAGGCTTTGAAGAGCACAGGCAGGCAGCGCAGCAGCCCTAGCAGGTAGCCCTGGGAGTCATGGGGAGAAGTCCAGCCCAGCTTCCTAACCCGGAGAGCTGTCCTAGTAGGAGGGGCCGGGCTCCCCTGGCCAGAGGGTTCCAAGAGTGTGAGCCCCCTGAGGGCAGGGACTGTCTTCTGCCTCCTTGTGTACCCCCAGTCCTCGTCTCGGTGCCTTCTACACAGTAGGCACTTAATAAATGCTTATTGGTGATTAATCATTAACTGCCTGTTGGGTGTGTTAGAGTGGGGATGCTTTTGTGTAGGGGTTAGGGTGGATGGGTGCTGAGCTTCCTTCCAACCCCCAAAGTCCATGATTCAGGGAATTCTACGTGATTTGCTGACTCCAGCTGGATCTAAGAGGAAGCTGCCCACAAATCTCCCTAAGAACTGTTCTCACTTGGACCAAAGTGGCAAAAGGACTGAACTCATTAGTAGGTGGGGGAGGGGCCTCACTGCCACCCTAGCCTTCAATCAGTTCCTCTTTCACAAGCCAACTCACATTCTGTAGCACTGTCACCCTGGCTGAGCTTGCTTAGGCATTCTGTGCCTCAGTTTCCTCATTTGTAAAACTAGACCTGACGGTTTCTAAGACCCGTCTGGCTCCAGAGCTGTCTTGTGAGATTCAGTCATTCCTCCTAGAATATTTTGGTTTGGCATCATATACATTTCCCCATCTATCCCTGCCCTCTTCCTTCCCCCTCCCCAAAACATATCCTTAGAACAGAGAATAAAAGAGAAAATGGGCAGTTTAGCAAATCTAAGAAGCCCATTCTAAGTCTGGCATTGCCTGCCATTGGCACTGAAGCCTGGTCTGCACTCTTCTTCTCAGGGCTGGGGGGGGGGGCTGGAAGTTGGCGGTGGGGGAGGGACCAGTTCCTTTGATTAACTTTGCAATATTCGTCTTCAGCCGTTTTCTGATGGTTCTTCTTCCTTTTTACATTGTTGGGGTCATTGTCCTAGTTCTGCTTCCTTTGTCTCACATCAGTTCGGAGAAAACTTCCCATGCTTCTCTGCAAGATCACATCATTTCTTACAGTTCCAAGAGACTCATTTGCTGTGATTGGTTTAGACATCCCCGGTCAAGGAACATCCGCTTTATTTCCCAATCTTTGTGGCTATCAATATTTGGTATCTATGGGGACTTGCTTGGAATCAATGAGCTCCTCACAGTGGGGTCTGGGAGGTCAAAGGCTGTGAACGCTTTATTCATGTTCTCAGAATACTTCAAATTGCTTTCCAGAATGGTTAGACTAGTTCACAACTCCCCCAACACTGACTTTTCTGTTATCTGTCATCTTCGCCTCAGCATTTGTGATTTGGAGCATTGCTTTCTATGAGTTCTGTACTTGCACTGTTCTCATGTTCTCTGTCCACTTATCCAGCGGGGAATGGCCTTTGGTCAGACAGAGGTCCCCCTTCTCACCGCCCCCGCCCCCCTCCCCAGTTGACTTCTTCCTGCTTTTCCTAGTTGCATTATTTTTGTTCATGAGCTTCAGTTTCACGTCACCAGGATTATCTATTTTTATATCTCTAATCACCTCCATCTCTCCCCTCCCCTCTTCTTTCTTGTCTGCAGCAGTTTAAGGTGTGACTGACTGTCAGTATTCAGCCCACTCGTCCATTCTGGGTCTATTGGGCTGTTGGATATAGCATGTTTCACCAAGAACTTTCATCTCACTTTGCTTCATCAGCTTTGTCAGACTCCCGATGAAACATTAAAGTTATTCTTATATTCCTTTTGGGCCATGAATATTTGTTCCTTAACCTCAGACCGGTTTAGGGCCTTGGGCTTCTTGTGTTTCCCATGTTCCTGTGTACTCTAGGAGACTCCAGGGTTTGTGACCTCACAAAGAGCTCTGAGGGACCTGGGTTCCAATTCTGCCCCACCCCTTATTCCCTATGTGACCTCGGGCTGTGGACCTCGGGAGTGTGACCACTCCCACTTGCCCACCTCAGTTTTCCCTCTAAATGTGAGAGTGGGAGGAGGTGGCTTCCCAGGTCTCTTGGAGCTCTCTGCCCTGGTCTATGGTCTTCAGCCCAGAGCAGTGCCGAGCATTCTCCTTTGGTGCCTGCACATCTCCGGCTCCAGTTCTGAGGCTTCCAGACCCCCACCCTGCCCTTGAGCTTGAGCAATCTTCGCCTGCTCCTTTTCATCCCCACGCCCTTTGTTCAGAGACTCTGCACCCCCCAGAGTGTTTTCCAGTCTTGATCAAACTCTGAGTAGCCCCATCTCAGCTGATTGATGCCTAAGAATGTGGATGCACGCCGGGCAGGCGCTTGGCTGCTAACGTGTTTGGGCTCAGCAGGAAGAGGGGATTTAAAAGGCGGATGAAGTCTTTGAAAACTCCTGCTTTATTAGAAAGGGTAAAAGGCTCTGAGGCAGTGAAGCCACGACCTTCTTTGAGACAAACATTTTCAAGATATCCCCAGGTCTGTTTCAAGCCCCTGCTTCATCCCCCCCCCCCCAGTTGCTACCCATTGATCTGACAGGCCATTTCCCTCAGCAAGGCAGGAGCAAGGGGGAGGACAGGCAACACTAATCAGTTTGGGGTGAGCAAGTGGCCATGGAGAAAGGGGTCAGGGCAGCAAGTGGCTATAAGTTTGGGGAGACCGTCCATGCCCCAAGGTATCAGGATCTGCCCCAGGGTCTGTGGGCTTGGCAGAGCTGAGCATCCAAAATGTGAGGACCCAGAGCTGGGGTGGCCTCTCTCTTTATTGGGCTCTAGCTTAATCCTACTTGAAGAAGAAGAAAAAGGCAGGCTTGGTGGGAAATTCACCTTCTCTGTCCTGGGGCCATTGCGGGGAGCCTGAGCATGTGGAGGAAAGGCTACAGAAATGGGAAAGGGGGACAGAAGGCTGCCAGCCTCAGCTTTCCCAAATGGTCCTGCTCCAGGGAGCCTAACTGAGGAACCAGGGCCTCCCAGCCCCTCTTAGCTGTCTCCGGGCAAGCTGGGCTCCAGGCTCGGGGCTCCGGGCCCCTCCCCCCCTCCCCCCCCCAGCTCCGGCTCTGGCCCCAGCCACATCTCCAGCTCTGCTCCAGGCAGACCCCGAGCAGGGCCTTGCTGGCTGGTCTCTCCTCCCACAGCCCTCAGTCTGTTGACACACCATTTCCTTCTGGGTGGAACTCTGTTTTGCTTTCCTTCTTTGGGGACTGTTGGTTTTCTTAAAATAGGAGGTCACTTCAGGCTGGAGGGAGCTTCCCATCCTCTGCTCTCAGCCAGACCTGTGGCCCCCTTGGAAACGGAGGGAAATTTCCACTCAGTGGCCTGGAGGCCAGGACCTGCAATTCCCAGGATTCACTCAGGAGGTCAGAGGAGTCACACACCAGAAGCTCTGGCCTCCCTTCTGCTTCCTGCTCTGACTTCTCAGCTCAAGGATCCGGGAGCTGGGATGCAGCCTCTGCCCCCCACCCATCTCCATCACCTTTCTCACCACCACCACTCCCAGGCTCCAGCTCCTGTCCTGTGCTTCATCCACAGTCTTACTTGTTTCCCATTGCCTGAGGATGTGGCTGTGGCCTGGAAGCGGCTGGCTCTGCAGACTCCCCTCCCCAAGCAAGGGTGGAGGGGAGGAAGCCCCGGGGACTTCCAAGGACTCGAAGCCAGCCTGGGCTCTGGGAAGAATATTAGAAGGAGACAACCCAAGCAATACGGACACATCTATAAAGGCTTTCCCCTATCATTTAAACATAACAACAACAACAAATGTTCCCTGTTGGATCTCAGAGGACCCTAGACCCTCAGTAATCTGGATAGAAAAGTGCTAGCAAGTAGTGAAGGGGTCTGCTCCAGACAGACTTTAAAGCAAATGCCTTGCATTGGAAGTACACAGTAGGTGCTTAGTAAATGCTTATTGTTCACCACCACAAAGGCCAGGGATACCTCCGAGGCTTCTCTTACTCCTTAGCTTGTAAACCCCATGGGGAACCAGAGACAACATATTGCAGGCTTCCCACGACTAATAGGGGTTCACCACTTCTAGGCACGAGATTGAAAATAGGAGAGAATTAAGCCAATTTGAAAGGATGAAAACAGAACTGATGTCCTTGATCAGAGCCCAAGTAGTGCCCAAGATGGTTGGTTCAGTCCCTTATGGACTCCAGTAGTTAATCAGTCAGTTTATTATCAGTGACATTAAGTGCCTACTATATGCTAAGCACTGGGGATACAAAAACAGGCAATATACCTGCCCTCAAGCTTACAGTCTAATGGGGGAGATAGCAAACAACAAGTCATGGACAGGACACCCAGGAAATAAGTTGGGGAAACCTTCCTATGGAAGATGGGAATCTGGTTGGGATCTAAAGGGATCCAGGGGAGGAAGTATGTGGAGATGAGAGGGGGGCTGAGGTGAGGAGGGGAGGCGTCCCAGGCTCTGGGCCCAGTCAGGAAACTGAGGGTGGGTGTCCCTGATTTGTTCAGTGTACAAAAGAGGAAAGGTGGGGGTGGGGCGGGTTACCTAGACCCGGGGAAATAGGGAGCCACTGGAGACTGTGAGCAGGGACAGTGACTTCCATTTGACAAGGGAGTGGAGGATGGGCTGGCTTGAGGAGGGAAGAGGCCGGCAGACACCCTTCCCCCTGCCCCAGAAGCCATTGCAGTGCTGGAGGCATGAGGTGGTGGGAACCTGTACCAGAGCAGTAGGGGTCAAAGGAGAGAAGGGGACCTGAGAGATGTTAAAGAGATGGAAAGAGAGACCTTGGCAGCCATAGGCTATGGGGTGAGTGAGAAGATGGGTTTCTTGTCCAGGGTGAAGAGCTGTGGCCCTCTGGAATCAAGTTAGACAAAGACCAGCAAATGGATTGAAGTCAGTCTGTAAAGGGGCATTTATGAAGCGCCTACTGTGTGCCTGCCATCCTGGTAGCTGTAGAGGAGAGTCCCTGAACTTAAGGTGCTTAAACTGCTGTCCAAGATGGGTTTTTTTGGTTTGTTTTTGGTTTTGGGGGTTTTTTTTGGCGGGGCAATGGGGGTTAAGTGACTTGCCCAGGGACACACAACTAGTAAGTGTCAAGTGTCTGAGGCTGGATTTGAACTCAGGTCCTCCTGAATCCAGGGCCGGCGCTTTATCCACTGTGCCACCTAGCCGCCCCCAGGATGGTTTTGAAAAGATTTTAGAACTATTTCAAAGTAATCTGTTTCCTCTGCAGTCCCACTTAGCTTATTTTATGCATTTAAAAACCAGAATATCTGAAGGACTCCAGTGCCTTCCAGGGGGTCCCAAACACAAAAAAGGACAAGGTCTCACCCCTCAAGCAGAGCCTCGGGCCTCCTCAGCTCCCGCTCTCCCTCCCCCCACATTCAGTAGCTGGCCAGCTCTTCATTTCGACCTCCACAATGTCTCTCCCATCCATCACCCCCCGCCCCCGAGTTCAGGTCCTCATCACTCTTCCCTGGGCTAGTTTGGGCTAAACCGGATTCTTGGGGCTCCCCGCATCCAATTCCCTCCCCTCTTCAATCTAACAACCACTCCAGTCACGGTCTTTCTCCCCTACTCACTAAACTCCAGTGACCCTTAGAACCTGCCCCATCCTGTTTTTCCAGCCCTCTTACATGCACATTTTATCTGAAAGGCAGTAGGGAGCCATCGGAGTCTGTTGGGAAGGAGACTCATTTGATCTATGCTTTAGAGAAAACATTTTGACAACTGGGTGGAAGAATTAGAGAAGGTAGAGATGAGAGGTCTGCGCACCCAGGAGTGAACTGTGGAAGCGGTCCAGGCAAGCAGCAACAAGGGCAGGAACTAAGATAGCTGCCCTGTGAGAGGGGGGCAGGGGGCAGATCCAAGGGAGGCTGTGGAGCAGAACTGACCAGGAGAGAGCTTGAGGCAAAGTGGAGCATTGAGGAGGACACTGAGACTGCATATGGGAAGGATGGGAAGGGTGGTGATGCCTTGGCAGAAGGGGGGAGGGGAGGGGCATGTCGAGTGGCAGAGGCTCACGAAGCAGCCTAGTAAAAGTGGCCCATGGGACGCTGGCTGTGCTGCACCAGAGATGGGGTGAGCCACTCCAAATAGAGATCTGGGCATCTCCACTGCATGGAGACCGTGCTGAAGCCCACGGCTGATGAGGGCATGGAGAGGAGAACGAAGAAGCTCTTGTGGGACACCGAGGGGTGATCCAGACAATTTGAGCTTGATGGAGTCGTTTTTACTTTTAGGGTAGCTTTTCATCCCCTTCTTTCCCCCCTAACTGCAGGTACCGAGGCTAAATCTAGAGAGCCCTTTGTGAAGGCTTGGGTAGGGAGGAGGGGGCCAGGGCTGAAGGAATTGCAGCATGCTCGGGCATTTGGTGACTTCATGCTTCTAAAATAAGATTCTGCCCTTTGATTCTCTGTTCTGCCACAAGCTGTGTGACCTCAGGTAAGTCCATTTCCTTCACTGGGCTGCCGCTTCCAGCAACAAGTCAGCTTTTTGAGGTCTTTGTCTCCCAGCTGCCCCACGTAGCACCTCACCTCGCGCAGACGTTGAGCCAGCACCACCTTCTGGGAGGACAGCCATTTCTAGATTGAGTTTATTAGTCCCAAGCTTCCGAACCCCACCTCCTGCCAATGGTCAGAAGCCATGATGTGGCAGCAGGAGTCTCCTTCCCTGCCTCTCTCAATGGGCCAGAGGACCATCGAAACCCTTCTCGTGGCCTTGCCCTTTGCTGTTTCGGGGGAGGGGACATACACTTCATCTTCCCCACGGACTCCCACCATCCACTTTAACTGTCTGGAGATCAAAGCGGACCCTTCCCCAGAGCTGCCGTGCTGAACACGCACCCCAGGGAACGGCTCCTAGTCCGAAAGTGCTGTCCCCTCCCCCATTAGCGGGCTGGAGAAATCAAAGGGATGGTCTCAAACAGCGTAATGTCATCCTTGGGGCCAAGTCAGCCCCAGAACTTCAGAGGGATGCTGAGGGCATAATTGCTTCCCCATTAACTGTGGAGGGTCCATTGGGCCTGACGAGTCTCTAGGAGATCATCTTGAAACTCTGAGTTGTAGGAATCTTGGGCAAAGGGGGGGAGGGGGCATTCCCATGGAAGAAGGCTGAGGTTGGGGGTGGGGCGGTCTTCAGCTCCAGTCTCTGGGCTGCCCTCCATTTACTAGCCGGTCATGTGCCTGCTGGGGGTCAGCGAGTCCTCCCCTCAAACTCCACAGCCTGAGCCTTCCCAGGGCCAGAGAGAGGAATCACTGGTCTGCCCAGTGGCCTGCAGAGCCCTGAAGATTTCCCCAGCAAACAGGAGCGGGGTTGGGTGACTCGGAGGCGGGCGCAAGTTCTGGTCACCTGGCTGGGAGCCATCTTTCCCAGCCCAGGTGATGTTGGCTGGAGGTCAGGAGGGGCCTGGATTCAGGTCCTGCTCTTGCCACTTCCTCACTGGGAGTCCACCCAACACCCCACCGGCAGGGTCTCTCCAAGGCCTGTGCTCCAATCCCTACCCAGGCAGCAGGGAGGGGTCGTGGGACCCATCGCCCCAAATGCCCGTTTCATTGGTGCCTGCAGCACCCGGCATGGTGCCTGAGACACAGTAGGTGATGCAGGTATTCTTGTGGGACTGAATCAAAGCCAAGCAGAAGTGATTCCCTTGGGATGGACGTGACAAGGGGGCCACAAGATGCCTCAGCTCTGCATCAAGGAACAACCCTGCCCACCCCCATTCCCTGACTCAGCCCTGGGTCACAGAACTACAGAATGCCAGGGCTGGAAGGAAATCCCTCCACAATGGGCCCCCAAATGGTCCTCCAGCAAAGAAGAGCGCCCCACGTGGCTCTCATGGGGAGAGGGGAGGCGGGGGAGGAAGGGAGTACTCTCATGCTCACAGAGTGGTGATATTCCTGGGTACTGACTCCCAACACAAGGGAGCTGGCAAGCCCCTGTTGGGGAACTCCCCTGTAGCAGTCTGCCAGTAGACATCATTAGCTTAGAGAGAAGACATTTATCCAGACGGCATTATAAGGATGTGAACTTCTTCCGCCCCCATGCCCCACGTGCCCGGCATGCAGGGCAAGAATGAGCACAAACTCTGAGGAGCCTGTCGATGAGACCCAACGTAGGGGCCGTGACGACTGAGCTCTGAGGAGAGACTGGGGGCTATGATGATCCTTCTTTCCTGCGGCAGCCCATAGACACAGTGCTCCTGCTGGGCCCAGGGTCTCTGCTGGGCTCCCACGGTCTGCTCCTCCCTCCGACTCAGCTTCCATGGCCCAGGCTGGCTCGCTCTCGAGCCCAGGTCAGCTCTCATCTATGCTCTCTGAAACAGTTTGAACCCTGCCTCCTGTGCACGTCTCTTCTCCCTGCTGGACTTCTCTCTTCCCATCTGGAAATGTCCAGCCAAAGGTGGCTGCTCACAGCCTGGATTCCCGACCTCTAGTTCAGCCTCTTTGGGACTCTCAGACGCAAGGCCAGTGTCCTTTCCAGAGCTTTGGGAGGGGATTATACCGTTACCTGTTAGCACCTCGTCCTCTGGGTGGGGATGGGGCTGCTCAGGGACCAGCTTTCCCTCCCACATTCTGATCGTCTGTTCGTGATGTGACCGAGCAAGGACCCTGGTCAGGAGGGCTACCTCAAGAGAATGGGAGCCAGCACCACAGGCAAGGGCGTCCATCATAGACACGCCCTCGGAAGCTACTGACCAGCTTGTGTTTTCACGGCTGCCGCTTGGAGAGCTCTTGCTAGGCGCAGATGAGTTCATGAGCTCTGCAAACCTTAAAACAGGATGGCAATGGGAGACACTGATTTGATAAAATTCCGTTCAAATCTACCAGGTGTGTGTGAAGTGTTGGGGTAGTCAGTGGGCGCCTTAGAGCCCAGAGCCCCAGGCCTGGAGTCAGGAAGACTCATCTTCCAGACTGGCCTCAGTCTGGCCTCAGGCACTTATTGGCTGTGTGACCCTGGGCAAGTCACTTCACCTGGTTCGCCTTCATTTCCTCATCTGTAAAATGAGCTGGAAAAGGACATGACAAACCACTCCAGTATCTCTGCCAAGAAAAGTCCAAATGGGGTCATGGAGAGCTGGACCTGACTGACAAACAACTGACATCCAATATATGCTAAGGGTTGGGAGGAAAATAAAAGCAGAAAGGACAGTCCCTGACCTCATATTCTAATGGAGAAAGACAGAACCAGAGGGGAGCTGAGAACAGAGGGCAGAAGTAGGTAGCTGGAGGGTGTGGAGGTGGGGTGGAGTGGGGCGTGGCAGAGGAAGTCCAGGGAGGCCAGTCGTGAGTACAGCCTGGAAGGGGCAGTCAGTGCCTGCCTTCAGGGAGATTTCGTTCCCCCAGGGAATACTGATGGGGCACCCAAGGGCAATTGATCTTCTGCTCTCCTCCCCACCAGGCAGCAAGGCCTGGGCTGACTTGGGGCCATCTTCTGGCCCTATCTGATCCTTCAAATGGTCACCATCTGATCCTTCAAATGAACAGGTAGAAATGCAGGATATAGGGGGGCCTCACCTTGCATTGAGGAACTGGGCTATACCCCCCAGACTCCTCCCCAGAGCCACAGACCTCCCTGTCTCCAGTGAAATCAGAGGATGAGGAAGCAAAGATCGCTGTCCTTGGGCCACAGCCCTGAGCCTTGGGGGCCTGGAGGATTCAGGGTGCCATGGCCCCCTCCTCCTCCTCCCCCTTTTCCTCCCCCTCTTCCACTTCTTCTTACCCCTCCTCCCCTTCCTCCTTCCTCCTCCTAGTCTCCTTTCCCCTCCTCCCCTCCTATTTTCCTCCTCTTCCTCTTCCTCCTCCTCCTCTTCCTCTCCCCTCTGAGTTTCTTCAAGTTAAGGACCCGGCCTTCAGGGCAAGACATTTCTCCTGGGACCTGTGTGACATTTTGTGGCTCCCCTTAGCATCCCCCCACACACACACATGACGGCCTTCCACCCCATCTTCTAAATCCTGAAACCAAGGTGGAGCCACTGGCCAAGGTTACCCAGTGAGTCAGTGGTGGAGCTGGCAAGGAGACCCAGACTTTGTGACGCCCATCCCATGCTCTAACCATTAAACCACATGTTTCTGACCAGGATGAAATGAGCCCAGAGAACTGAGGCCTGAGTCCTCCCCGGCTGCAGGCATTCACGCCTTGCGCCTCACTGACTTGCAGAGAAACGGTGACACGGATTTTTAGCAAGTCCCAAGGGGAGAAGAAACACTCCCGTTCTCCCACTGTGTCCCCATGTGCAACATTGGCAGGACGTCCATTTTTCCAACCCACAAGAGATTGTTTTCTGTCCTGGGCTGACAGCGGCCGTCTTTGCCAGTGTCTTCCGAGGCCTCGATGGAGCTTGGGTCAGTCTGTGGTTCCTGGCATGGTCTAAGCCCCCAACAAGTCAGGCTTTGACGTGGCCATCCCTCCCCCTGTTCCCTCCTTGTCCCCTGACCACAAGAGGTCTCAGTGGCTCCTGCCAGCTCCCCCTGCCTACCTACACGGCTGTTCACTCATCCTCCTTTGAGAATCCAAACCATCTCTGTAGGCAATGAGGAAGGGCCTCTGCCAGGGGACAAACCTTCATGTCCCCAGCCACAGCAGGAGGGGATAAAGCTTTCTCGTGTGTAACAGCATCAAAGGACAAGCTCGCTGGGAAGCATTCCCTGTTCTCTGATGATGGCTTGACTATACCCATATTCTCTTCCAGTGGGACCCCAGAGCTTGCTCCTGAGCCCCCTGAGCCCCAGCTGGAGCAGGGCCCTCCATCACTTAACCAGGAAGAGCTCCCACTCCCCAGAGGGACAAAGTAGTCAGGAAGTTGAAAGTCAAGCCTCTGCCTTGGGGAATTCCTGCCCCTGCCCTGGCAAGGTGGCAGCAGACATGGCAGGGAGAGGAGACCAGGACCCCGAGGAGCACAGGCATCAGCTGGTCCTGAGGATGTCTGTGGTGGAAAACAGGCTGGTCGGCATCCTCCTCCTTTTCAGATTCCCTTGGAGGCTCTATAAGCATTCCACTGTGGGCACAATCCCTCCAACAATGCAGAGTGCAGCACCCAACTCCTTCTCCCCCCCCCAAGAGACTTGTGGTGCCCAGACACTCTGGGGAGCTCTTGGGCCCACACCTCGCCGGCCTCCATCTTCCCCCACACATCCGTCCCTGGGGCTGGGACGGAGCCTATTCACGAGCATTGGGCACCATCCATCCTGAGTCTTCCAAGGGCATGCGGTGGAAGGGCTTGTGCCATATGGCATCACCAGGAGACTGGTGTTCAAAGAGGAGTCTGTCTCAGGAAGGAGGCTGACATCATTTCCCAGGTGCAATCACTTCAGCCTGGTGTCTTCTATTTGGAGGCAGCGAGGAAGCACAATGCATAGAGCATCCAGCCTGGAGAAAGGAAGACTGAGCCTCAGATGCTTCCTGGCTGTGTGGCCCTGGGCAAGTCACCTCACTTCTGTCTGCCTCTGTTTCCTAAGCTGTAGAATGGGGTGTCTTCGAGGATCAAATGAGATGATTACGAAGGGCAGCACAGTGCCTGTGACACAGAAAGCCTTATGGGAATAGATCCCGGCTCTGAGAAGCCACCTCTTCTTACAACCTTGCCATTCATTCATTCTACGAATGTGGAGCTGAGGCCCGGAAGCCAAGGGCCCAGCCGCACGGCAGTGTTCTGTTCCCGGTCCCCCTCACTGTGGGTAGGCAGCACTTGCCAGCCAATCCTAAAACTCCTCCCGAGCCTGACAGACAGTCCCTGCCTCGACCATCCCATGTTTGTCACTTAGCCTCTCTTTGATGGAGAGCTGAGCCAATGTTGTCCGTCAGTTCTCATAAGCATTTTGTGTGTGCCCCACACTGTGACCTCAGAGAGCTTCCCCTCTAATAACAGGGGGGTAGGAGAGGAGCAGGGGACTCTGTGATCGGATGGAGGAGTCCAGATAGCAGCCTGGTAAGAAGTGGGGCAGTGGCCTCTTTCCATGGAGGTTCTGATCAAGTCTCTGATTAGAGGGAAGGGGCACAGGGGCCGGCAGTGCTGCAGAGAAGCAGATCCCAGGGCCCACGTGATCTTCTGGGTGAAGAGTGTTCTGGGGCGCAGCCTGGCCAGAAACAGGACGGAAGGAGATCTGCACCACGTGAAACCAACTCTGCTAACTGCTGTCCTTCTGCTCCTTACTACTCCTCTGCTGGTCAAGTCTCTTCTCTTGTCCGATTGCTGAAGCGCTCACACTACTGCTCTACTCACAGTCACCCTGAAAAGGCCATGCAGAAGGTATGATGAGAATGCAGAACACCAAAAAGCTCACTGCGCTGGTGCTCTCTAGGAGTCTAGGCAATGCACACAAGCCATTCAGCTCATTGCTCACCAGAAGAGGTAGAAAGAAGGGAGAACTAGAATCCAGGAAGCTAGGATTGTAGTACAAACTCTGCAAACATGACCTTGGGGAAACTACTTCACTTCTCTGGATGTCCGTCTCCTCATTGGTAAAATGAGGGGTGTTATAAAAAAGGGGAAAGGACCTATTTGTATAAAAACATTTCTAGCAGCTCTTTTTGTGGTGGCTAAGAACTGGAAATTGAGGGGATGGCCATCCATTGGGGAATAGCTGAACATGCTGTGGTGTATGATGGTGATGGGATATTATTGTGCTACAAGAAATGACATGCAGGATGATTTCAGAAAGGCCTGGAAAGACTTGTATGAACTGACGTCTAGTGAAGGGAACAGAACCAGGAGAACATTGTGCACAGAGACAGCCATATTGTTGGATGAAGACCTGTGAATGACTTATCTATTCTCAACAATACAAAGATCCAAGACAATCCCAAGGACTCATGATGAAGCAGACTACCCACCTCCATAAAAGCACTGATATTGATGGAACACAGACTGAAGCAGGCTGTTTTCACTTTCTTTAATTTTTTCTCTTATTCAAGTTTTCTTGTACAAAATGACTCACAGGGTCATGTTTTACATAATTGAACATCTGTTTGCTTACCACCTTAGGGAGGGAAGGAGGGATAAGATTGGAACTCAAAACTTTAAATAAAAATGTTTATTTTTTTTAAAAGAAGTTCTGTAGTTTTCTAGGCTTGGGTGATGGGCACGAGGGCCTCCCCAGCATGCAGAGGACCTATCTCTCCATAGAAAGCCCCCTTTCAGCTGAGGATCACGGAACTCCAGAGCTGTAAGGGACCTCAGAATGATCTCTGCTGAGCCACAACCTCAGAGGAATCCCCGCCACCACATTCCTGACAACTGCTTATCCAGCTTTTGGATGAAGCCCTTCACAGGGTGGCCTATCCCCCTTCCCTCTGACATCAAACTGGCATTTTCTTTTTTGCAACTTTCTCCATTCCTGGTGCCACTCTGGCATCTCCAGGGCCAAACAGGACAAACCAATCCCTCCACCACCTAGCAAGTGTCAACCCCAGAGCCTTCTCTTCTCCAACCACCCCAGTTCTCCCTGGTGGCGCTCCAAGGCATGGACAACACCTACTTTGGAAATTAGAGAACACTCTCTCATTCCACTTTCCTCTTCAGTTCAAATCTTTTTTGATGAGGGCTAGACTCCCCCATGTCTCACTTGATAACTCCATCTTTAGCGAGGAGCCAGCCTTTCTTGCCTGAGGCTTCATAGTCTTTAACGAAGCCTCCAAAATGGCACCTGTGCCAATGTGAATCACCAGTGGTGGGCAGGAGTCATCTATTTTAGTGCAGGAATTCTCAACTACCAGTTCTCTTCCTCTGACCCTTCAAATAAGCATTGATGAAGCACCTACTGTGTGCTACATGTGCATCTCTCTGCCTTGTCCCCCGGGCATCTCCTCAGGGATTATCAGACCTTGGATCTCTGGGCCCTTCCCTGTCTCCAGCATCCTCCTCCTCCTTCCCTTCCTCCTGTCTGTGACTCCTTCACTGTCTCTCCTCCCGAAGCAGGTCAGGGCTCCCTCTGGCCTCTCTTCTTGAACTTCTTCCTTTCCCACTGAAGCACCACTTCCCGTTTTCTTTGGAGCCCCAATTACCTGGTGAGGAGGGCCTCGAACTCCTTGGCCGCTAACCTCCACTTCCAGCACCGGAGCCAGTCACAAGTTCACGGCAGGGATGCAAACTCCACACACTCCATGTCCAGGCATCCTGGCTCGGTGGTGACTAGAAGTCGCCGCATCAGCCCCTGGTTAATGCCTGGAGAGCTTCTTCAGCCTGTTAGCTTCTCTTTAGGACCGCAAGGGCTGGAATCAGGAATTCTCATCTTCACCCGATTTGCCTCAGTGTCCTCATCTGTAAAATGGGCCAGAGAAGGAAGTGAAAACCAGTCCAAATGAGACATTTTACGTAATTACGAATCTTTAGCCTCTTTCTGATTGCTTCTCGCCTCAGGGAGGAGGGAGGGATAGAATTTGGAAGTCCAAACTTTAAATAAAAATGCTTGTTTTTAAACAAGAAAAGATGAAGATCGTACAGACACCACCAAGCTTGGGCTCCTCCACTGACCTCACCATATGCCTCCCCTTACCTCCTCGGGCCCCTCATCCTCTTCCTTTTGTTGCTCAGTCGTCCCATACTGTTCAACTCCTCATGACCCTATTCTCCTGCTCTTTTTACAGATGAGGAAACTGAGGCAAACTGGCTCAACCAGCTAGTAAGTGTCTGCGGCCGGACTGAACTCAGAGAAAGAGGTCTTCTCGGCTCTTTGCCCTAAGGCGCCCTAGCTGCCCTGCATTCCTTCTCCCCTAGTTCAGACTGGCCCTCTCATGCTCCCATCCCCCAGCCTCAGACCCGTGAGCTGTGCCTCCTCTCTCCTCTGCACCCCAAGCTTTGCCCTGCGTTACTTCCCTGCTTCCAGTTCCCTCGGAGGGATCCTCTTCCTCATGTTAGGTTGTGAATTCCTCCAGGGCAGGGGCTGTCTGACCGGCTGGTATCCTCGGTGCTCAGCACAGGGCAGGCCACTACCTATCAATGTGTCTTCGGTCTTCGTGAGTTGGCCAGCGGGCACCTGGGCTGTAAACCAGGTCCCCTCCCTTCCTCCCTCCCTCAGCCTCCCTGGTATTGAACCTGAGCAAGTTCCTCTTGATGCCCACTCGACCTGCAGCAGCTCATGCCAGGACCGTGACAACCACCCCAAGCCTGGAGGGGTCACTTTAGCACCTGGAAGGACAAAGCAGGCCTGGAACAGGGGCCTGGCCAACATCCCCAGCTGGTGTTGACCCAATTCTGAAGTAGAACTTTGGGGAGCCGGTCCCTGGTCATGAGGGACTGAGAGGCTAGTATTCTGTGTGGACAAGAAGTGTCTCTCTTACCTTCCACACCAGAAGAACCAACAGCCTGCGGGCATAACGATCCAAACAAAGACTTATCCTCAGCCCTTTGGGGGCTTTGTTCTTTCCAGGAGGATTTCAAGAGAGCCAGAAGCTCTGGGAGCTGCCGGCTAGGGGAGCCTGGGCAGCAGCAACAGCAATGGCAACAGCAGCACCACCACCAGAAGCAGCAGCCTTATCTTCCTGTATAGCTGTCCCAGGGCTGTGACTGGGGGTTAGCTCTCTGTTTCTTTTGTCTCGCGTTTATTCTTCAAAGACCGCAAGTGACTGCGTCATTGGAGGCAGAATTGCCCAGGTTACCACCTTGTGCCCCTTGAAATGCTGGAAGAGCTTGCAGAGGTCCAGCAACTGGAAAAGGTCACAGACTCAAAAGGGCACAGGAGGATTCTGATGAGACCTTGGAGCAGCCAATTAACCTTCTTGACCCAGCTGAACAAGGAAAAAAGAAACTTATCCATTGGCCACTATCCCCAGTAGTGAATCTGGTAGACATTCCACAAAGGGGAAGGAAGGACTGACTGGAAGAAGGCCCCTGGGTTGGGAGAGAATGATTAAGTTTGATTCCAGTCTTCCCGCAGACCCAGGAAGTGTAAAGGGGAGGAGAGACCTCCTGGTTTGGGGAAATCTTTAAAGGCAGGGGGGTGATATCCTTTTCTATCTCTTCTCAGCAAATATCCTTTGGTAAAAATGAATTGATTTTAAATGGTCATTTGCTCTTGGGGTGGGGAGCTCACAGTAGATAGGAGCTTCTGAGTCTTAAAGAGAGTGGTCAGTCACCCACTGGGCATCCAGAGCTTGCCCCTGTAAGTGGAGGATGGGAGAATCTGGATGCTATGCTTCCTTTTTGTGTGTAAAACATTACCACATTAGTCATTTTGCATAAGAAAACTTGAATAAAAGAAAGAAAGAAAGTGAAAAGGAACATGCTTCAGTCTGTGTTCCATCAATATCAGTTCTTTCTCTGGAGGTGGATAGTCTGCTTCTTGGATCATTGTATTGCTGAGAATAGCTAAGTCATTCACAGTTCTTCATCCAACAATATTGCTGTCTCTGTGCACAATGTTCTCCTGGTCCTGCTCACTTCACTATACTTCAGTTCATACAAGTCTTTCCAGGACTTTCTGAAATCATCCTGCTTGTCATTTCTTAGAGCACAATAATATTCCATCTCCATCATATACTCCACACAGCTTGTTTAGCTATTCCCCAATGGATGGGCATTCCTTTTATTTCTGATTCTTAGCCACCACAAAAAGAGCAGCTAGAAATATTTTTGTACAAATAGGTCTTTTTCTCTTTGGGGGGATATCTTTGGGATATAAACCTAGCAGTGGTATTGCTGGATCAAAGGGTACGCACAGTTCTAAAGCTCTTTGGGCACAGTTCTAAGTTGCCCTCCAGAATGGCTGAGTCAGTTCACAACTCCACCAACAGTGGATTAGGATGCTACACTTCTGTGATAAGGCCCCTGCTCCCCTTCTGTTAGAGTACCTACCGATTTAATGAAGAGTGTTTTCTGGATGGACATGGAGGTTACAGTGATCTTCACAGTGGTCTTCTTGAAATGCTTTTGATCAATGCAAGGCAAGATAACCTAGCATCCTGAGGAAGAAGGTTTCTCAATGGCTTTGGACTCACAATAAAGTCACCTCCGGCGGCTCTTCCCAAGAGGACTCACAAGCTCTCCTTCCCCCTGAGCTTCAAATCCCTTTGTTGTTGTTGTTGTTGTTTTCCATTATGTTGATAGTGGAAATGTCCACTGTGTGATCCAGCCCCTTCAGCAGCACTTCCATGCCAAGGACAAGTCTTTTACCTGTGGAATGCCAGAAGTGGGGGATCTAGCACCAGAATGACTTGGGATGTTCTGCTGCCTGCCATGAACTGAGGACACATGGTATTCTACTTTATTCCTTGAGCCTTTCTAAATTGCTCTAAACTGGCCTGGAGAAGACAGATCTCATCTGCTGCCAGGGCTATGCTAGATGCCTTTACCCACCCTCCCATTGCTGGCAAAGACAAGGTCACCTGCTTGTCCCCATGAGGAATCTGAGCATGACCTTGGGGAGGCTCTTAAAGTGACAACAATTTTCATGTGTGACCTTGGTGTCTTTACCACAACCCAAGCTCTGGAAGTTTAATTAAGCTCTCTAGTTCTCCTTGAAAACAGCATGAAATGCCATGTTCACAAGAGAAGAAAAGCCTTGTGGAGTGTGACAGACCTGGATGGAGGCCAAAGAGCAGAACAACCTAATTTTGTTTATTACTTATTGGAAGTTCCAAAGAAGTCACCTTCATTCACTTTACTGAGGGAGCACAAAGACTCTCTTATCTCCTTGACCCTACAATTAAATAAACAGATCTTTGATGTTCCATCGGGCAGGTCTTTGAAGCTTTGATTGCTCTAGGAGGGGATGGGGAGACTGATCTTGCTCCCTCCTTGTTTTTGCTCCCTGGGTCTGGGACCTCTCTCAAGGACCCCCCAAATGCATGGCAGTAAAGTCCTCTAACTGCTTGCCATTGGTAAGAGTTGGATAGTCACCTTAACTGACCAAAGGAACAAGGGGGTTTTCCATAGCACAGAATGATGATGGGGTCAACCCCCCAAGTGTTCTTTGAGCTATCCCTGAAGACCTCCGGTGAGGGAGAACCCACGCCTTCCGAGGCAGTTCCTTCCACTTGTTAGCAGAAAGCATTTTCCTAATCAAAGGAATGTCCATCCATTGGGGAATGGCTAAACAAGCTGTGTGGAGTATATGATGGGGATGGAATATTATTGTGCTATAAGAAATGACAAGCAGGATGATTTCAGAAAGGTCTGGAAAACCTTGTATGAACTGAAGTATAGTGAAGTGAAGAGAACCAGGAGAACATGGTGCACAGAGACAGCAATGTTGTTTGACAAAGAATTGCAAATGACTTAACTATTCTCAACAATACAAGGATCCAAGACAATCCCAAAGGACTCATGATAAAGCATACTCTCCACTTCCAGAGAAAGAAGTGATATTGATGGAATGCAGACTGAAGCACGCTATTTGTCACTTTCTTTCTTTTATTCAAGTTTTCTTATACAAAATGACTAATAGGGAAATGTTTGACATAGTTGCACCTGTATAGCCTATATGTGATTGCTTACTGCCTCAGGGAGGGGAGAGGAGAGGGATGGAGGGAAGGAGAGATAGAATTTGGAACTCAAAAACTTCAAAGAAAAATATTATTTAAAAAAAGAAAGAAAGTCTTTCCCTGACTGAGCCTAAATCTGACTCTTTGCACCTTACCCATGGCCCCCAATGCTTCTGGTTCTTGTCTGCAGCTGAGAAGAAACTGAATCCCCTCTCCACATTATGGCCATGAAAATACTCAGAGCCTAGCCTCTTGTTTTCTCCCCATCTTCTCTTGTCTCTGTCCAGTCAAGTCACTGATCCTCTCATGGCATGAATTCAAGGCCTGTCACCATTCATAAAAATGTTGCCCAGGGCCAAGAAGAGCTCTCTGGGACTCTCCATTGAGCCTGATCCAAGGGACAATGGACTGCTCAGATTGTAACAGCATCTCCAGGTCTCTCTGGGTTTTCCACAGGAGGGCACAAGATTCTTCATTTAACCCTTTCCTGAAATCTAGGCTGTCACCTCAAACAGAAACAATGAAGAGTCAGATGTAGGTAAAACCCCTCTGGGCCATGCACAGACTTTGAAAAGCACACATTTCATTCTTCCTTTTTTAATTGATACTTCCTCACACTAAGATGAGACAGAAGCTCCACTACATGCTGGTTCGGCGCCCCCCACCCCCACCCCACCAGGGTTGTGAACCAAATACAGTCTTAGGCTGTGTGTAGACACTTCTCCCCTTTAATGTTCTTCTGAATTCATGACATAATCAGAGGACGGGGCCTCATCTCCACTAAGAACGTCCCTGATGGCTTGGGTCACCACTGATCTCCCTCCAAAGGCTCAATGTCATGCTTCCCTCCTGGCCCTAGTATTATTTCCTCATAGGGATCATTTTTGTTTGTTTTGTTTTATTTTGTTTTGTTTTGTTTTTTGTTGGGCAGTGAGGGTTAAGTGACTTGCCCAGGGTCACACAGCTAGTAAATGTCAAGTGTCTGAGGGCAGATTTGAACTCAGGTCCTCCTGAATCCAGGACCGGTGCTTTTTCACTGCGCCACCTAGCTCCCCCCATCTCTTGTCTTAATATACAGGACCACCTCTACCTCTCTTTTACCTTTTGAAAAATTCTGCTATCAAAATGATAAATATGAAAATCTTCTACAAGATTGCACATAATCTGCATGAGACTGCTTCTTGTCTCAGGGAGGAAAAGGGGAGGGAAGGAAGGATAGAATCTAGAGTGCAAAACTGAAAAAAAAAAACCCAAATGTTAAAAACTCGTTTTATGTGTAGGGGGGGTGGGGATAAAATATTGTTAAAATAAAAAAGTTTATTCCCAAAGGGAACAAAGAATAGGAACAGTTTTGAAAGAACAATGTGAAAACTATCACTTACTAGATGAAAATATGCTTCAAATCACTTTACTAAGAGATGTGCAAATTAAATTTCTTTAACTAAAACTTTTTTAAAAGAAAAAGGAGATGGTGCGAGGGGCAGAGAGCCAGCCCTGGAGCCAGGAATGGCCAAGTTCAAACCCACCTTTGACTCTTACTGGCTGTAGGACCTTGTGGAGTTGCTAACAACATTTGTCTGTCTTGGTTTCCTCATATAATGGGGATAATGAGACAGCCCACCTGCCAGGATAGGTGTGAGGATGAAATGAGGGACAATCCCTATAAAGTGCTTTGCAGACCTTAAGCCCTCCATACTGCTCTGCCATCACAATACCCTTCCCCATGTCTCAGCGAAGGCCCTGGGGGTGTAGCGGTCTCCCTCACTTGGTGTGTCCAGTCTGTCTGCACTATTATCAAGACGTGGTACATGGGCACAGACAAAACTCTGGTGCCTGTGTTCCCAGGCTCAGCACATTGTGGACACTTAATGAGTGTGTGCTTCTACTGTTTGGCTTTTTCAGACTTCAGTTCCTCTAGTTGCTCTTCCTGTCACTTATCAGTCTTCTCTCTGTTTCCAAGCTTGGTCACCGTCAATGGGCAGATTTTTCCCTCAGATCCTTTTCATTTGAAAGCCCTGGTGATTAAATTGGAAAAACTACAGGCGATTCTCCTTGCCAGACGCTGTGAGGTGGCTCCATGGCCAGGGACCCGCCTCCCTGAGTCCCAAACCTGTTCTCAGGAGCCGTGTCCTTAGCCCAGCCTCACCTTTCTCTTCTCACCCCTCCTCCTTTGTGAGCCCCAGAGATGAAGACCCCCAGCATGGTCTGTGCCCATGAGGTCCTTGCCCAGTCCTCTGGCATCTCTGGGAAGGCGTCCCAGGCTTCACGTGGGGAGTTATCATCTACTGGGATGTCCTGGAGTGTCCTCAGCTATGTCTCAGTTGCACACCCTGGGAAGGCACCACTCCTCTGGGTTACTGCTGTTTGCTCTTGGTCTCTTGCTGTGGGTCTCCCTGGTTTGCATGATGCTTCTTATTGGAGAATGGAGCTAGAAAGCAAAGGGAAAGTTCCCTTCGCCGGCAGTTCAGAGAAAGGTTCGAGATCCCTGGGGGAAACCCCTTCCAATCCTGACTTCAATCCTTGCTACGAATAAAGTCAGGTTCCAGCGTGTACCCCTTTTCCCAGCTGTGTTTATTGGGCAGAGTCTCTGCCAAGGCCACCCTGCCCCCCACATCTGCCAAAGCCCAGAGCTTGTGCCCTGCCCGACTGCCCAAAACAGCTGAAAGCTGCTTTAAGGAGCCTTCAAAAAGGGTCCCCCTTCTTTTTTATAAAGCTGCATTCCATTAAAAAAAAAAGTGACTTCAGGGAATCAGACCCAACCCAAAAATGAGATGTGCAAACAGATGAGCTGATTTTAGCCATTCCCCAACACACACACACACACACACACACTCACACTCACACTCACACTTATACACACTCATATTCATACACATACACTCCACACACTTAATTTCTATGACTGTGATTGGGACAGTTGCTAAGGGCTTCTATAGAACCCACCGCACTCATTAAGTCCCTTGTCAGGCCTGTCAAACAGTTGTCTTTTTCTGTTTTATTTTAAAAGCGAGATACTGTGACAAAAATCTCCCTGGTATGACTGGCTCGTTCTTTTGCCTTTTCCCCCAATAAAACTGTGTTTCTGGCTTCCTGTGCAGGGTTGGAAAGAAAGGGTAAGCGCAGGAAGGAATAAAGGTATGAAGTCTACCGGCTTCAGAAGTCAAGCTCAGGCAATGGATTCCAGAAGTCTGGCAATGAGGCAGCTGTTAACTTGTCTAACTTAGAACTTCAACAGGTAGTGCAGGGAACATCTAGGAGACAGCTTCTTGAAGTTGACCTGGGTTAAGAGACTTATCAGAGTCACTCAGCTAGTAAATGTCTGCAGTAAGATTTGAACTCGGCTCTTCCTGATCCCAGTTCAATACTCTGTCCCCTATGCTGTATAGCTGTTGCCATCCGTGGGTGACAACTTGATGGGAAGAGCCTAATGGTGAAGGAGACATTTGCCAAGGTCACACGGGATCCAAATGAAACAGAGGTTGCTTCTTGACAAGTTCCTCTTTTCAGGGGGAATCTTGCTGATGGTCTTGAGACCCAGAACAACATAGAGGCTTGGATGAACTCATTCAAAGGAACCAGCACATTTTTAGAACGGGAAGAAACCTCTATCTAGCCAACCCACAGTACAAAGGCATCTCCCTGTCCCTGCACACCCGAGAGATTTCACCCCAACATTAAGCCAACCCAAAGTGGTGTCTTTGCCACTTCTGCCCCATTGGGAGACCGCCAGGCTTAGTAAAACAAGAACAACCAGGGAGGGGGCAGCTAGATGGCGCAGTGGATAGAGCACCGGCCCTGGAGTCAGGAGGACCTGAGTTCAAATCCAGCCTCAGACACTTAACACTTACTAGCTGCGTGACCCTGGGCAAGTCACTTAACCCCAATTGCCTCACTAAAAAAAAAAAAAAGAAAAAAGAAAAAAAAAAAAACAAAGAACAACCAGGGGATGAAGGGTATATTCCCCAGACTGTGGTATGTGGTTGGGCAGGTGGCCCACTGAATTCACCCTAAGGAGTGACATGAGAGTTATATCCATCTTGGAATAGGGACAAGGGTAGACTGGGTGGCACTTGGGAAATTGGGAAGCAGTTCCAAGGATGCCAAGCTGCCTGTGCTCTGTGCCAAGGGCCATCTTGTTCACCCCAACATTCTGTCCATCAGGCTCCATGACCATGAGTCATGGAGGGCCCCACTCTCAGAAGGGAGCTCCCAATCACTGATGATCCAAAGGGCAATGGAAGGATCTGCTGGAAGCCTCAAGAAGCTCTGCAGGACTGAGGGCCATTTCATATTGGGTAAGGCAGGATTGAGCTTTGCTCTGACCCACTGAAAGCAGCGTACCACATGAGACCCCCAAGAGAATCAAAACACCAAAGCAGGAGACTTTATCGTGTTCCCAAGGACGATTGCCAAAGGAGTATCTGAGTCAGGATCACACAGGACCAGAAAAGGAGGCAAGGCAGTCTCAGAGCAAGAGGAAGGGAAGACAGGTGGGCACCCAAGAGTCACAAAATATGACACAGAGGAAGGCCTCTGACACACAACATGGACTACCCGGGAGGAGGAGGGAGGCTGGGCTGCCTCGAGCACCAGATGCACTTACAGCTTCAAAGAAGGAAATGTGGGTATTTAACTGAGAGCTTGGGGTACACTAGGACCAGGGGGTGAGAGGCCCCAACGAGACACTGGGTTCAAAGCACTTTGCAAACCTCAAGGCATTCTAGTGCCAGTTATGATTGTTAATTAGCCTCTAGCCTGGTCCATTCCCTGAGCCTTCTCCTCCCTCCTGGTGCTGAGCCTAAAGGAGGAATGTTTATAGAGCAATGGGGGAGGGGGGCTTGCTGGTAAATGTTTAACAACCAGGCTTTTGTCTGCACACACACTTGTAGGTATTATTAATGTTTTCTTAAGTCTAGACCATCAGCAGAACGATGAATCAAGCTCTGATTTGTAGCCATTGCTAGTTTTGAGGTATAAATGCTCACAATGAACATTTAACAAGGGGCTCACCCCTGACCAGAATGCTAGCTGGGTACATGGCTCTCAGCTCCCAGACTACAAATAACTTCTGCTGTTGGTCATGATAACTGGATGTATTTGGGGGCAGGGGTGGAATTCCACCAGGACTCCCAGAATGCAACGCCAACACAAGCTTCTGAGACCTAGCTCAGGGTGTCATTAGATCTGGGAGAGGTCAAATGTAACTTACCTTTCCATGCCTGAGTGAATTCATGGGTTCTGTCCTGTAGGGCCCCGGAGGGATGTAGAATTGAGGAGGAATTAGAAATTTTTATTTCCCCACTGATGCTGGTGGAACTGTAAGTTAGAGATTCTTTGTCCTGTGTAGCATGCTTAGTGGACAGCTGACTTCAGAATCAGGAAGAGTAGATTTCAAGTCAGAAAAACACTGGTTTGTGACTCAAGGTAATTAATTCACTTAATCTCTCATAGGCCTCTCCTAAAAACACAAGTTGCTAAAGAGATGCTAATCTTTATCTGGAGAGTGTTTCCCTACTGGGAATTCTAGATGTCAATAAAACCCAAATAAAGTAGTAAGCCCTAGGTTCGCCTTCAGAGAGCAGCAGAGAAAGTGTGTCTCCCTCCTTTCTTCTCAGAGGTGGGGGACCATGAGGATGGGAGGTTACATGGACTATCAGAGCTTGTGTTGGTCTGACTAAGTTTGTTTTCTCCATCTTTGTTAAAAGGCGTGGTTTTCTGGCTATAGGTAAGGGAAGTGAAATATTTGGAAATGACTGTGATGTAAAAACAAAAAGGAATCATTGAGGTCATTTTTTTCACATGTACCATCCCCTAGATATGATAGATAAACAATCTATGCTGAACTTGCATTTCCCTGAAGCTGTCACCATCCCAGTAATGTGAATAGGGGAGAGACCAGATGATGTCATTACCCACAATTACCCTCTCTTAAATGCCACACATGAATCACTGAATCTTGTAGGGATGTACACGCAGAGAACTGTCTCTTCGTATATAGTTCTACATCTTGGCATCCAAATGTTCCCTCTACTTGGAAACATGCAGGAGGCTGTTTGTGTCGCCCCAGCTTGGCGGCAGTCCCATTGGCGTGTGGTCACTCAGCACAGCTCAACTGCTCTTCCCCCTCTACTCCAGCACAGGTCCTGCAGGGTCTTTGATCACTTACTGGCTGAGATCAGTCACCTTAGGACAGCACGAGAGGAGAAGCATCGTTCAACAAGACAAACCCCTCTCTGTTCTTACAATTATCTGTGTTCTATAAGCTCCCTATCTGTGGAATTGTGGTAAGCATTCCTAGGTCTTCTCGAAAAGCACAAAGACTAGTTTTCTTGATTTTTCTTCTCTCGCCCCTCAACTTTGACTTGACCTTGGTGAAAGTTGCCAATGCTTTGGGTTAACATGGTCCTTGGAGACTTAAAATCTGGCATTTTTTCCTTCCAAATAAGAAATAGTTCCATTTTGCACATCCTATTTTGTGCCCAAGTTATGAGATTTACAGATGAAAACAGGCATTAGGAAAAAACATGTGTAGGACCCCTGTTGGGACCATTTCCCCCCACTATTTTTCACCCTGTTTCAGGTCTACAAAGGGTAGCTGCTACATGTCAGGGTTGTTTTAGTTATTATACTTCTAACACTAGCTGCTGAGTCCCCACAGGTATATTTCTCGTTAATTATCAGCCAGTAGTCTCAGTTAGCTTTTAGCTAAGAGATTTACTAAGATATAGTAAAAGCAGTTGGTATACAACATTCTTCCCATACACTTAGGGCTCCTTTTCCCACAAATATACTCAACAGCCACAAAAAGAGCGAATTCGTGTAAGCATTAGGAAACATGTGGCAAAGGAGTAACTCACTGTTCCTGATACAGCTGAAAGTCCTTTCTCCCTTCATAGAGTTCTGCCATAGCTCCCCTTGTGGGGTAGTATGTCTGGTACTCTCCCCTGTTACAAGGAGTCATGAGTTTTAAAGTGCCACCTTTCTTGGGTGATATTCTTTCTGTATCTGTCTGTTCTTTCTGGGTCTCTGAACTAACACCCAAAGCATACACTTTGTGAACAACTTCCTAAAAGTTGAGGTAGTAGGTTCTCCCTACCTGAAAGTGTTCAAGCAGAGATCAGACAACCACAAGATTAAAGTTGGAATTCCCGTCAAGTATGGGTTAGAACTAGATGCAAATTTTTAGACAACATCTTCCAGTTAAGACTTATATTCCTCAACCTGTCAAGTTAATTGATTGTATTTGATGCATATTAGCAATGCCAAACTCAGCTCGGGGGCTGAGAAACATGTGAAAGAGCACAAAACTCTCTCCTTGCCCTCAAAGGCTGTATGACAAATGGACAACTGAGGGTGTAATGGGGCCACTGACTAAAAGTGTGATCGAAATGGAGAAAGGATCCCACATACAGAACTCAAGTGGACCACAGGCTCTAGGTGCTCAAAAGTCATCACTTTTGTAACATGTTCCAGATTCCGCAGGGACTGAGACAAAGCTCGCTGGCCCACAATTTGCAGGTGGTTTCTCTCACGAAGTCTTATGATGTCACTTCTGGTGTCTGTTATCTCGCAGTGCTCCCCAAGAGGGCCTTCCCCAGTTCTCAGTTCATCTGGGCCAATGGCTTGAATGCTCCAAGGGCAGGGAAGTGTTCTCTTTCTCTCATCTCACTTACCTTGGGTAGCGATGGCTTCTTGGTTATTTTCAGTCTGTCCTTTCCATCGAAAAATAGTTCTCGGGGGCAGCTAGATGGCGCAGTGGATAGAGCACTGGCCCTGGAGTCAGGAGTACCTGAGTTCAAATCCGGCCTCAGACACTTAACATTTACTAGCTGTGTGACCCTGGGCAAGTCACTTAACCCCAATTGCCTCACTAAAAAAACAAAAACAACAACAACAAAAAAAAAAAAAAAAAAAGAAAAATAGTTCTCCTTTCAGAGAAAGAGATAAAAATAGGACCAAGTGATTTCCTCCCACATAAGGAAAGATCATTTACCTGTGGCGGGTCAGCACTTTCTCTGTGCCTTATGGTTCTAGAATGTTGCCTATAGAGCTGAGAAGTTGTGTGACTTGCCCAGGGTCACACAACTAGTGTGTGTCAGAGTCAGGATTTGAATCTGGGTTTTCCAGGCTCCAAAGACAATTACACCCCAGCTTCCTGTAATGTGAACACTGTCCAAGAAAACCAAAGCCAATTAGAAATGAGTAGCTTTGGGAAGTGACAAAGCTGCCCCATCACTCTTTCTGTCATATTAAAGAGATGGAATTTGGCAGCAACGAGCAGCTTGGGATCATTAAAGCAATGCACAAGTTCCCAAGTGTCATCTAGCTCAGTATTCTCTCCCTAATGGTTCCCAAGCCCAGTTCATTGTTTTTCCTGAAGCTTCTGTTCAAGATAAAACATACTGACAGGCTAACTCGACAAAAGGTGCATCCAGCAGCATCATATGTCATGGGCAATTGTCATCCACTTTGTCTTTTCAGTATGGATGGCTAGCCAAAGCCCTCACACTGGCAATGGATTTCAATGATAAGCTTGATAGTCCTCTGAAGTTGGATGCAATTAGTACAATGTCACCTGCAAACAGAATCATATAGAGAATCTTACTCTGAATAGAGAATCTTTCTTGTATTTGGCTTTCCATCAAATTCACAGTGGTGAATACCCCAAGTGAAAGGATACCATCCCCATTGGACTCCTATGTATAAATGTTATAATAATATGTCATACTTGGAGGACAAGCTAGGTTTTGGTTTTGGTTTTTTGTTTTTTTAAGGAGATCGAGAGAGAAACTAACCTCATGCAAAGTTCAGCACATTCCATAAAGTTACAGTCATCTGTCTGGGTCATACTGCTGGGTGACTTAGTTCTTACCAGATTCCAACCCTGGTACCATATGTGGCCATTCCATTATCCTTCCATTTAGGGTTGAGCTGCTCAGCTGGATAGCCTTTGATTATTGGGGAAACTGCATATTTAAATGATGCACATTTCCCCCCACTGTCCTTTGATCTTAAAAAAAAAAATAGAGCTTCCCAAATCAGTCATTCTCTTTCCATGATCAGCTGTGACTCTCCATGACCACCGCCATCACCATCCTATTCCTTAAATGTATTCACTTTTATGGATGGGTGGGGTGAGGTGGAATTTTATGTTCGAATATTTCCAGACTTTCCTCACTGTTATCCTTTTGGAATGATAATTTTCCCAGGCAAAGGGTGGATAAAGAGGGAAAGGGCATCAGTTTCCAAACTGAGTGCTCCATGTATATCCTCCCGAGCCCTTGGGTGCCTTGAACCTGCCATTTATTTGGCATTGGAATATCAAGTTCTAAACTTAGTTGTCTGGTACTAAAAACAAACAAATCTGTGGCACTATGGCCCCCACTGACTGCAGGAGGATTTCCGGATTCCCCATCTGTCCATCAGCTTTCCATCAGGGTTGCTGGACTGGTCAAATCCACAAGTATTTATGCAGTGCTTCTACGTGCCAGGCATTGTGCTAAGCACCGGGGATACAAACAGAAGAAAAAAGAAAAACAGTCCTGCCCACAAGGAGCTTACCTTCTATAGGAGAAGGCAACACATAAAAGGAACCTGGAAAGTGTGGAGTAGGGAGGAGAGAAAGGGACCTGTGGGAGTCAGGAGTGGAGTCAGTGTCAATGGCCAGAGCACAGGGGAAGAAGAAGCCTGGGGAGTCAAGAGCAGAGTCAACATGGATGGCTGGGGCCCTTTCTTAAACAGGAGAACCAACTGACCAAAAGAGCCTACAGGAGTGGTAGGATCTTCCACCAGGAGAAGGCTACCGGATGAGGAAAGTTCTGAGCCTTACAGACACAAAGGAATGGAGCCAACAGCCTCTTCAGAGCATGAGCAGAGCACTCTACAAAGAGGATGGAGAACAGTATGGCAGAAACAAGGTGTAGACCAGCATCTCACACCATACACTAAAATAAGGTCAAAATGGGTACATGATTTACACCTAAGGGTGATACCATAAGCAAATTAAGAGAACATGGAGGGCAGCTAGGTGGCACAGTAGATAAAGCACCGGCCCTGGATTCAGGAGGACCTGAGTTCAAAGCCGGCCTCAGACACTTGACACTTACTAGCTGTGTGACCCTGGGAAAGTCACTTAATCCCCATTGCCCCGCAAAAAAAAAGAGCATGGAATAGTTTATCTGTCAGATTTATGGACAAATGAAGAATTTAGGACTAAAGAAGATATAGAGAGCAATACAAAATGTAAAATAGACAATTTTGATTATATAAAATTTAAAAGCTTTTTAAAACAAAACTAATGTAAAGAAGATTATAAGGAAAGCAGAAAACTGGGAAAGAATTTTTGAAACAAGTATCTCTGATAAAGGCCTCATTTCTCAAATATATAGAGAACTGAGTCAAATCTGTAAAAATACAAATCATTCTCCAATTGATAAATGGTCAAAGGATATGAACAGGCAATTTTTAGAAAAAGAAATCAAAGTCATATGAAAAATGCTCTAGATCACTATTGATCAGAGAAGTGCAAATTAAAACAACTGAGGTATCACCTCACACCTATCAGAGTGGTAAATACAACAAAAAAGGAAATATTGGATGGTGGACAAGATGTGGGGAAATTGGGATGTTAATCCACTACTGGTGATGTTGTGAACTGATCTAACCATTATGGAGAGCAATATGGAACTATGCCCAAAGGACAATAGAATTGTGCATACCCTTTGATCCAGCAATAGCACTGCTAGGTTTATATCCCAAAGACATCCCCTCAAAAAGAGATAAAGACCTATTTGTACAAAAATATTTCTAGCAACTCTTTTTTGTGGTGACTAAGAATTGGAAATCAAGGGAATGCCCATCCCTTGGAAAATGGCTAAATAAGCTGTGATATAGAATGGTGATGGAATATTATTTTGTTATAAGAAATGACAAACAGGATGATTTCAGAAAGGCCTGAAAAGACTTGTATGAACTGACGTATAGTGGTGAGGGGAACCAGGAGAATGTTCTGCACAGAGACAGCAATATTGTTTGATGAAGAACTGTGAATGACTTAACTATTCTCAGCAATACAATGATCCAAGACAATCCCAAAGGACTGTTGATGAAGCATACCATCCACTTCCAAAAAAAGAACTAATTTTGATTGAAAACAGACTGAATCATGATATTTTTCACTTTATTTCTTTCAGTTTTTTCTTTTATCCAAATTTTCTTGTACAAAATTACTAATATGGTAATGATTTACATAATTGCACCTGTATAACATATATCTGATTGTTTACCACATCAGGGAAGGAAGGAGGGGAGAAAGGGAAAGAAGGATAAAATTTGAAATTCAAAACTTTAAACAAAAATGCTTATTATTTAAAAATAAATAGGGGCAACTAGGTGGCACAGTGGATAGAGCACTGGCCCTGGATTCCGGAAGACCTGAGTTCAAATTTGGCCTCAGACACTTGACACTTAACTAGCTGTGTGACCCTGGGCAAGTCACTTAACCCCCATTGCCCACAAAACAAAAACAAAAATAAATAAATAAATAAATAAATAAATAAATAAATAAGCTTAATCTGGGATGACTAATTGATAATCAACTCATAATCATAGCAGCACACCAGTGGGGGCTCATGAACAATATAGTTCTAGAATAAGCATCCTTTCAGTTCCTTAGGTTTGCCCCTAAAGCCCTAAGGGGATGCAGCAGATATGCTCTGGGGGACCAAATTCATTAGTATGAATCGAGATTGGGATGGTTATGAGTGAGATGAAATCATAGATTCACTAGGGAGAGAACTACCTCCCTCTGAGTCCACCCTTCACTGCCTCTTGTGGTGCAGGCACTGGGAATCGAGGTTGGGATGCTTTTCCCCAGATACCTGTGGCTCCAGGGGTATATGATTTATCAAAGTTTGCCCCTTCTCTCTCCTAGAAGTCTGTCAGTCACTCAGGAGTCCCATCTCTCTCCACACACACACTGTCTCACAACTGTCCTTCAGGGGACCAGCAAGCCCAGTGGGCATGGAGAAAGTGCTATGCTTAATTAAGTCTAAGTGATCACTGAGGGAGACTTGAGAGTGATCATTGTGAGTGGCAAAGAAGAGACAGAAATTACAAACATGAGGATAAAGGAAAGAGAACACAACATGCTCATGGGTCAGTGAAAAGGATATGACCAAGATTCATGAGGTCCTGAAAGCCATGTGAAGGAGCTCAAATTTGATGGGATGATTGTAGAGTTTGAAGCCAAATAGTCCTAGGGAAGTGGCCAAGAGAAGTGCCCATCCCATTGCCTAAAGAGAGAAGCCCTGAAGGGAACACAATTCCAGAACAGACCCTGAAGAAGAACAAATATGTAGCCAAGAAGGCCAGCTATCAGGCTCCTACCTGGTGAGGTCCTGGACACCTTGGTAGGGTCAGCGGGAAGGAGAGAAAGGGATAGAAGCAAAAAATGTCAGGAAAAAGAACTGACCTTCCTTGGTGACTGAATAACTACAAGGGCTGAGGACAAGTCAAAGCTGACTGATTCCAGATGCTCTCAGAAAAACCTGGGAAGACTTACATGAACTGGTGCAAAGTGAAGTGAGCAAAACCAGAACATTGTACACAGTAACTGCAATACTGCATGGTGATCAACTGTGAATTACTTAGCTATTCTCAGTAATACAATGATCAAAGACAATCCCAAAGGAATCATGATGAAAAATGCTATCTGCTAATTGCATGTGTATAATCTATATCTGATTGCCTACTTTCTCAGGGAGGGAGGGAGAGAAGGGAGGGATAGAACTTGGAACTCGAAGCTTTAAACAAAAAAAATTTTTTTTAGTGAGGCAATTGGGGTTAAGTGACTTGCCCAGGGTCACACAGCTAGTAAGTGTCAAGTGTCTGAGGCCGGATTTGAACTCAGGTACTCCTGACTCCAGGGCCAGTGCTCTAACCACTGTGGCACCTAGCTGCCCCCAAAAAAATAATTTTTAAAGAAAAATGCTATCTGCCCCCAAAGAACTGATGTCATCTGAATGCAGATAAAAGCATACTGATTTTTATTTTTTTGTCTGTGTTTTCTTTCACAATGTGACTAAAATATGGAAATATGTTTTCCATGACTGCACATGTATAACATATCAAATTTTCAATGAGGGAGGAAGAGGTGGAAAGAGGAAAAGAATTTGGAACTCAAATTTTAAAAAAAGAATGTTAAAATTGTTTTTACATGTAATTGGAAAAAACAGTATTTGAAGCTGGGGGTAAAACATGACCGAGCCCACAATTCCTTCTTTTATTTGTATTCCCTTCATAGATAATTTCTGCATAGACACATCCTCAATAATTCCCTGGGAATGAGGGAGGCACTGAAGTTATATTAGGAGTTCAGACTTTGGGGCATTCTAGTCAGTGCTTCCTCCTCAATGCCTGACTCAGTGATGATGGAAAGAGAGCCCAGAATTTGTGAGCTGACTGATGAAGAAAGTATCCAGGGTCAGAGCAGCTGGAGCAATCCCATGCATGAGGAGCGAGCCCCAAAGCTGCTCCTCCACCCCCCCTTCCCCATTGCCCGGGTGTCTGCTTAGCTAAGGAGGCTCTGGAGACTGTGTCATTATGTGGGTGCAGGGAATGGTCTTGGCCAGCTCCACAACCTGGCTCGGTGGTTTCATTTTCTGGGCTCAGCTGGGATGTTTGTGTAGCTCCAGGAGACTGAGGTTAGCTGCTCACATTCTGAGGTCTTGTGTGTGTGTCTGAAGTGCCCACCGTCCTGAGGCACAAGGCTAACTGCTGAAGGTGCCGTGGGTTTGGCAATAACAACCAAACAGAAATAGGTGGGTCCCAGTAGCAGACCCATAACCTTCCCCATAGCGCTGTTCTGGGACAACGGAAGGGAATTGGCTAGCATTGCTTCCGACCCCTTCCCTTCCAGCATTAAAGGCATTTAAATACTCTCAGCTGTCCATTAGGTGGCCCCTGAAGTCCAGGAGCCATTTTCCTCTCCACTTCCTCATTCTTGGATTTTTTTCAGAGGATTTGAAGCTCAAAGGAATCTCAGAGACCATCATCTTCAATCCTCTCCCTCCCTGTCCCTACGTATGACCCAGAGAGCCTCAAAGTTACCCAGGTGGTGAGTGAATAACAGAACATGGAATTGGGCCCAGGTCTCCTGACTTCTCATCCAGAATCCTTCCTGAGTCTGCCCTGCCCCATGATTTCAGGATCTGGAACAGCTGAGAGTTCCAAGTATACAAGTGTAAAAGACACTTTACAGGATGTCTACATTCGAGCTAGGTGGCGCTACAGTGGATAGAGCACCAGGCCTGGAATCAGGAGGACCTGAGTTCAAATCCAGCCTCATACACTTGCTAGCTGTCAGTTATAGCTCTGTTTGCCTCAGTTTCCTCATATATTAAATGATCTAGAGAAGGAAATGGCAAGCCACTCCAGTATCTTTGTCAAGAAAACCCCAAATGGGTACACAAAGGTCCCTGGTCTCCTGATGAACTGATCTTATGTAGTGCTGCCAGATTGAGTCCCCCGTGACGCTACTCCTTCAGGTTCAAGATATTTGGGGGGGGGCAGGGCAATGAGGGTTAAGTGACTTGCCCAGGGTCATACAGCTAGTAAATGTCAAGTGTCTGAGGATAGATTTGAACTCAGGTCCTCCTGAATCCAGGACCTATGTTTTATCTACTGCGCCACCTAGCTGCCACCAGGTTCAAGATATTCTGAGGACATGAGCCTCAACCAGTGTGCTAACTTTTAATAGTCAACCAGTAGATACAATGAGCAAAGGCATGAACTGAGAAGATAACGTGATAGATACAAAGATACAAAGACATTGCCCTCATAACCCTCCACTCTCCCATAAATGCCAGCAGCATCAGGGGGAGAATGTGCGCACACGAGTAAACTCTGGTAGAGAGGCACATGTGTGGCCCAAACAACATGTGCCTGTTTTGCTGCCAGCTCTGCTCCTCCAGATTTGACCCCTTCACTTCCTGATCTGGAGATGCCCCCACTTTGAGGTCTGCTCTCTGCAATGGCTAGTACCTAACCCAGACCACCACGACGGCCAGGTTCATCTTACTCCCACTAGAGTTGGTCTAGAGGCTGAATCAGTAAGCATGGGGTCACTGCCGTTCCCAGGACTCTTCCGCTTCCTTGCCCCTTCTCCACAGAGATCTCTTCACTGATAGCTGGCTGGGTTGGGCAGGGGGAAGCCAGAAGCAAGGCCTGTGACTCGGGGGCACTACAAGTGGGTTCAGAACCTTGGGTCACTTCCAGTGGTGTCTGCTGGTAGGTAATGGTGGTGGACTCACCTGAGCCATGTCAGAGGAGTCTCTCCCTTCAGGCACCTTACATTGGATATAGTCAGATGGGTAGCTGGACACTAGTATTTGCTCAGTGGCCTTAGGGTGGCAATAACGTGTAAGGTCTGTCCTCCTCTTGAGGACTGACCCCTCAGCCCTCTCTGAGCTTCACACCCTGGATCCAGCAAGGGTACCTCCCCCTTTGTTTCCTCCCTTCTCTCCCTTTATCCTTTCCCCTCTTCAGTCCATCTTAGAAGCAGCTGAGGGGCCCTGAAGACAGAGCAGGAAGCCCGAGTTCAGATTCAGTCAGAGATATTGACTAGTTGGGTGACCCTGAGCAAGTCACTTCACCTACGTCTGACTCCCTTTCTTCCAGCTGTAAAATGGAAATCATAATAGCACTTACTTCCCACGGTTGTTGTGAAGATCAAGTGGCATAATATTTGGGAAGCGCTGGGCAGACCTCAAAGGACTGTAAAATACTACTACTGCCACTGCCACCTGCACTAACTCTACCATGACTACCACCACCACCGGTACCAACATTACCACTACTACCACCACCACTGGTACCAACATTACCACTGCTACCACTACCACCTGTAGTAACCAGCTGAGGCTGGATTGTTCATGGGTCTTGCAGACTCCAGGCTCAATATTCTCTCCACTGAGCCACCTAGCTTCCTCTGATAATCTAAGTGGGTTCTAAATGCTGATGGCATTCGAGAATCCTCTCCACTCCTCAGGATTAGTCCCAGAATCCTGAGTGGGAGGGCTAGCCTTTCTCTCGGACAGAGAGTCATCTGTGAGATTGGGAGTTAGGGTAAGTATACTTAGACCTGATACAGGGACTGAAAGCGTGTGTGGTTACCTCAGTTTGCATCAGTTCATCTTAGTCTCTGCATGATTCTCTGAATCCATCAGATTCAGTGTCATCAGAGGAATATGCCATCACCTTCACACACCATAACTTGTCTGACCATTCCCCAGCTGATGGGCATCTCCTGTGCCTCCAGTTCTTTGTGAAGTACAAGTGTTGGGCAGGGCTCCCTGGAGCAAGGAATCCCCCAAAGCCCTTTGTGGGAATCATGGGATGTTGACTCTAAGTGTCCAGGATGTTCTGGGCAGGTAAAAGACAAGGAGATGAAGGATGGGCCCCTTGCAGACTGTGAGAGGGAGACCAGGAAAGTCTGTCAGGATAGAAGGGGAGAAGAGCCCTTACTCGGCCACAGCTTTCTTCTTCCCACTCCCCTCCAGGGCAAAGGGAGAGCCAGAGAATGGAAGCTCAAGGACCACACTGAGTGAAGAGGCAGCTTGGAAGAAGGGCTGAGCCTTCCCATCCTAAAGGTTCTTCCTTCCCCTCCTGCCCCAGCCTCTTGCAGTGAAGTCCCTGTGGCAAGGGTGGCACAAACACAGCTTCACACCACGCCTGGAAAGCACTTAGTAGATGCCTGCCGATGCCTGAATGAGGGAGGGAGGGAGGGAGGGAAAGAGGGAGTTCCAGCACGAAACCCCAGCTGCCCTTCCACTTTTCTTTCTGAGCCCAGGTGCCCTGGAGGCAGCCTGCAAGCCGGCCATCTCCCTTCAGTAGGGTCCCGGCTCCAAGCACCAAGCTCTATCTCTGTCTTTCTGGCTCTCTCTGCCACGAGGCAGCTAAGTGGTTCAGTGGATAGCTGGGCCTGGAGTCAGGAAAACCTAAATTCAAATCTGGGCTCTGAGCAAGTCACTGAACCTGTTTGCCTCAGTTTCCTCAGCGGTACAATGGAGAGAATCATAATAATGCCCCCCTCCCGGGTTGTTGTGAGTATGGGCGAATGTCTCTGGAGAACACTGAGCACGGGCCGACATCGTAGGAGCCTTTCCGCACGTCCCCCCTAACACTCAGGGTCTGGCTCATTAGTGCCTTCAGGCCACCTGCGGATTCCTCCGCCTTCACCCTTTCTCTTTCTCCTGCTGCATCAACAAACCCGCTGGACTAAAGCCTTTCTCTCGCGTTGACCCTTCGCCCTGAAATCAGGAGTCCTTGATTTCTTTGCCTAATTGTGTCCCTCTGGGGCCGCTTCCACTAGGTGCCTCCTCCCAGATTTACTTTGGCCGCAGCACACGGTGCGTTATCAGCCCGGCCGCGGACCTCTGCCCTCCCTGCTGCATGGACACAGCAGCTCATGACGTTTCCCTGTGCCCAGACATGGATGATGCAACGGGACTGTTTTCCCAGCATGGTGGAGGCAGAGAGGGCGCGATGCGGCTCCGCGGCCCAGCTGCTCCCTTCAGAGAGGGCCCAGCCGAGGGTCTCCTAGTGAGCGAGTGGGCATCGAAGGCACGCACGCCTCAAGCTCCGGCCCGGCCAACGTCCAGCTGCGCTCCTCCACCGGGACGAGGCTGGCCTTCGTGACTTCGGAGACCACGTTTCTCGGCAGGTCACGGTTTGTGTGCAGGCTCCCCACTTCGGGAGCGCTCTTGGCTCCGCCCTTGCCGCATCCTTCCTGCCGGTCCCGTAGGTTCTGCTTTCAGTAAACCTCTTGCACATAGTCCTTTCTCCTCACTCATTGCGGCCGCCTGCCACTCTCTTTTGGAACTTCCCCTCCTCCTCCACAGACTGTCGAGGGAACCTCCAAAGGCCTCCCTTATTGGCCCGCTCATCCCTCCTCCAGCCTCCACCTGGAGGCTTCACAAGCTGGCTCTGGCCTCCCTTCCCAGGCCTGCCTCCCACCCCCATAGCATTTAGCATTCACTGGGCCCTGACCCTAATCAAGGCACTGCACTAAGCGCCTAGGATACAAAAAAGGCAGAAACATTGCCTGCCCTCAAGATGTCCCCATTGGGGAGGCTGGGGGAAGGGGGGAGACAAAATGCACGTGACTCGGTAACAAGAGAGGTATGGGCCAATGGAGGTAATCCCACGGGGAAAAACACTGGGCTTGGGGGCGAGGGAAAGGAAGGTGGGCCTTGAGCTGAGTCCGGAAGGAAGCCAGAGAATCCAGGAGGCGGGGGACAGTCGGAGAAAAGGACACCCCCCCCCCAGAGAAAGAGAAGCAAATTCACTAAAAAGCTAAGGCCCAAATAGGACTCAAACGAAGAGACACAGGACCCCAGCCCAGCCCTTCAAGGTGGGGAGCCACAGGCTTCCACTTTCAAAATGTATGAATAATTTGGGCTGATTTTTTTTTCTTTTTCTTTTAAAAAAAATTCAATTGTTATATGAGATGGCTCTCTGGAAAAGGAAGTCAGAGGGATTCTGGGGAAAACTATGATAATATAAAAGACAAAAGTGGGAGTTTAAAAAAGAAAAGAAAAGAAAAAGAATTATAAGAAAGGCGGGATTTTATTGGAGACTGAAGGAATCCAGGGAAGGCAGAATGTGGCAGTAAGGAGGGAGAGAATTCCAGACACAGGAGACAGCCGGGAAGATGGCCAGACTTGGGAGACTATGTCGGGTTGAGGCAACAGAAAAGAAGCCAGAGTCAACAAACAGTAGAGGATGTGGAGGGGAACGAAAAAACCAGCAAAGCAGGAAGAAGCCAGGGCATGAAGCCCCACCGAAGTGTATGGGCTAGGAGGTTGCATGGCCAGAGTTCTGGGGAAAGATCTTTGAGAGCTGACCATAGGAAGGATTGGAATGAGGAGAGATTTGAGGCAGGGGACCAGGCAGCAGCGAGCCTGGCCAGCAGCAAAGCTGGCAGCAGTATCAGAGTTGGGAAGGGGACAGGTACATGACTGCTTGGATGGGGATCACACCTGGATTTCAAGTCTGTGTGATTGGGAGAGCAAAGTTCAGAAGAGGGGAAGGTCTGGGGGGAAGACGAACAGTGGAGTTTAAGATGTGAATGGAATACCCAGTTTACGATGCAAGATCGGTGATCAGAAGAAAGTTTAGGGATGGATGACTGTACCCAAGAATCATCTGCAGAGAGGTGATCAATGAATCCATGGGACCAAACCAAACCATATAGAGTTGGGAGAGAGCCTTGGGGAATATCCACAATTATGGGGATCGGCCTGAATGAGAATCTAGCAAAGATGGCCAATGATGGGCCAACCAGGACAGAGCAGAGCCACAAAAGGATCAGCTCATTTTCTACATTATAAGCAAACCTTTCCCATCCCTACCCCAGCTCCCAATTTGTAAGGCTGTTTCTTTAAAAAAAAAAAAAACCATAAACATTTTAATACTTCTGAATTCCAAATTTGATCGCTCCTTCCCTTTCCACCTCCCCCGCCCCAGACAGTAAGCAATCAAATGTGGGGAATATATATGCAGTTATATAAAACATTGCCATATTAGTAATTTTGTGTAAGAAAACTTGCATAAAAGAAAGAAATGAAAGAAAGTGAAAAATAGCATGCTTCAGTCTGTGTTCAATCAATATCCATTCTTTCATTGGAAGTGGATAGTATGTTTCCTCATTAGTCTTTTCAGATTGTCTTGGATCATTGTATTCCTGAGAATAGTTAAGTCCTTCACAGTTTTTCATCAGACAATATTGCTGTCTCTGTGCACAATGTTCTCCTGGTTCTGCTCACTTCACTATACATTAGTTCATATAAGTCTTTCCAGGCCTTTCTGAAATCATCCTACTTATCATTTCTTATAGCACAATTTATTACTGATTTTGAAGCATTTTTCAGTATGGTTGTTGGGAGGTTGGGTTTCTTCCTTTGAAAAACCTGCCCTTTAATGGCCTTGACCAGTTATTTATTGAGAACTGGCTCTTATTCTTATAAATCTGATCAGTTCCTTATAAATCCTAAACCTTTGTTAGATGAAAATTGCCGCAAATATTTTTCTCCATTTATTGGTTCTCCTAATAATTTTCACTACATTAGTTTTGTTTCTGTGGAAACTTTTCAATTTTCTTTATCAATAGTGTCCATTTGATCTTTTATGATCTTCTCAAGCCTTTGTCTAGTCGTGAATTCCATCTATTCATTTGAAAGGCAATTTCTTTCTTGCTTCTCTATTTGCCAATGACGTTACCCTTTCTTTCCAAGCAATTTGCCTATTTACTACATCACATGAGGTATTAGTCTATATCTCATTTCTATCAATGTTCAAGTTTTCCCAGACATTGCTGCCAAATAATGAGTCCTTATCCCAGTTACAGGGAATTTTGTCCTTATAAAACACATTTGTATCTGTATGTTGTGCACCCAATGTGACCCATGGATTGAACTCTCTATTTCTTAATCATTATCAAATACGTTTTTTAACAAATATTTTCTGCTTTGCAGTAGAGCTTTGGATCTATCAGTCTAGGGTTCCTCCTTTATACTTTTTTTCATTACATCCCTGGAGATTCTTTGCTCCTCCACATGAATTCTATTATTTTTTCTAGCTTTATAAAATAATATTCTGATAATTTGATATAGAAATTTAATTTAGATAGTATTGTCATTTTTAATATATTGGCATTGCCTACTCATGAACAATGAATATTTCTCCACTTATTTATGTTTGCCTTTATTTCTGCAAAGAGGGTTTTGTAATTGGATTTGAATTGTTCCTGGATGTGTCTTAGAAGATAGATTCTCAAATATTTTATATATGGTATAGTCATTTTGAATGAAATTGCTCTTTCTATCTCTTCTTGTTAGATTTTGTTAGGAATCATCAGGAATGCTGATGATTTGTGTGGCTTTATTTTATATCCTGTAATTTTGCTGAATTTATTGTTTTAATTAATTTTGTTGGTTCTTTAGCATTGTCTAAGTAACTCATAATACCATTTTTAAAAAGAGCTCATCTTGCTTTCCATTCCTCAGAATTCTGAGTGGTCATAATGCAGTAGATTACATGCCTTTTCTGGTAGCAAAGGTAACACTGATTTAAGTATCAGTCACTGAAAGGGGGCAAACAATGGGGAAGGGGAGAATGAAGGGGAGGAAGAGGTGCAGAGCCCCTGCATGGTAGCCAAGGCTTGGGCAATCAGAATTCCAGTGACAGGCTGGTGGAAGAGAGGGGAGGCCTCTTCACGGAGGTATTCACCTTCAGCTGCATCAGCTCTGCCCAGGACACACTCCAGTGCTAAGCAGATTAATTTCCTCTTTCATCTTGCCATGATCAGCCTCTCTACATCTTTCACTATTGCTTCCAAATTCTGTTTTCTGGGGCCAAACCAGACATGTCAACTTCCCCTTCAGATCTCCAAATACTTGAGTAGAGATACCCTTTTCCCATGAAGTTTTCTCTTGTCCAGGCCAGATCTCCCCTTTTCCTTTACCTAATCTTGCTCTGGCATGGTCTCCAGCCCCTCCACCATCCTGGTCACTCTCCTCCGAACATTCTGGATTATCAATGTTCTTAGGAAAATGGAATTCCTGGAATTAACGAGTTTGGCTTTTCCCTCACTCTAGAAGTGGTGACTCTCTCCAAGGTGCTGGATTATTCCCATGATTCCAGCTAGACTCAACAGAGAGACAGATTCCCATGGATTAAAGTCTTCAGGGTAAATCAGCTCAGGAGGAGAAGAGAATCTGAAGACACAAATGGAAACAATTCCAAGGAGGAGAGGAAATGCGTTTTGTCTGAAGAGACTTGTGTGGATATAAGCACGATAACTCCTTAACCAATTTAGATCTCCAATCTAGTATCAAGTCCTATCATTTCTACCCTCATACAATATATCATAAACACCCCCTTCTCCATGCTCACACAGCTGCCAATCTGCAGCTGGCGAATGCTCAGGTCTCATCATCTAGTGCCTAGAGGAGTGTAAGATTCTTCTCATTGGTCTCCTTGCCTTAAGTCTCTTTCCATTTAATGCATTATCTACTCAACTACCTAAGTGATTTCTCTGGAATTCCTCTTTTTTTTTTTTTTAGGCAATTGGGGTTAAGTGACTTGCCCAGGGTCACACAGCTAGTAAGTGTTAAATGTCTGAGGTCAGATTTGAACTCAGGTCCTCCTGAATCCAGGGCCGGTGCTCTATCCATTGCACCACCTAGCTGCCCCTAAGTGATTTCTCTAAAGCATAGATCTGATCATGTCACTGTCTCACACACACACACACACACACACACACACACACACACACACACACACACACACACACACACACACACACCAGTGGCTCCCTATTACTTCCAGGAAAAACAGAAGGTTCTCAGCTTGACTTTTTTTGTGATTGTGTAAAACATTACCAGATTAGTCATTTATGCATAAGAAAACTTGAATAAAAGAAAAAAGAGAAAGAAATAAAGTGAAAACTTGCATGCTTCAGTCTGTGTTCAACCAATATCAATTCTTTCTCTGGAGGTGAATAGTATGCTTTATCATTAGTCTTTGGGGATTGTCTTGGATCATTGTATTGTTGAGAATAGTCAAGTTCTTCACAGTTCTTCATCCAACAATATTGCTGTCTCTGCACACAGTGTTCTCCTGATTCTGTTCACTTCACTTCGCATAAGTTCATACAAGTCTTTCCAGGCCTTTCTGCAGTCACCCAGCTTGTCATTTCTTATAGCACCATAATATTCCCTCACCATCATATACCACAGCTTGTTTAGACATTCCCCAAAGGATGGACATTCCTTTGATTTCCAATTCTTAGCCACCACAAAAAGCTGCTATAGATATGTTTGTACAAATAGGTCCTTTGCCCTTTTATAGATGTCTTTGGGACATAAACCCAGCAGTGGTGTTGCTGGATCACAAGGTCTGTGCAGTCCCATGTCCCTTTGGGCACAGGTGCAAATTGCTCTCCACAATGGCTGGATCCCTTCACAACTCCTCCCAACAGTGGATTTCTGTTTGACTTTGAAAGGCCCTCACACTCCTGTCCCTTCCTCCATTTCCAGTCTCCTTAACCCTTTCATCACCTCCTTGCCTTTTCTCCTACAAGATCCTCCCTCTTCAGACTCTTTGCTCTGGCAGAGCCCTGTGCCTGAATGCCCTCCTGCCTCATCTCCACATCATGGCCTCCCACAAGAGTCATCTCAAACCTCACCTTCTGCAAGAAGTTATTCCTGGTCCCCCCTCTCCCCGAGCCTTCCCTCGACTGACTCTCTCTTGTCGATCCTGTCTATATCTTGTTAGTAAACATTTATTTGTGCACATATGCCCCATTAGATGGCAAGTTCTTTGAGGGCAGGGGCTGTTGCTGCCATTCTTTGCATCCCCAGTGCTTAGGACTGGCCTGGGGACAGCAGGCATTTCCACACTCGTTGCCTTCACAGACTGCAGGGTTCCCAGTTGCCCCTCATGCCTGCCACCCTCTCCCTCCCCCTCCCTGGGTCCTGGCTTCCCTGGCTTTCTCCAGCCTTCTGACATGCCTGCTAAAGACCGGGTTTGCTTAGGAAGTGATGCTTCTTCCCATCTGAGGTACTAAGTAGTCATGACTTATAGGCAGGTCAGACAGTAATACAGAGTCACTTGGCTTCTCCGTGGGGTGGTCAGCTGGTGCAGTGGCAAGCATGCTCCACATGAGGAGATCTGGCTTTCATCCATGGCCCTGCCGCTTAGTAACAACAACAACAACAACAACAACAACAACAATAATAATAATAATAATAATAATAATAATAATAATAATAATAATAATTGCAGCTAGCATGTGTATAGCACTTGAAGGTTTGTGATACACTTTGCCTGTTCCCTCTTCAGTCAAATCTGGGGTAGTCAATGAGCTCAGAGGCTCCTTCCAGCTGCAGCTTCTGCCTCCCCAAGCACACGACTCCTGTGATCTGTGCCCTACATGCCTCTGAGTTCTGAACCCTGAGCCCTGGCAGAACAACTCTCTCCAGCAAAAGCCAGGCTGGAGAAGGAGAAATAAGTGAATCAGTAACTGGCAAGGCCCGAGTTGGAAGCCCAGAGGGTTTATGTTTGGAGTAGATTAAATCATTGACCTTGCTCATTGTGTGGAGCTGATAAACTCTCTTGGATGTCAATCAGCAGATTCCTTTATCGCCTGAACTGTGGCTCCAGAAAAAATGTGGTGAATTCTAAAGAACCACAATGGAAAGGCAAGTAATGCACTTTGTAACCTTCAGGATTTCGACTCAGATGTTTGAGACCATCATAAGTCTTTGACAGAAAGGAAGAGAAAAGGAGAGTCTCTGTCCTTCGAACTAAGCTCTTTTAGGGTTTGTTTGTCTTGGTTAACCCAACCCTACTGAAGATACTCAAATACATGTCTGCTAAAAACCACCACCACCACCTTTTGCCAGATTGTTTTGAAATGCTCAAAGTCAAGGACCCTGGGAAGTTGCTGAAGAACTTTGAGAATTATTATTATTATTTATTACATTTTTTTGCATTCATTTTAAAAATTTGAGTTCCAAATTCTCTCCCTCCCTCTAGCCGATCCCCACCATTGAGAAAGCAAGTAATATGATACCCACTGTACATGTGAGGTCATGCAAACCATTTCTGTATTAAACATGTGGCAAAAAAGAAAAATATAGTGAAAAATGTGCTTCAAACTGCACTCAGAGTTCAGTAGTTCTCATTCTGAGAATTATCATTGAGGTTCTAGCACAGGCACCTATAGCAAAGCTTCCCAGAAGAGAATGAGTTTGGTTGTCAAAGTGACAGAATCCCATCTGGAAGAGACTCTGGAGATCAAGTCCAGCCCCATCAGTCACACATTCGGGAGCTGAGGCCTAGCTCACCAATGGACAGACAGACAAAGCTGCTTCCTTTGGCTCCAAACTGAGTGTTCTTCCTATGGACCACAACCTCCAATGGGAACTATTGTTTGGGTAAAAATGGTCAAAAGCAATCAGCTGCCCAACATTTTATGTTCATTTGTCCCTAAATGTCCATCATTCATTAGGAAGATGTATTCTTCAAAGAAAAGCTTTAAAGCCATGCCTGTATCTTACCACCAGTCAACCAAGAAGTGTGTTCTATACCTACTGTGTGACAGGACCGGGCTGGGGACCAGAAGAGATGCAGAGAAAAGTGGACAGGTCATCATGGCTCTCAAGGAACTGACAGCCAGAGCATCACAGCATCTGAGGTGGGAAGGGGCCTGATTGGCCTTCTATCCCAAGCCCAGCCCTAGAGGAATCTCTACCAGAACATATCCACTCAGTGACTAGCCAGCCTTTTCCTGGAGAATGCAGAAGAAGGGAAATCCAGGACCTCGCAAGGAGAGGGCAAGAGGGGAAAGGAACAAGCTCGCTCCTCCTTAAGCACCTACTGTGTTTCAAACACTAGGCTTAACATTTGACAAAAACTACTTCATTTGATCCTCACAGCATGACTGCAAGGGAGGTGCTAGTATTATTCCCATTTTCAGATGAAGAAACTGAGGCAGACAGAGGTAAAGGGATTTGTTCAGGGTCACACAGCTAGAAAGGACCTGAGGCTATATTTGAACCCACAGTTCTTCCTGACTCCAGGTTGGCGCTCTATCTACTAAGGCGCCACCCGCCCCACTTTTTCCCAGCTCTAAATCCAGTCCCAGTTTGCTTTTCTGCACTTGTGTGCATCGCTCCTGGTCCCAACTTCTGAGGCCAAGTACCGGGTCCGATCCATTTTTCCTGTGCTCCTCGTTCGGAGGCTTCTCTTCTCCAAGACAACCCCCCTGAGTTCCTAACCCCCGCGCTCGCTCCTCTCGGCCCCTCCCCAGTCTGAGGCGCTCGGATCTTCCGGGCTGGAGGACCGGCACATCCTGGTTCCTGGACCTGAGGTCTTTTCCAAGCCCCTGCTGCCCGGGTCACACACTCGCTGATTTTTTATTTTGTTTTTGGTTTTGTTTTCGTTTTGTTTTTTAGCAACAAACATTTATTTTATTTTTTCCAGTTACATGTAAGGGTAGTTTTCAACATTCATTTTCATAAGATTTTTCTCCCCTCCCTCCCTTTCTCCCCCCCCACCACAAGATCACAACCAGGTTATATATGTATGATCCACAAGTGTTCTTTTTATCAATTCTTTCTATAGGGGTGCATAGTAAGCTTCCTCATTAGTTCCTTAGGATTGTCTTGGATCATTGCACTGCTGAGAGTAACTTAAGTCTTTCACAATTGCTCATTGAACAATACTGCTGTCACTATGCACAATGTCCTCCCAGCTCTGCTCACTTCACTATACATCAATGTTCATTGGTCTTTCCAGATTTTTCGGGGATCATCCTGTTTGTCATTTCCTATAGCACAAGACCATTCCACTACAATCATATAACACAGCTTTTTCCATCATTCCTCAATTGATGGACATTCCCTTGATTCTCAATTCTTAGCCTCCACCAAGAGTTGCTATAAATATTTTTTGTACGATTTCCCCCCCTTTTCTCTTTTTCATGATTACTATTGTTAACTGTTTCCTTTCCATCCTATTCCCTTCCCCATGATATTTATTCTATTATCCCTCTTCTTTCATCCTATCTCTCTTCAAAAGGGATTTGCTTCTGTCTGTCCCCTCCCCCAATCTGCCCTTCCTTCTTTTGCCCCTCTCTCTTTATCCCCTTCCCCTCCTATTTTCCTGCAGGGTTAGAGAGATTACTCCACCCAATTGAGTGTGTACATTATTCCCTCCTTGAGCCAATTCTAATGAGATTGAGGTCTTTGAGCCAATTCTGATGAGTGTTAGGCTCATTTACTGCCCAGATTAAATAGATTACTTCACCCAGTTGGGTGTGTGTGTTAGTCTCTCCTGGAGGCAGCTCTGATGAGTTTAAGATCTTTGAGCCTTTTCTGATGAGTGTAAAATTCATTTACTGCCCTGCTCCTCTCCCATCTCTTCCCCCACTCCATAAGCCTTTCCTGTAGGATTTCACCTCTGCCCTTCCCCTTCCCCCAGTGCATTGCACTTTTGAATTTTTAAACTTTAGTGTGAAACAGGAAGTTTCCTCCTTGATCAGCTCAGTGACTCCACCTGTTCAGAAGAGCTGGGCCTGGACCATGTCAGGAGTCTGACCTGCCGCCTCCTGCCTCTCCCTCCTGGGGACTGGCCACAGGTCAGCGTCTGATACCACACTGACCACCCTGCCCTCCCCACTCCCACACAGGCCCCAGGACCTGCTCCCCCATGCAGACTCCTGCCTCGGTCTTGCCAGCATCCCTCACTCCCTCTATCCCGTTGTGAATAGGCCATGATCCCTCTTCTCCCTGAGCCTTGCTCCACCTGGGCTGTCCATCACCCTCTGCTCTTTCCTAGCTCTCCTCTCCTGTTCTGGCTAGATGCTCTTCTCCCAAAGATTCCCGGTTAGCAAGTGGCAGAAGCAGGGTTCCAACTCTGCTCCTCTGACCATTTGCTTTTCTGGACTAGTTTCCCAAGTGATTCCTGCTCACGGCTAAAATCATTCACCAAACCAAATTTCTTCATAGGAATTCCCTTTACCCATGTCCTTTCTCTAGATGGAAGCAAAAACCTGTGTAGCTGAGAGACCCTGACATCAACAATGAGGCCACAAGATGAAGTCAGAAACATGATCCCCAAAGGAAGGAAACATTTATTAAGGACCTACTGTATACCAAGCACTGAGCTAAGAGCTTGATAAATATCATCTCACGTGATGCTCACAACAACCCCAGAAGGTAGGGGTTTTTATTATCCTTTTACAGATGAGGAAACTAAGTAAGACAGAGGTGAAATGACTTTTCCAGAGTCATACAGTTAAGAAATGTCTCCGGTCACATTGAAACTCCCATCTTCCTGAGCCCAGGGCTGGTGCTCAATCCACTGCTGACTTAGCTGTCTTATTAACACTGCTCCTCTTGATACTAGTATTACCTGGTATGTGACATGCGTTACTTATGAGCATGTTGTATCCCCATTCCCCACCCCCAAAAAGATGTAGGCTCATTACACAATAGCAGGGAATGTTTGGTTTGTGACTTTACCTTCCTAGGACTTTGTGCCTAGTAGACACTTCAAAAATGTTTGTTGACTTTAATTTAATATTAATAACCCCAAGGTTGTTGAATGGTGTTATCCCTCTTGCTATTTTTCTAGAAATTCTGTGTGACTCACACTGTTGTGGAGATGAGCTGCCCTAGATGCCAACTCCAAATATACCAGCCAGTGACATTTGTCAAAATTTCTGGGAGAGAAGGGGCTGAAAAGAGTAGAGGCACGGCTACAGTTGGATCCTTCCTCTTGGGCACCCTGGACACTGGCACAGAACCAGGTCACCACATTGATGCCTTCTTGCTTTCCCTCCCAGAAAGAGACTGAGGTCAATGACTGCTGCTGGGGCTGAGGAGCAGGGGCTGACCTGCTACAAATGCTTTTTGGCAATTTGCCTTCTCCCCTGACTTCAAGTCAGAGAAGGAAGCAAGCATCAAATCCCACGAGGGATAACTTTGAGTCTCTGTGCCTCACCCATCTCCTCCTCCAGAGGGGGAATGGCTGAGAGCCTGGGAAAGAATAACAACAAAACAAGAGTGTCCGGTGCACCCAGCACCTTTGGGTGCCAGTTGCAGGCATTCACAAAGTAGACCCCTTCTCGGCCACTCTTGGGTCTTCTATACTTATCCTTTATTCCTTCAAAGCAGTCTAAAGGAAACTTGGCAAGGTATCCACTTGAGCCAAGCAAGGGCAACCAAGGACAAAAATGGAAAGAGGATTAGGAACTAGGGAAAATGGACAACATTTGCATAATCTATTACAACAAATTACTGTCTCCGTCAAGGATGGTAGAACCAATACACCTGGACCCTGACCTCCAGGTGCTTACAGAAGAGATGCTTACAGAAGAATCAGAAATAGCATTAAGAACAGATATGGGAAAAGCAGCCACAGGCAGAGAACAAAAATCCTGGCTCTTAATGTGATTTAGAAAAGCTGACCCAGAAAGCATCAACGATTGCTTATGCAGCTCTGCACCATATGAAGAAGTCTGTGAGAGTCCTCAGTTTGTAAAATGAGGACAACCCTCAGGAGGCACTGGTAGGCACTTCGAAGTGATATTCAACACTGGCCCATCCTTTATCATCCCACGATTAACTGGAGGATGGAGGGATTCTGAGCTCCATCCATTGTATTTGCTTTTTTTGAGTATGAAAAAGCATTCATCTGGTTGGAACCAAAGACTGCTGTGCCCAGGAGAAACCTATGCAGGGTGAATCAATCAGTGAGAGCACATACGCATTTCTGCCTTCTGAGTGTGACCAATGCTAAGGTCCAAGGTTCTCTCCCAAACCTTTGGTAAAGGCTTCCCTCCTCCAGATACGCTGAGAACTGATTTCCCAGTGTCCTCTGTGTGCCTCCCATGCTGACCTCCTCTGGATGAAGTCTGTCCGGTCTAATCCTTGCAAATGTGGCAGAATTCCCATCATTGTAGCTTCTGCTGGTCTGACCTCTGCAAGCCCCCTGGCATTCCCCTGCAACAGGAGGCTGGTGCTAGTAAAACAGAGTTTTGTTGAAGGCTCTGCACAATTTCTGAAATGCAGCCTGACCCGCCTCCTACTCCATTTTAGCACATGACCAAAATTTCACACTAGGACCAGCAAAGAACAGGCACTAAAACCCTAGCATAGAACATGTAACCATGCAGAACACTGGTGCTAGGGGAGAAAGCCGTCCTGGCTCGTGAGGTATCTGGATGTGGTCTCATCTTTCGCCAAACTTCGGAGAGAGAAAATCAGAAGAAACTTGTCCGAGAGGCTGGTGTGCTGCTAGTCACACATGCTGATGGCTAGTAGGTTTGACCAGTTCCAAAGCAGGAGGTAATGCTGTGTGCTTAGGGTTTGGGGGCAGTGCAAACTGTCTAATGGAGCTAATCACTGAGGATGCCGGGCAGGTGGCCACACTAGGCTGATTGCCCACTGCTGGTTGTCATCTTTGGAATGCCTTTTTCTTCCACTAGAAAGAAATACAGGAAAAGCCCTCAGAGGGAGAAAGTGGAAAAGAAAGTGAACCATCCACAATCGGGCTTCAAACAGCCCCCACTGATGGATACACCCAGCTTCCCCAAGCCTCAGCATCCGATGTATATCCCGGCTTAATGGCAACAGGAAAACGCAGCCTTTCTGTCAACGGAGCCATGATGGAACCCCAGGGTGGGCGCCGCGCCACGCCCTCGGCTCCAGGCATCACGGCTGCTACCGCCGACGTCAGACGTCGGGTGGCGACTGGTGGCCTTTACAGGAGTCTGGCCCAAAGCCTTTGACAATAAATGTGTCGCTCAGCTCAGAGATCAAGCCTTGGAGGGAAACTGCTGCTCTGAATGTTCTCAAGCTGTCTGCTATGGTTTGTTATATTCAACGTGTATTTTAAATGTTTGAGAGGTTCCCCAGAGGCGGGAAATCCGACTCTCTTTAGGGCAAATGTTTAGTAGGAATCCAGAAGGGAGCTGTAAGGTTTACTGTGGAATGTGGATTAGTCAAGTCAAGAACCATTTTTTAATCTCCTACTACCGTGCTAAGCCCCGAGGTACAAAGAAAGGTCAAACAACCACCACCCAGTGCCTACAGTCTCATGGGGAGCCAACACTCAGACAACTGTTTCCAAGCCAACAACCACACATGGCATAAAATGGAGATCATCTCAGAGGGACGCAGCAAGATTAAAGGGAAGGGGCTTCTGCTTCCACTAGGAGGTGGGACTTGACTTGGGCTGTGAAGGAAGGGGAAAGGGAGCGAGTCAGAGGCAGGAGGGCCCGCCATTGAAAATGCCAGGAGTTGGAAGATGGGCTGTCCCGTGGGAAGGATCCCAAATCGTCGTCGCTGGATTGCGGAGGACCTGGAGAGGCGTGAGAAGACAGGGAGGGGAGGAAGGACTTGAAAAGCCAATCATATGGGGCAGCTAGGTGGCGCAGTGGATAGAGCACCGGCCCTGGATTCAGGAGGACCTGAGTTCAAATCCGATCGCAGACACTTAACACTTACTAGCTGTGTGACCCTGGACAAGTCACTTAACCCCAATGGCCTCACCAAAAAAATTGTTTTAAAAAGCCAATCAGAAGGTTCGTTTGAAGAACTTCGGAAAAGGGGACGAGAAGAGAAGGTTTACATCAGATCTGAAACATCCTGGGGCCGCCATGTTACAGTGTCCCTTTGAAGGGAATAGAAAGAAAGGACATAGGAGGGAAGTCCTCCCGGCCGGAAGGTAAGGGCTCCTTCGCCTAGACTTCTTCCTGACGGTTCAAGCCTTAAAAGCAAAGAGGCTCTGGAGGCTTTAGGCCCCCGGGAAAGGGGGCAAAAGCCCCAGAGGAAATCTATAGTAAGGCAAAGAGCAGCTAATAACAGATGGAAGGAAAGGGCACTTTCAAGCCATTAACCAATTGTTTTGTTAATGTTTGCTTGAAATTGTTCTCTTGTTAATTAATATTAACCCAGACATTTGACTGATCTGCTTGTTTTTCTAAGAAGGGAGAATGAATCCTGGCCTGGGTTAAACAGTCGCTCTCAACTATTTAGAGCTTTGGGGTTTGCAAAGGCTTCTCATCCATTCTCTCCCCAGGTTGGATGGTTCATCTCATTGCTTATCTCAACTGGGCTCAGTTGCCAGTGTAGCGACCCAGAGCAGGAGCCTGACTCCTGGTTCGCACAGTTACCTTGGCCGGAGGGAGCTACATCCACTAAATGCAGGCACTGGCCAGGCTGCCTCTTGGGCTATGGGGCTTGACCTTGGGTAGGTCACTCTCCCCGCCGGCACCTAAGGTCTCTTCTACAGAAAAGAAGCAATGTCGCTGGGGATTGAGCGCTACCTTTCTTCCAACTCAGAATCCTAGGGTGGACATCAAATTGCCACCTGAAATACTATGTGATGCTTAAAGGAGAAGGATTTGTCCTGTATCATAGTAATGACCAGAATTCCAGGGAGGCTTCAGTAAGCAGATTCCACCTCCCCTGTGTGATCTTACAGCCTGTTTTCACTTCCTTATGACATGGGCTTAGGATGACCAGATAACAGGACAGACATATCAAGGAATCAAGGGACTATTAAAGTTTAGCTTGGCCAACTAAATATCAGGACAGACAAACCTAAGAAATAAGGGAAGATAAAATTCTATAGCAGGAAAGTCAATTGGGTGTGGCTACTCTCTGACCCGAGCTAGAAGACAGAGATAATTCCAGAGGTCAGGACAACCGCCCCCATTCGAGCCTTTCCCATCCCACCCCCAAAGGAACCTGCCATTTTCAGGCGGTCACCCCATCTATCCTCTATTAAAGCTTTTGCCTTCCCTCTGTTAGAGGGAATGGTTGGCTCTTTTCACAACTCCACCAACAGTGGATTAGTGTCCCAGCTTTCCCACATCCCCTCCAACATCTAATATTTTCCTTTTTTGTTATATTTGCCACTCTGATAGGTGAGAGGTGATACCTCAGAGTTGTTTTAATTTGTATTTCTCTGATCAATAGTAATCTAGGGCATTTTTTTTCATATGACTATAGATAGCTTTGATTTCTTTGTCTGAAAATGGACTGTTCATATCCTTTGACCATTTATCAATTGGAGAATGACTTGTATTTTGAAAAAATTGACTCAGTTCTCTATATCACTGAGAAATGAGGCCTTTATCAGAGATACTTGTTTCAAAAATTCTTTTCCAATTTTTTGCTTCCCTTGTAATTTTGGTTACATTAGTTTTGTTTCTGAAAACCCTTTTTAATTTGATATAATCAAAATTATTTATTTTACATTTTGTATTGCTCTCTATATCTTCTTTGGTCCTAAATTCTTCCTCTGTCCATAAATCTGACAGATAAATTATTCCATGCTCTCTTAATTTACTGACGGTATCACTCTTATGTATCCATTTTGACCTTATTTTAAAACACAGTGTGAGATACCGGTCTATGCCTAGTTTCTGTCATCCTGTTTTCCAGTTTTCCCAGCAGTTTTTGTCAAATAATGAGTTTTTGTTCTGAAAGCTTGGATCTTTCAGTTGATCATGTATCAGATTACTATAGTCATTTATTATAGTGTAATTTGTACCTATTCTATTCCACTGATCCACCTCTCTATTTCTTAGCCAGGACCAGAATGTTTTCATTATTACTTTACTGCTTTACTTTACAGTTTGAGATCTGGCACTGCAATAACCGGATTTCAATCCTGGATTGGGGTGGGCAACAATACTGACCTTCTCACCAGAAATTCCTTCTATTGCATACTAGGTTACAATGAAACAGCCCCAGATCATCTGTGCCTACCTACTCCCTCCAGGTCACTGGGCTCGGGTGAATTCTTTGGCCTTCGGGTTATTGCCAAAGAGAGCTTCTGCTGCTGCTAAGCCTGTCTTTCATCTTTCATTTGACCCTCTAGTAATAAATTCCTTAAGGCCCTTTTGTACCCTATGAGACAGCACGTATGCAATGAGCCTTCTATTGCTCAGCCTGTCATGCCTCTGCAATGACAAACATTCTTCCATTACAATCTCTGGGGCTCTTTGAATTCACAAACCTTAACTCGTGAAGGAATGTGGAAGAATCCAGACAGAATTCTAAGAGAAAAGACTGCAAAGCTCAGGTGATGCAAATTTCTGTTAGGGCATTAATAAGACATGTAATCAAAGTGAATGTCTTGGAGAGACTTCCACATGCCTAGACTTTCTGTAACTAGTTCTGGTTTAAGGGCAGCTAGGTAGCACAGTGGAGAGAGCACTGGCCTTGAAGATGCTAGGACCCGAGTTCAAATCTCACCTCACACACGTAGTAGCTGTGTGACCCTGGGCAAGTCACTTAACCCTGATTGCTTCAAACATCCAGGGCCATCTCCAGTCATCCTGATTAATAGATATATAGCCACTGGGCCCAGAGGGCTCTGGAGGAAAGAGTGAGGTTGGCAACCTTGCACACACAACCCACCCTCCCTTAAACCCAATTCACTGCAAGTCATGTCATGGTCCTCTTACAGAGTGAAGCACAAACAACAGTAACAATGTTGGTTCTTTTTTTATTAACCTCATGATGAGGAGAGGCTTGTGGATCAGTCACATTGCTGACACTGGAGGCCCCTTTAAAAATGCCCCCAGCAGCCCTGCCAGTCTTCACCTTATCTTCCTCTGATATCACCCAGGGAGAGGCTTTTTGGTACTGTTCCCACCACTATCAGTCCATCAATGGATCAACATTTATTTAGTACCTACTGTGTGCCAGGAACAGTGCTACAAGATATGGCAAACAAGGAGCTCACAATTAAATGGGGGAGACACCATGCAAACAGGTGCGTGTCAATAAGCTATGGTCAGGACCCATGGGAGATCATTAACAAAGGGAAAGCGTGGGAATGAAGAGGGGCTGGAGAAGGCTTCCTACAGGAGCTGGGATTTTAGGTGAGACTTAAAGCCAGGGAGGTCAGTAGTCTGAGCAGAGGAGAGAGAGCCTTGGGGGGCTGGAGGGGACGACCAGAGCCGAGAGAAGGAGGGTCTTGTTCATGGGACAGCCCATGGGCCGGGGGCACTGGGGGCACTGAGGGGGAGGTGTAAGACTGGAAAGGCAGGAAGGGGCTGGGCTACGTGGGGCTTTGAATGCCATCCTCTTGGAGGTGACGGGAGCCACTGCAGGTTATTGCAGGGAAGGGGAGGAGGCTGCATGATTAGAAATTCACTTTGGTGACTGAATAGAGGATGGCTGGAGCGGGGTAGGGACCCGAGGCAGGCAGACCCCCCCTCCCCCGAAGCAGGTTTTGCCATCAACCAGGCATGAGGTGATGATGGTGGCAATGGATTTCACTTGATCCTCACAAGCCTGTGAGATAGAGGCTATTAGAACCCTGTTTTACAGTTGAGGAAACTGAGGCAGACAGAGGTTAAGTGACTTGCCCACACCCCGTTAGCAAGTGTCTGTGGCTAGATCTGAACCCAGGTCTGCCTGACTCCAGGTCCAGCACTATGTGCACTGTGGCACTCCTTGGCTGCTTCTAGGCAGCTTATGTGGACTTTTCCCTCACACTGGCTCCACGGGGCCCTTTGCTTTCAGTTTAGGGGAAATGGCTCAAGGACTAACTCAACTTTCATTTGATCCCCTGCTGCCTAAACCTATGAGTAGCCTGAATTCCTTCCTTTTTTGTGGGGCTGGATGTCACTAGGGCCTGGTTTCTTCAGCACAGGGAACTCCTGCTATGTCACATCCTTCTTCCAACACAGAGCAGTCATTTGTAGTCCTAGCAGCAAAGCGTTCTGCCCAGGACCACAGAAGCAGTATGCATTAGATGTGGGACATGAAGTCGACCCTCCCATCACAGCCCTGGAGGGCAGGGCTAAGCTCTGGCTGGTCCAGTTCCCACTTCTCCGTCCTCCCGAAAGGCACACACTGAACCTAGCATCAAAGGTGACATGGCTAGCCCAGACCAGAGCTGGCACTCACGCTATTTCTCATCTTTGGAGAGTCTGATGTCTTACAAGAGCCTGCTTATGTCTGTAAGAGGTCTCCTACTCTTACTGCTAAAGAACAGTAATCCTCTGCAAACCCAGAAGAAAATAGAATTTCCTGTACCAAGTGGTCCCTTTTCATTGTCCTGAAGGGCCCATAGGGCTAGGAGGAGATAAATGTGGTAAGAATGCACACCGTGTAATGGGTGATGAATATTCCAGGCATGCACTTCCATAATTCCCTCATCAGAGCTGCCTGGTTACCCCCACCATCAGCAGATACTAATAATTAATCAACTGAAATGAATCTTTACAGAATAAACAAATCTGTTATACATGAAGGATGATTATGTTTCTTTCAATTGTGAAGGCTTTTCATAACTAATTCATGCCCAATAGTGAGCTGATGTTAGAGAGGACTTTGTTTTTACCCTTTTCTTGGTGAGATTTCTTTCTGCACTGTCTCTGATGATCAGTTCTCTTCTCCCCACTGCACTGCATGGGGGTCCGTGTGAATACTCTGAGTGCCCCAGCATACCTCATCAGCACAGAGAGTGGGGTAAGAAAAAATCATCCCCCATTCTAGACAGTGTTAGGGGAGTGCAGGCGAACCCCAGCAAAGGAACTGCAGCCCAAGCTGACCTTAGCAACCACCAGGGCAGGCAACTCTCCAAAGATAGTCCACCCAACTAAGGGAGATCGTGAGAAAGAAACCAGCCCTCACCATCCATTCTACATTTGCACCTTCTAACCTAGCAAGGAGACTTCCTTGTATCTGAAGCGTTTCATGTAGCTGTTGCTAAGCGTGTGCTCAATGCAGATCACTAATGGATTTGGGCATGATAAAAGAGGTTAACTTGCTGAAAAGGTTGGTCACCCTGCGGCTGGACTTCTGCTGTCTCTAATGAACTCGAGAAGTTCAAACACAAATAGTCCAGACCAATTAAAACCGAGCACTTGAAGTTAAAAAGCCAAGCTGCGCCTGCATTCTCTCCACTCATATTAGTTATTATTTGTCTCGGCTAATACTGGAAATTCCCCACCCAATTTTCCAGTTCTATGCATGGATTCACACTCTGTTCCTGGGCTTTCCCACCATGCTGGTATCTTACAGTATATAATGTAGAATTGTTTCAGAGGAGTCTGAGATAACGAATCTTGACTGATTTGGCAAAGGGATAAATTACACCCATTAGTTATCTAAACATAGAAGAAATACAGATGAGTAGCATTTTGAGCTAGATGGGACCTCAGTGCTTGAATGATGGATCAGAACCATACTGGCAACCTCATTAAGTGGGACACACACAATCTTTGACAACGGTATGAGAGAAACCGGGAGACGTCTAGCTCCGGGCCACTCGGAGTGAAGCCTGATTGTTGTGAAGCTGCTGACAACATCAGATCACTAAAGTACTTCCACAATTTTGGAACCTGAGCCAAAGACAACAAGAGATGGGGGTTTGTGGGAGTGGCAAGAGCTCTGGGGATTGGCAGTAGAGTAGCTGAGTCAGGGCTGAAGAAGCTCCATTCAAATATCATTTTCTTGTTTCCTTTTTAATCAGACTGGGTTTATCTATTTTTTAAAAGCTGCATGCTCAGTTCTCTGATTTGTTATTTCTCTTTGTTGTTGATGGAAGTGTTGAGAGGCAGACATTTTATACCCTAAGGGCTATTTTGATTCAAAGTTTTGATGTGAAAGCTCATTGTTGCAATTTTCTTGAATGAAATTACCTATTTTTTCATAATTTATTTCTGATTCTTTAGGATTAAGTTATTTAGGCATTCATTTTAGTCCTTTCTTCAAAGGCTTTGAGGAATATATGTGTATAACATTTTATTGCATTCTTGTCAGCAAAGGATGTTTAATCTCTCTGCATTTGTTTCCGAAAGTGTTATGCCACAATAACAGGCCAGTTTTTGTAAAGGTATCATATAGTGTTGAGGAATAAAAATGTTCCTTTCTGTTTCCCTTCAGTCATCCCCAGAGAGTGATAGTAACTAACTTTTCTGAAATTCTCTTCAAATCCTTAACTTTTTTATTTGTTGGTGGCTAGATTTGTCTAGAACTGCCTGAGCTCCACTGAGGGTCCAACTACCATAATTTCACCATCTCTTTCTCTCTGTAACTCATCTATCCTTTTCCTTTGTGTCTCTAGTGGCTAATTTGGCTGTTTAGTTCATAGAAGTCAAGTATTTCGATTAGTTCGTTGTCTACAATTCCTTTTTGCCGTTGCCTTGTCTAAGAGCATGATCATTACTCTGCTTTTAAAAATCTCAGTTGAAATGTAATCTAGCTCCAGCCCCTCATGTTCACTAAGGGAATCTTTATGTTTCAAGTGTGTGTCTTGTAAATGACACATTGTTGGACTCTTCTTTCCAATACATTCTGCTCTCCTCTTTTGTTTTATCCTTGAGTTCCTATACTTTGCTTTCACAGTTATATGTCTTTGCATTTTTCTTCATCTGACTCTCTTGGACATTTTTCTCATTTTTTGTCCCCCTCCCCAAGATCCCAATCATAGGTTCTTTCTTTCCTTTTAAAATGTTCTTTATGATCCACCCTCAAAGGTTAAAGTCTGTTAAGCTTTTGACTAATCCCTCCCTGAATCTACTCTTTCCCTTATTCCTTCCCCCTGACTCTTTTAACTATTTTCCATTTGTGTGTGTGTGTGTGTGTGTGTGTTTTCTACCATTCTTTGACTGGTTCAGATGAACATAAGGTTCTAGGAAAACCCACTTCCCCATCCTTTCTTCTTTCTTGGAATAGTTTTCTATTTGCAGGTCTCATTTAGATGAGAGAGTAAGCTCCCCAACCCTGCCTCCTATCCTCCTTCTTTTTCACTCCCTTTCCTTTCTTTAAGATTATTGGAACATAAGAAAACTGCTGTAAAGCTCCCTTTCAACCCCAATGACATTAGGGATCTGAAGAGCTGCTTGTTTCATTCCCTAGCCCATAAAATACAGAGACTTCAATAATTCCTTACATTCCGATTGCTCCCTTGTATTTACCTTTTATATTTCTTGAAATATTTTCATATTCCAAAGTTTCTACTTACCCTTAGTCTTTTCATCAGGAGTTCTTGGACATCCTGTATTTTATCAAAGGTCCATTTCTCTCCCTGTAGGATCACTCTCAGTTTTGCTGCATAAGTCATGCTTAGCTTTCAGCCTACGCCTTCTTATTTTTGAGATACCATCTGACAAGCTTTCCACTCTTTTAAAGTGTTGTTGTTTCAGGGCCTGGTGGCACAAGACCATAACCCCTGACACGGCAGGAAGCACTGAGTATAATCCTGGATGGAAAAACAGACATTCAATGAGTTGAAAGACTTTCAGGTATTTGTGACAAAAAGACCAGAACTCAATGGAAAATCCAATATAAAAAAGATCCAGAAGATATATAAGGAAAACATGAAAGGCTAATTATAAGGAACTCATTAAGGCCAAAATGTTTACTTCTTATGCATGAAAATGTCATTGGTATTCATAATTACTGGGGCACATTGTCCCCACTACAAGGGCATCTGAAAGAAAAGCTGGGGCTGAGTTATGTGTGATGGGGTGATTCTAAAGGAAAAAAGGAGCAATTATCTCATAAAAATGGGGTATGGAAGGAAGAACTGATACAGAGGAAGCAGAGTGGAGAAATGGAGGGCTGGTAATGTTGGGATCTTACTCTTATTGGATTGGGGCTGGAGAGGAAATGTGTATATCTGGAGGGGCACAGAAGTCTTCTGAACTTGTAGAGAACTGAGAGAACTGGAGACAGAGTAGAGGGAAGGATTTTTAGAAGGATGTGGACATTAAGATTTAGGAGACTGGGGGGAGAAAATAAGGGGGAATTCTTAGAGGGGTGGGTAGAATAAGGAAGAGGAGGTTAAGTGAAGGGGAGAAGATAAGGTAAATGAGATAGGGTAAAAAGAGACCAAGAAGGACATTAATGAATAAAATTAAGATGTAGGGAAATTCATAAATAGTAATTATAACTTTGAATGTGAATGGGATGAACTCACCTATAAAATGGATAGCAGAATAGATCAAAAATCAACAGCCATCAATATATTATTTACAAGAAATGCAATTAAGAATGAGAGATACAGGGGCATCTAGGTGGTGCAGTGGATAAAGCATCAGCCCTGGATTCAGGAAGACCTGAATTCAAATCCGGCCTCATACACTTGACACTTACTAGCTGTGTGAACCTGGGCAAGTCACTTAACCCTCACTGCCCCGATAAACAAAAACAAAAAGAATGAGAGATACACACAGAGTTAAAATGGAGGTTGGAGTAGAATTTGTTATGCTTCAGCTGATGCAAAAAATGCAGGAGTAGCAATTATGACCTCAGACAAAGTTATGGCCAAAATGATTTAATTTTTTTTTTTGCTTAATAGTATTTTTTCCAATTACATGTAAAGATAGCTTTCAACATTCATTTATATAAGATTATAGTTCCAATTTTTCTCCCATTCCCCCCTTCCTAAGATAGCAAGCAATCTGATATAGATTATACATGTCCAATTATGTTAAACAAATTTCCACATTAGTCATGTTGTGAAAGAAGAATCAGAACATAGAGGAGAAAACACAAGAAAGAAAAAACAAAAAAAGTGAAAATAGTATGCTTCAATCAGCATTCAGACTCCATAGTTATTTCTCTAGATGTGGACAGCATTCTCCATCATGAGTCTTTCAGAATTGTGTTGGATCATTGTATTGCTGAGAAGAGCTAAGTCTATCATAGTTGATCATTGCACAATGTTGCTGTTACTGTGTACAATGTTCTCCTGGTTCTGCTCGCTTCGCTCACATCAGTTCATATAAATCTTTCCAGGTTTTTCTGCAATTTACCTGCTCATTATTTCTTATAGCATAACAGTATTCCATTACATTCATATACCACACTTATTCAGCCTTTCCCCAATTGATAGGTATTCCCTCAATTTCCAATTCTTTGTCACCACAAAAAAGAGCCACTATAAATATTTTGTGCATGTGGGTCTTTTTTTAGTTAAAAGAGATAAACAGGGTAACTACATTTTGATAAAAGGTACCACAGAAAATGAAGTACTATCAATACTGAACCTATTCATACAAAATACCATAGAATCTAAATTTTTATTTTTTTAAATAGTTTATTTTAAACAACACTCAAGAAATGCAAACAGGAAAACAATACAGAGTTGATCTCAAAATGAAACTGAAATTCAAACTATTTACATTTTTATTTCAAAAAGCAAAATGCCACATAAACTTTAATAAAATATTAATACCTTATTTGTTCTTTATGCTCTTACAATTTCTTTTCAGTCTCTGCATAGATAGCTTTTCTGTGGTCATCCTTGATTTTTTAAAAATGCAGCCAAAGGCCATAAAGCATCTACATTTTTAATATGCATTGTTTATTCGAAGTTTTGAGTTCCAAATTCTATTTCTCCTTCCTTCCCTCCCCTCCCTCCTCTCTGGGGTGACAAGTAATCAGATTTAGATCATACATGTGCAATTATACATTTTAGTCATTTTGCATAAGAAAACTCAAAAGAAAAAAATGAAAAAGTGAAAAATAGCATGCTTCAGTCTGTGTTCAATCAATTTCAGTTCATTGTTTGGAGATGGAAACCATGCTTCATCTTTAGTCCTTTGGGATTGTCTCAGATCATTGTATTGCTAAAAATAATTAAGTCATTCACAATTCTTCATCAAACAATATTCCTGTCACTTTGCATAACATTCTCCTGGTTCTGTTCACTTCACTATACATCAATTCATATAAGTCTTTCCAGATTTTTCTGAAATCATCCTGTTTGTCATTTTTAATAGCACAATAATATTCCATTACAATAATATACCACAAATTATTTAGCCACCCCCCCCCAATTGATGGGCATCCCTTTGATTTCCAATTCTTAGCCACCACAAAAAGAGCTGCTATAAATATTTCATTTTATACATAGATCTTTTTCTCTTTTTTGGGATGTCTTTGTCATATAAACCTAACAGAGGCATTGCTGGATCAAAGGGTATGCAGAGTTTATAGCCCTTTGGGCACAGTTCTAAATAAGCATTTAAATTATTAAAATAAAAGTTAAATGAATTACAGGTGGAGATAGATGGTGGTACTATTATAGTGGGGAACTTTAATCTTTCCCTCTCAGAACTAGATAAATCTAACAAAAAAATAATAAGAAAGAAGTCAAGGAAGTGAATATAATGTTATATATCTGGAAAGATACCCTTTACAAAGATTGACCACATATTAGGATACAAAAATGTAATAGTTTAAATCAGAAAAGCAGAAATATTAAAAGTATCCTTTTCAGATTACAATGCATAAAATTATATTTAATAAGGGATCATGTAAAACAAAATAAAAACTAATTGGATATTAAACAACTTTAAAGAATAAGTGGATTAGGGAACTAATCATAGAAACAATAATTTCATTGAAGAAAACGACAATAATGAAACAACATATTAAAACCTATGGGATACGGCAAAAACAGTGATCAAAGGAAAATTTATATCTTTAAATGCTTACATCAATGAAATAAAGAGCAGATAAATGAATTGAGCATGAATTTTTTTAAAAACTAGAAAAAGAACAAACTAAAATTTCCCAATCAAACGCTAAATTGTGATTTCTAAAAATTAAAGGAGAGATTAATAAATTGAGTGTAAAAAACACGGAATATAAATTTAATATCAACATAAATATATGTAAATAAAACAATGAATTGGTTTTATAAAAAAACAATAAAATAGATAAACCATTGGTTAATTTGAATTAAAAAAAGAGAGAAGAAAACAAAATCACTAATATTAAAAATTAAAAGGGTGAAATATACCACTAATGAAGATGAAATTAAAGCAATTATAATTATTTCACCTAATTACATGCCAATAAATTTAACAATTGAAGTGAAATGGTGGAATAATATTTATAAAAGCATAAATTGCCTAGATTAGCAGAAGAGGAAATATAATATCCAAATAGAACTATTAAAGAAAAAGAAATTGAACAAGCTATAAATGAGCTTCCTAAGAAAAAAGCACCAGGACCAGATGAATTTATAAGTGAATTCTATCAAACATTTAAATACAAATTAATTCCAATATTAAATAAATTATTTGGAATAATAGGCAAAAAAGAGATCATACCAAACTACTTTTATGAAACCAATATGATACTAATCCCTAAACCAAGAAGAGTAAAAACAGAGAAAATTATAGATTAATTTCTTTAATGAATATGGTTACAAAAATCCTACATAAAATACTAACTAAAAGGTTACAACAATACATCATGGCCAAGTGGGATTTATACCAGGAATGCAAGGATGGTTTAACATAAGGAAAACTATTAACATAATTAAGTACATCAATAAGAGCAAAAAATCATATGATTATATCAGTAGATGAAGAAAAAGCTTTTGATAAAGTACTACACTCATTTCTATTAAAAACACTTGAGTATAGGTATATATGGATTTTTACATACATTGAGAAAAAGCATTTATCTAAAACCATCAGCAAGCATTATTTGTAATCAGAATAAGCCAGAAGCCTTCCCAGTAAGATCAAGTGTGAAACAACATTATTCAATATTGTATAGGAAATCCTAGCAATAGAAATAAGAGAAGAAAAAGAAATAGAAGGAATGAGAATAGGGAATGAAGTAATAATACTAACTCTTTTTGTAGATGATATGATGATAGACTTGACAAATCCCAGACTACTAAAAAAGTTAGTTGAAACAATAATTTTAGCAAAGTAGCAGGTTATAAAGTAAATCCATATAAATCACCACATTCCTATATATCACAAAATCCTACAAGAAGAAAAAGTAAGAGATAGGTCATTTAAAATAACTCTTAAAAATAAAATAAAATAACTCTAGACAGTACAAAATACCTGGGAATATATCTGCCAAAACAAAACCAGAAACTATATAAAGGAAATTATAAAAAAAAAATTTATACAAATAAAATCAGATTTAAACAATTGGAGATGTATTAATTGTTCATGAGTAAGCACGAACAATATAATATAAATGACAATTTTACCTAACCTAATTTATTATGTTCAATGACATCCCAATTAAATGACCAAAAAAAATGTTTTACTGAATTAGAAAAAATAATTACAAAATTTATTTGGTAGAACAAAAAGTCAAGAATATCAAAGGAAATAGTGGAGGGGGGCAGGTGGAGAAAGTAAAGGCAGGAGGTTTAGCAGAACCAGATCTTAAACTATATTATAAGACAGCAATTATCAAGATTATCTGGTACCAGCTAAGAAATAGAAAGGTAAAGATTCATGACAGAGAAAACATACAATTTACAGTAGCAAATATTATAACATTGTATTTGACTAATGTAAAGACAAGGTTTTAGGACAATAATTCATTATTTGGTAAAAATTGTTGAGAAAACTTGTTTTTCCTTGAAAAAAAAAAACTTGTGAAAATTGTTGATAAAGCAGTTTGGCAGAAATTGGGCATAGACCAATATCTTACACCATTTGCCAAGATAAGGTCAAAATGGATACATGACCTAGATATAAAGCGAGATATTACCAGAAAATTTGAAGAACATGGGATGCATTACTTATCAGACTTATGGACAGGTGAATAATTCATGAATAAATAAGAGATAGAGAGTAGAGTATGATGTAAAATGGATAATTTAAATTAAATTAAATATATTTTGTACAAATAAAACAAATTTAGCCAAGATCAGAAGGAAATCAGAAAATTGGGGGGGAGGGATTTTTATACAGTTTCTCTGATAAATGTATCATATTTCAAATATACAAAGCACTTTGTCAAAATCTAGAATAATAGGTCATTCCCCAATTGATAAATGGTCAAAGGATATGAACAAATAGTTTTCTGATGAGGAAATCAAAATAATTTATAGTCAAATGAAAAAATGTTCTAAATCATTATTGATTAGAGAGATGCAAATTAAAACAACCTTGAGCTATCATCTCACACCCATCAGATTGGCTAAAATGATTAAAGGTGAAAGCAACAAATTAATTGAAGGTGAAAAAGGATATGTGGAAGAACTGGGACACTAATTCATTGTTGGTGGAATTGTGAATTGATCCAATTATTTTGGAAAGCAATCTGGAATTATGACCAAAGAGTTTTAAAACTGCCTATACCCTTTGACCCAGCAATACCATGATGAGGTTTATTTCCAAGGATTATTAGGGGGAAAGGGAAAGATCCTATATGTTCTGAAATATCTATAGCAGCTCTCCTTGTGGTAGCAAACAACTGGAAATTGCAACTGGATGCTTTGTCAATTGGGGAATGGCTGAACAAGTTGCAGTATATGATTGTGATGGAATACTACTGTGCTATAAGAAATGATCAGCTTGATGATCTTAGAAAAACGTGGATGGATTTACACAAAATAATGAAGACTGAAATGAGCAGAACCAAGAGAATGTTGTATATAGCAATAGCAATAGTTTTAAGAACGATTTTGGATGAATAAGTCATTTTGACTACTATAAATATCCAAATTCACTACAAAGGACATATTAAGGAAGACACTATCTGCATTCAGAGAAAGAACTGATAAACAGAAGTATGTATAGAATGATTTTACATACATACACACACACTCATTTGTATCTAATGGTAGCCATCTCTAAGGCAGGGCAGGGAAAGAGTAAAAAAAAGGGAAAAAAGAAATTTACATAAGTTTATTAAGTATTTAAAAGGAATAGCAAGTTGTACTTAATAATAGATTTGCAGTTTCATGTGTAATCATTTTTTTTATTATACTATGCTATGGAATGCTTGTTTTATTCCATAAATTAAAAATAAAACAAACAAAACAATTTTTAAAAATACTGGAGGTGGAGACTGGTGGGTCTCTTGGGTCTGGGAATTCTGGGCTACAGAAAGGCTAAAGCTAATCATGTGTCCTCAACAAGTCTGGCACCAATATGGTGAGCCCTGTGAGTATAATAAGATTGTTAGGTGCCTAGGTAAAAAAAAAACCCAGACCAAGTTAAAACTTCCATGCTGATCAAGTATTAGGATTGCACTTCCAGCTCTGAATTAGGGGCAGAGTTAGAATTAGGGGAGACCGAATCTCAAACGCATTCTTATATACACATACACGCATGCACACATCCATGTAGTTGCTGCCAAAACTTGTATGCTCCTGACTGTGCCTCCTTGGTCCTCAAATTCTTTTGTTCTGTCTGTCTGTAGTATTTTTTTCTTTGACCTGGAAAGTCAGTATTTTGGCAATGATGTTCCTGGGAGTTTCCATTTTTGAATTTCTTTTAGCAGGTTTCTGGTGGGTTCTTCTATTTCACTTTTTCTTCTGGTTCTAAGAGATCTGGACCGTTTTCTTTCATGATTCACAAAATATGATGCCTAGGTCCTTTTTTTGGTCATAATTTATAGGTAGCCCAAAGATACTTGAATTGGTTTTTGGACAAGCTTTCTAAGTCAGTTGTTGTGATATCATTTACCTCCATTTTTTCAGGCTTTTGACTTGGTTTTAATATTTCTTATTGCCTCATGGAGTCATTCATTTCTGTTTAGTCTTCTTGGGCAATGTTGTGTACCTCTTGGACTAAGCTGTTGATTCTCCTTCCAAGTCTTCCCTAAAAAGCTCTTGTTTCTTTTCCACTTTCCCCCTGTAGATCTCTCGTTTCATTTGTAATATCATTTTTGACTTTTAAGAAACTCTTACTTCTAAGTGATGTGTGTCCCTAAGGCTTTTTTTGACACTTTGCTTGTAGCTGTAGAGTTATTCTCTTGTGTCTTGGGCATCCCTGGCTCCATAAAACCCTTTATCATCAGTATCTTTTTTTCTTACTCTTCCAGACTTACTTACTGAATTAGGACTGTTTGTCAGGACCAGGTTCTGTATACTTTTGGAGAGAATTCTCTGGGTTGAATGGTCCTGGTCTGTATTCTCTCGAATCCTGTGCCTCTCTCTGAGTTCTCTGTTCTCCAAGCGTTTTAGGGATGGCTCAGGCTAGGAAGCTATAAGCTTACTATGTCTTATGAGGTGGGATCCAAGTAGAAGCCTGCCCCCGTTCTGGTCTGAGCCTTGCAGCTAGCTAAGAGGCTCTACACATTGAGAGCAATGGAATTCAGCTCCCTGCCCTCATCATTCAGTTGCAGGTTCCAGTCTGGGTCTGTTTAAATGATGAATCTGAGATCCTGCTCTGGGGTCAAAACCACAGGATGGACGGCTTGCTTACCTTGCACTGGTCCATAGACAAGGGTCTGCCTAGTGCTTCCTAGTGCATGGCACAGTGCCTAGCACATGGTAATCACTTAAGAAGTGACTCCTTCCCAGGGTCACTGGCTATTTCCTTATGCTGATCAGGGCAAGAAAACTGACTGAGTCGTTTTTCTTTGAATTCCTTGATCACCATATGATCTGGTGCTTTTCCTGGATCTTAGTTGGAATAGTCGTGTGCAAAAAGCTGGGATGAACTGCTCCTTCATCTTTTCCAGTCTCTCTTTGGGGAAGGAAACAACAACAACAACAACACAACCCCAAACTTTATAACCCCAAATGGAAGGTGGCTTCGAGAATTAATAGGCTGGGGCAGCTAGGTGGCACAGTGGATAGAGCACCAGCTCTGGAGGCAGGAGGACCTGAGTTCAAATCCGGCCTCAGATACTTGACACTAGCTGTGTGACCCTGGGCAAGTCACTTAACCCTCACTGCCCCACAAACAAACAGGAAAAAGAGAATAGGCTGCGGCAGCTAGGAGGTGGAGTGAATAGAGCACCAGCCTTGGATTCAGGAGGACCTGAATTCAAATCCGGCCTCAGATACTTAACATTTACTAGCTGTGTGACCCTGGGCAAGTCACTTAACCCTCAATGCCCACCAGAAAAAAACCAAAAAACTTTCATTTTAATTACAAATTTATCAATATACAAAGAATGGAAAACATTGTATATGAAAGAAACTGTGAATATGTTATAGACTTTCACAAATGTGTATTAAATAGAACTGGTGGTTGGCAGTTTCCTCTTTTGAACAGCCTCCCACTGCTCCTCAGTGTTTGATAACATTTCCTTAGGGCTCTTTTCTTTTGTATCACTATTGCTACCTACAGGGTAGTCCTCAGGGTGGTCCTCCCTAATAACAAATGAGCGTAGTCAAACAAAGTAAATCTCCCTTTTGTTTTTAATTGTGGGCGTTTATTTATTTATTTTTAAAGTAATAAACATTTTTATTTAGAGTTTTGATTTCCAATTTTTATCTCTCCTTGCAAGTGGCAAGCAATCAGATTTGGGTTATGCATGTATAATTATGTAAAACACTACCATATTTTTTTAATTAATTTATTTTTTTCCATTACATGTAAAGATAGTTCTCAACTTTTGTTTATACAAGCTTTCCAATTTCAGATTTTTCTCCCTCCCCCCCCCCTCCCCCCTCCCCCAGACAGCAGGTAATCTGATATAGGTGTTTTATATATATATATATATGTATATGTATATGTATATGTATATGTATATGTATATGTATATGTATATGTATATGTATATGTATATGTGTATATATATATATAACATTAATCCTATTTCTACATTAGTCATGTTATAAGAGAAAAATCAGAGCAATGATGAAAAATCTCAAAATACAAAAAACAACAGCACCAAAACCAAAAGAAATAGTATGGTTCATTCAGCATCTATACTCCACAGTTCTTTTTTTTTTCTTGGATTTGGAGAATCCAAATCCAATCATTGTATTCATATACCACAACTTGTCCAGCCATTCCCCAATTGATGGGCATCCCCTCAACTACCAATTCCTTGCCACCACATAAAGAGCAAAAACACTACCATATTAGTCATTTTTATAAAAAAACTTGAATAAAAGAAAAAATGAAAGTGAAAAATAGCATCCTTCTGTCTGTATTCCATTAGTATCAGTTCTTTCTTTGGAGGTGGAGAGTATGTTTTACCAATAGTCCTCTGGGATTGTCTTGGATCATTGTATTATTGAGAAGAGTAAAGTGAATCTACCTTCTCACCTACTACCTCCCTTCAGTATATTTCAAGTTCAGAGCTCTTTCACTGTTGTCTTCTGAACCTTACTGTGGTCACTGGGGTGTTTAGGAATGACTAGTACCTCTGAGATGAGGGCCGCTGAGCCCTTTTTAGGGCTTCTCATCCACCTTTGGCATCCCCACCTTCACCCAGCTCTCACTTGTGGCTCCAAGAAGATGTAGCATTCCAGCAGCCACACTCCAATAAACTGCCTTGGCAGGTGGGCTAAACCAGGATGAGGGTAAGTGATAGGCTGCAGACCTGTTGGTGAGTTAGAGGATGTCTACCCCATGCATGTGAAGACGTCCTCCTTCTCCCTCTGTGGAATGAGTGGATGAGTGCAAGTTGTTCCAGTGGCCATGAAAGAGGCTGAAGCAGACACCGTGGAGCACTTAGAGGTTGGTCAGGCATCAAAGACACCAGGGTCACTTACTGCATCCCAGGCCATGGCCAGTCATTTGGACTTTGGTCTGCCACTGGATTTTGACTGGAACTGTCTCCCTTAAATCCAGTTCTCTAGCAAGTCAAGACATGGGTGGGGATGTCATTGGTCCTCTTGGAAAACAAAGGATGAACAACTGTGGTCACTGTGTCAATTATTCCACTCACTTCACTCTCAGTCACTTCATATGCATCTTCCCAGGTTCTCTGTGTCAATCACTCCTTGAGGCATAATCACAAGCTATGATTTGCGCAACCATTACACATTGATGGGCACCCCTTTTTCCAGTTGTTTGTTAAGAATCCAGTTCCTTTGCAGGGATCTTTGCAAGCAGCCCTAGTAGTGAGCTAAGTCAGTAGATGCTGACTTCAGGGCCTCAGGGACGGCTCTATCAATCCCTGGCTCCCCCAGTGGTGCCCAGGGTTGTACCTGTGGTGACTCCTTCAGGCCAGAGCTGTACAAGGGTAGGCCTGGGCACCCAGCACCACTCTCTCTCCAGAGCTCTCAGTCCACATCCCAAACTGGGGGTTGTGTGTCCTAGAGACACCTCAAATTCTACTGGTCCAAACCTGAACTCATTATCTCCCCCCACACTTCCCCATCATCCAGAGACATCTTTCTGGTCACCCACATTCCCAGACCTTCACATCATCCTTGACTCCTTCCTCCTCCCACAACCAATCAGCTGCCAAGTCTGCTCCCTATCCTCTCTCCTGCCCATCCCTCTGCTTTGTTTCCTCCTCACATTTTGCTTCTTAATTGCTAGCCCCCTGCTCCAACCAAATACAGAATCCTCTGCCCTACATCTCAAGCCTACCTCTGCAGTTCATCACGTGTATTCGGCAGCCCAGCCAGGCTGGTCCTCTGGTCCCCATCAAAATGACTGCGTCCACATTGTGCATTCTCCTCCGGGTCCGTTCTGTCTCCCCAGTAGAGTGGAAGCTCAGTGAGGGCAGGAACTGCATCACTTTTTTCTCTGTATCTCCAGAGCCTAGGGCGATGCATTTCAGAAATGCTACTGGATGAGTCTGAGGGCTGTCCCTTTACACTGATCCCGATTCGTGGCCCCTGCTCCCTTTGGGATGGCTTCCCTAGTCACAAACATGTGCTGGAGGAGTTCACGCTCACTTCTCAAGCAACAGATGAATGCTTGATTTGGCTTACAAAGACCTTGGAAAACCAGTCAATCTTTGCAAATAAAGTGCCAAGCTAAATGAAGGAGGGAATCAGGTTTGAACAGGAACCTTGAGCAATCCACTTGTTTGTTCCCTTCTGTGTGTGCAGTGAGGACTCCTCAGATCAGACACTTGCCAGAGGCAGGACTTTGCCAGAACTGCCTGAGCTCATCCATGTGCAGCCTCTTCTGGAGAACGGGGTGTTATCGGTTCTGTTTGGTTCCCTCTTTCCCTTTGAATCATTCCTCTCCTAAATGTGTTCTTTCCTCTGCCTGACTCCTTTCCTTCCCACATACCAAAAAAAAAGAAAAAAAGTTTTCCTTTGGAAAACTGATAAGAAGGCAGGATGTTCTGGGCCCTTCCTCATTCCCTTGCATGCCCTACCAGAAGCTCTCTGCTCTGCTTGGCCTGTTTTCAACATGACTGCGAGCTCAGGGCAAGTCCACCTCCCTGGCCTGGGATTCCTTTCTCTCTATTGCTTCATGGCTTTTTTTTTAGCCTGAGTTTTACATTTTCAAAAGAAAATGGGAATGGAACAACAAAGTAAGTGTGTAGTGTGTGCGAAGGATTGTGCATTGGGAGAGATACACGGGGACCCAGCTCGGACAGTTTATGGTACCTGACATTTACCCACAAATGATCTCACTGGAACTTGACAGCAGCCTACAGGGCATGCACCGAAGGAAGCAGCAACCCCATTTTCCTGATGAAACTGAGGCCCAGAGAGTCCGTTCGACTTGCCAGGATTTGGCTTCAATTCAATCAATCAATGTGCCAGGCTGGCTATGGGCAAGGGGCATAAACATTCTTTCCACTCTGTCAAAAACGCTGCCTGTGGAGGGTAACAGAGACAAGGAGACCTAGGAGCTGGGTGAGGCAGAAAGGGAGGATGTCACCTGTGGGCCTGGGAAAATGTCGAGGGGGTCAAACTAGAGGGGAGTCCAGAGAGAGCAGTAGAGGTGCTCATACAGAGTGCTGGCAAAATGTAGGGTGACCGTTCAGCCCTTTCTCAGCTGTGTCTGACTCTTTGTGACCCCATTTGGGGTGACCTGGGCAGACATACTGGCGTGATTTGCCATCGCCTTCTCCAGCTCATTTGACAGATGAGGAACTGAGTTCAACAAGGTTAAGTGACTTGCCCAGGGTCACACAGCTAGGAAGTGTCTGAGGGCAGATTTGGGCTCCATCTTCCCGATGGGTCTTCCTGATTCCAGGTCCTGAGTTCTCTCTACTGAACCACCCTGCTGCCCCCAAATACAGGGTTAGTGTGACTGAAAAAATGGAGGATGTAGAAGACTATGGTCCAAGATGGAAATCTAAGATTCTGGGCAGGAGACAGTGGAAGATGGTGAGGGGCAAGGAGTGGTTCAAATGAGGAGAGGGTCAATGGAATCCAGGAGTGGAGGAATGATGTGGCCATTCCCCATATTGCACCTTAGGCTGGGAGTCTCCGAGGACTTGTAGGAGAAGCATGGAGGGAAGAGTGGAGAGCCCTGGGGAGACAGAAGGAAGGCTTGTGGTGGGGGTCAAGGATGGAGGGTACTCCTGGGCAGGAGGCCAGCCTGGCTGGGCAGAACTCCGGGCTCCTGGAAACCTGGGGGGTAGCCAGGCCAAGGAGCACCTGGCTATTCGGGGGGTCCCCCAGCTGTCTGCTGTGTTTGGGGGTGGGAGAGATGGTACAAAAACATCCCAAACACAGAGGAGTCACCCCGAGTCCACATCTGCTCTGCCGATTCCCAGTCTTTTAGGCTTTAAGGGAAGTTTCTCACTTCCCACCTGGCAGATGAAGCCTTCTGGGCTGGTGGCTCTCTGTTCAGAATCAGTGGGAAGCCCACAGTGCCACTGATAACGTAAGCAAACAGACATCCCCACAACCCCTCTTCTCTGAAGCCCTGGGGAAGGAAGACCTGGTGCCTCCCAGCCACCCTGCTCCACTCTGGGTCAGCTCTCGAGGGAGGGAATGATTTCTGGCCTTTGTGCAGTTCTTTCTGCAGCCAAAATGGAACAAGCTGGGTGGTTGGCGTCCCTCCCTGGGATCTTGACCCAATTCTCCTTCGACTTGGGTCAAGACCATCCTTCGGACACCATCTAGCTGGTCATTGTCTGTCCCAGAACCCTGTGGGGCGCCCCAACGGAACACAGTCTTCTGGATGCCAGAACTAGAGGTGGCTTAGGAAGAAGGAGGAGGGGATCAAACAGCAGGTAGGGAGAAATGAGCCAGGGGGACCCTGCTTGTCCCCCTCCCGTATACACTGTTTTCTGTCTTTGCCAAGAATCCCACTGTTGACATCAGGGTAGAGGCTATTTCTTCAGAGCTCACAAAACCTGACCCTCAGCCCTCTGGGAGGCCCACTATTTGCAGGACTTTACATTCCTGGGGAAGTTTAGAATCTGTCCCTCCCATAATAATGGTGACTTCATATTAATAGGGAGAAGCTAAACTCGATTTCTATGAACTCTGGCTCAGAAGGTTGCTGAGGGGCAGGGAGGCAGGGAAACCTTGCAGCATTCCTAAAATGCTCGCTGTGTAGGGGCACAGGTGAGTGCCCAGGCGCCTAAGACAGATCCCCAGGGATCCCTGCTTTCAGGGGCTGCCAGTGTGAACGGGGAGAGCACAGAAGATTAGCACAAACAAGGGAGAGAGGGTGAACTGGAGGGAATCTCCGTGGGAAGGCACTAACGTGTGCTGATAGGGAGGGGGCCAGAAAGGTCTCCTGCAGAAGGGGGAGCTCCTTAGAGGTGGAGGTGAGGAGCCGGCAGCATTCGGACAGGGGGGCAGCCAGGACCAGAGGCCTGAGTAGAGGGTAAAGTTTCCCAAGCACCAGTGGGCTGTTGATCATAGAGTGGTCATGTCAGGAGGGAAGGGGCAGGAGTACAGCCACAACTGGCCGCTGGCAACAGAAGGGTGGGGGCGGTGTGTGGGAGAGAAGTAGGTGGGGGACCCTGGAAGCAGGGGGGCCGTCGTGCCCCTCCCCGCCCCCAGGAGGAGGTCTGGGGTGGAGGGAAATGAGCTCATGTTGGCCACGTTGAGTCTGAGGTGCCCGATGTGAGGCTGGAGCTCAGGAGAGAGGCTGGGGCTGGATGTGGGCCCCTGGACATACTCTGCAGGGAGCCCGGGGAGGGCAAAGGACGGGCCCCCAGGGGCCGGCAGGACAGGAAGCGGATGGGCAGGAGCCCCTATAAATGAGACTGATGTCTGGGTCACCTGCCCCCTCATCACATCTGAGTCCAGGCGCCAAAAGGGGAGCCCAGTCAGCATGGGGAGCCCCGCTTCGCACCGGCCCCGAGACCCCTGAAGTCACCGGAGCCGCCCTAGGTGGTCCCGGACTCCTGAGATGACACGGACCCTCTCCAGCGCCCCCCTCCCCCCCCACTCCCGGCATCCCAGGGACCACGCTCCTAAGGGGAAGAGAACAGGCTTTGATTGTAAGGGATGTTTGTGGGCGCATGGGGGGAGACGTCAGTCCTGGGGTCCTGCCCTCCCCATTGTCCAGAGGGGAAACTGAGGGAAGGGGGAGGGGCCTCGGAGCCCACTGCCCTCCCCATTGTTCAGAGGGGAAACTGAGGGAAAGGGGAGGGGCCTCGGTTCTCGCCCCGCCCCCAGCTCACCTGCGCCCCCTCCTCCCAGGCACTCCCCTGGGGGGCACTTTCGCCCCGCCCCCAGGCGTCACGTGCCGGATACACCCCTCCCCTTTTACGTCACGTGCCCAGCACCGCCCCCGACCCGGAGACCGGTGGGTCACGTGCCTGTGGGTGTAACCAATGAGCACTAGCCCCGGGCCGGCCGGCCCCGCCCAGCCGATCACGTGGCTCCCGGTGCTGCCGAGGCAAGCAGTGAGCGCGCACCCGTCCGCTGCCGAGAACGCGCCCGGCGCCTTCCGACAGCGCATCCCTGCAGAGCATGGCGGCCGCCAAGGTGAGCGTGGGGGGGATTGGGGGCCCACGCGGGAGCGCGTCTGCGTGGGAATGGGGTGCACGGGAGGCGTTGGGCACGGGAGGAAACTGAGGCCCCGCCTGGGAGGCACGGGAAGGGCTTTCTCCCCTCTCCCTAAGGCATCTCGCCGGCACCGCCGCCCCACGAGAGACGGACGAAAGGAGGCAGGAGAGAAGGGGTTCCCTCCGGGGTCCGGGGGGTTTGGGGGGCAAAGTGGGCGGGGCCCGGGGTGCGTGCGCGTGTGCAGGGCCCGTGAGTCCTTGGGCTGCTGACCTGGGCGGGGGGGTGGCCGCACGCCCCGAGCGGATCGGTGTCAACAATGACTGTCAGTCAGCAAGCAGTGATTAAGCGCCTACTATGTGCCAGGCACTGGGCTAAGCGCGGGGAGAGAGAGGCAAGAGGTGGGAGCTCGCAAGCTGATGGGGGCGAAACGCTCAGCAGCGAAGACGGACCCGCCAGTTCTGGCCAATTAGGAACTCATTAACAAGGGGAGGGAGACGCGAGATCCCGAGGGGCGGGGGGGGGGGGCGCGCTTCCCGGAAAGGGGCCCTGAAAGGAAGCCGGCGAGGTCAGTGGACCAAGAGGAGGAGAGAGAGCATGGCAGGCGTGGGGGAGCAGGAGAGTGGCCGGGACGGCCTGGAACACAGGGTGGCGGGCATGGGCGGTAAGGGGTAAGGAAGAAGTCGAGAAAGGGGGGATGGTCAAGGTTGTGGAGAGCTTTGAGTGTCCGACCGAGCACCGTGTGCTTTGATCCTGAGGGCACTAGGGAGCCACAGCAGGTTAGCAGCGTGAACTGAAAGGAGGCAGGCGGACCCCGCCCCTGCTATTGCATTTGTTCAGGTGGGAGGGATGAGATGAGTCTGGACCAGGAGAGAAGGGGATGTATATTTCAGAGATGTAGCAGAGGTGAAATCCACAAGATACTGTAAAGGAGAAGTAGGCTTTGGTGACCTTGTGTAGGAGGGGGGAAGGCTGAGGGAAAGGGAGGAGTCTGGGATGGCCTGCTAGTCTCGGAGGCGGGAGGGAGGTGCCCCTGACAGATATGGGGGGGGGGGGGGTAGGAGGGCGAGGCCTTGGAGGAAAGGTGATAGGTCAGTCTCCAACGCACCGGTTTCTGCCCGGTGTCCAGAAAGCAGTTGAAGATGGGAGGTCCGAGGGCAGATGTGCGAATTGTCTGTTGTGGGGATGCTGAGATCCCTGAGAGATGTCCCAGCATCTGAATAGCTCTTTCTCGCTGCCCTGTCAGTGTCTCTACCTTTGGTGGGTGCGGTTAGATCCCTGTTCCATCCATATTCAGGACAGGCGGCCACCCAGTTGGAGGCCACCGGCTGCCACACTGTCATTCATGGGCGCTTCAGAGCCAGTTTTTTCACCCAGAACAGCAGTGGAAATTTTCAGTCCGTGTTAGGAGCCACTTGGCATTTATTTACCAAGATAGACGATTTGGGAGGGACACAGCCCGCACATGGATTGAGGGGGGACTACCATGCAGGAGGAAAGGTGCAACTCCCCAGCCTCTTGGGCGACTTTCACCTCTAAGTTTAAGATTCAGAAAAGTGGGGGCAGTTACATGGTGCAGTGGATAGATCACCGGTCCTGGATTCAGGAGGACCTGAGTTCAAATCCGGCCTGAGTCACTTGACACTTACTAGCTGTGTAACCCTGGGCAAGTCACTTAACCCTCATTGTCCTGCGTTCTCCCCCCCCCCCCAAAAAAAAAAGATTCAGAGAAGTGAGGGCTAGGAAGAGAGCCAAGTGAAGAATGTTAGGACTATCGCAGGAGGGAGAGAAAGCTTTGATTTAGCTGGCTGTGGTGGCTTCCTGGCAGAGATGTCTAGAAGGAGGAGCAGAGAGGGAAGCCCTCGAGGCATGGTGGGTAGGTGTAGCCCACCAAGCGGCCACAGCCTGGCTCATTTGTGAAGCCTTTCCAGGGGAAGGGACCCTACTAAGGTAGGGATGGGTGGGGAAACCTGTCGGTGGTCAGCCTGGAGGTAGGAGCCGGTGCTGATGGAGGGTGGAACAGGGCTCAGCCTGCTGTGTTGGGGCAGAATGAGGGCAGCATGTGGGGCCCCAAAGTGTCTTCCCACTTCAGGGGTCCTTTTTGGCCATCACTGGCTTCTCTTCTAAGGAGGTGGGGAGCTGGGCAGAGAGGGGAAGGGCCAGGGCCACACGAGGGTCTGGAGCAGGAAGGGCTTCAGTCACAGACACACAAAAGGATTTTCTTGCCATCCTGAGAGACAGGGCTTGAGGTCACATGATTGGGCAGCTCCAGGACCAGTGTCTCCTCACTTGGAAACAGAAACCATTGGAGGGTGGAGACAGTCCAAGGGACTGAAGGAGAGGAAGGATGGGGGCCGGAGAGGGGAAGTCAGCGTGCAGTTTTTGAGGTGGCCCATCTTGGAGGGTGATGATAAGGCCAGCACAGCTGGGGGTGCTGAGGTCCGGGCAAACAGGATCCATGGGCGCTGGGCATGTTGGTAACCACCAGGTTGTTCCCGAGGGCCTGGAGGGATGAGGATTGTGGGCTCTGGGGCCCTTGAAGGCAGTCTGGCCAGGATGAAAAAGATTAGCGTGGAGGGCCAAGGGAGCTGGACTTTTGTTCGTATTTATACCTGCTGGCTGTGCTTGGCAGGGACAGAAAACCTGGCAGTCACTTGTTCTAAGCTCTCGGCAGTGAATCATCATCTTGTTGACAATATGGGGGGGCGGGGAGTCCAGGCTGTGATTCTGTCTGTGTCCCACTGACGTGTCCTGGGGGCACAAGCCTGGCCTGCCTTCCCTTGTGTGGCTTTTCCCAGTGAGGACAAGTCTTCATGAAAGCTCTGGGATGGTTGTGAGCCTCCTCTAAGAGGATTTGAACTGAAATTCAGCCAACTTTCAGCACGATGTTACCTATAAAGCAGTCCTTCTCTTGGGAATGTGCCACCTCAATTTCGCCTCTGTCACAGACAGCCACCAGTGACACCTCTGGTGAGCATGTCTCCTGCTTCGGTGCCTCCCTCGACAGTAATCAGCAGGCATGCATTCAGTGCTTCTTGTGTGCCAGCCTGCAGTAGGCACCTACGCTTCTGTGGGCTTTGCTTCTTTGAAGGGACCTTGTTGGGTTGTGGGCATAGAGGAGACTGGGTAGTCACAGGGTGCTGGTACAGCCAGAAAATCCTTCATGTTTTTGAAATGGGATCATGAGTTTGCCTGTTTTGTTACTTGCTGGTCACACTGTCACATTACTAGTAGCTCTGTGTGTGCCCTTGAGGGAGTCCCTTTTATCTCCTAGGAAAAGGATCTGTCCAGATGCTAAGTGGAGTTAGCCACTCCTGTCTAAGCCATCCCTTCCTCCTCCTTTGCCCTAGCCCACAGCCACCGCCACCCACCATCACTAGTTACCTGCTAGCACTGGTGAGCTGCTAACATCCCTGAGGGTAAACAAAGCTTCATAAAGCTCCTCCCTGCTCACTGTGGCCTCATGGGGGGGAGGCGTCTGCAGGGCCACTGTTCTGTCCCCACTCAGGTCAGCCTGGCCTGGCCCAGCTCTCCCTCCATGCCAGGGCCTGCCCGTTGTCCATTACCCTGGGCCTGTTCATCCTTTCTAATTTGTACAGTTCTTTGCATCAGGCCAAACTCCTTGAGGACAAAGAGGTTTGCGACTCTCTTTGTGGCCCTCAGCGTGGTCTCTGCCCATTGGGCTGCTGTTCTGGGAGGGAGAGAGGGAGCCCCCTCCTTGGTCTTCTCCCTGCCTGGGATGCTCTGCCTCTCCACTCTGGCCCTTGGAATCCCCGGCTTCCTTCCCAGTTGGGGGCCTTCCCTGATTCCCCACTGCTGCCCCCCCCCCACCCCCCATTTACTTAGGATATGTGTGTGACTTCTTCCTCAGCAGGGCCATTGATTTTCTAATTGCTCCTTCTCCAGGCCGAGGCTAAGCCTCTGCTTTTCACAGCTGCCTCTTGCTGTGGATGGCAGTTCCATCAGTCACCTTGGGGGCTCTGCTCAGAAAGACGGGGCTGCCCGATGCCTGTGCCCTGATCTGCCTGACGTTGTCAAAGGACAGTGAACATCCACTGCCTCCCATGAGGCTTTTCAGCCCCAAGACCTCACCGTGGCTCATGCTGGGCACAGTGGGCTGGCTGATGGTGCCAGCGTTTGGGAACGGAGAGGTGAGAGGTAGGGTGAGGAGTCTGAGGCAGAGAGGACAGGGGAGGCTCCCCATTGGCCACTCCCAGACCGCAGGCGCCTTCTTTGATGCTGTGAAGGCAAGAGCGTTGGGTGTGGGGGCCTACCGCTTGGGACCATTGGCCATGGAAGAATTGGTAGGCATCCCACCTAAATGAACCCACCCTGTCTCAGCTCCCTTCGTTCTCAGGGTTGCCTCCCTGGGCTCTGGCTGGCTGGCACCCAAGTGCTCCCAGGGGACTTCCTTCTGAGGGGCCTCCACTTGCCTAGCTTCTCCAGAGGGAGGGGGCTCCCAATGGTTTGTGACGATATCATGGGCTTGGGCGCCCCAAGCTTCCCTTCTGTTGGGGGAGACAAGATGCTGCTAAGACAGGGACCTTACCCAGCCTGATGCTCTGACACAGCGGGTGCTCCCTGGTGACTGAATTGCTATCTCCTTTGTTGCCATTTCCCATGTCAGGGACAGGATTTGAACCCAGGCCTTCCTGATGTATATGTAATGCCCCCAGTAAGGAGGGGGACACTCCTGCCACTGATAGACCCTCTCAGGGTAGCACCACTGTATAGCTGCTAGCTGCTAGCTACTCGCAGAGTCCATGGGAGAAATGGATTCTTCCCTGGGAATCTCAGCTAGCGATTGTTACAGTGTCATCACTTCCTGCTTCTTTGAGGGGACTCTTGAAACTCATTACTTTGTACTTGTCCCAGGGGAAATGGCAGGGGTCCTTAGGTATTCCTCTTCCACAAAAGGTCCTTTATTTGGCGCTAGAGAAAGTGACAGAGGGGTAAGTCAAAGACTTTTCCCCCAGGGCGAAGGTGGTTTTGAAACTTGCTCCTCCCAGAACAGAAGGAAGGCCAAAGCTTTTATAGAGGATGGGTAGGGGACCACCTGACAATGGACAGCTCCTTTTTGGGGTGGGGGGGGGAAGGTGGATGCTTGTCTTCTTCCTGAGAGTCAGGGGGATTGTTTTGCAATGATGGTCCTGACCCCTGGGGTTATCTCTGTCCCCTAGCTCTGGTCACACCTCAGTGACTTTCCTGCTAGAGAATTTTATCTCCCCTTATTTCTTAGGTATGTCCGTCCTGATAGCTCATTGGTCAATCTAAATGCTAACAGTCCCTCGATGCCTCGACATGCCTGTTCTGTTATCTGGGCATCTTTCTGCTTGTCACAAGAAACACTTCTGACTTATCCTAAGGGGAGGCAGTCAGCATTAAGGGGCTTGCCCAGGGTCCCACAGCTCCTAAGTCAGGTCCGATCCACACTCAGGTCTTCCAGACTGCAGGGCAGGTGTTCTGGCCCCCCCACCCCAGCACCAACTAGCTGTCCCTACTGGCCATTGGTTAGTTGCTGCCTTGCTGGCCTGGCCTTGCCCTTCCCTCCCTGCCGCTTATGTCGTGGCTCGGTTAGCACTGCTGCCCAGGGGGCCTCAGCTCCATCCCTGTATCTCACCCTGGCCCAGGTACCTGTGATGAGGGTTAGGTCACAGTGATGGGCCCCGTTGTGTCAGACATTCCTACCCTGGGGCTAGGCCTCACCTTTGTTTCCTGGTCTTTACTGCCACGCAGAAGGGCTGCCCTCGGGCTCTTGCTGGCTGTGGAGCCTTCTTTCTGTCATTGAGCTCCTGTGGCCAGTCAGAGACTATGGACACTTTAGCTGCTTCACTTGCGAATTCCAGAATGGTTGTACCGGTTCTCAGCTCCACCAGTAATGTACCAGTGCACCTCTTTTCCCACAGGCCCTCCAGCAGTGACTGTGCTCAAGACTTTTGTCATTTGTGCCACTTTGCCTTGTTTTTGATTCCCACTTCTTCCGTGTGGCACTTCTTCTTTTGAGAGCTGGTCGTGTGCATCCTTGGGTCACAGGTTTCTATCCTTCTGCCCGTCTCTGCCTCACAGCCCCTCACCCCAGGTTTCATCCTCTCTGTGCCCATCACCACCTTTATTCAGCAGTTCTTTCCCAGCCCATCACCCCTGTGCTGATGCCAATGCACGAATGCCCTCTCTACAGCCTCCCCTTTCTGAAGCTTTCTGCTTTGTCTCCACCTTTCAGCATATAAATTCCCTGAAAGGAGGGATTGTTTTAGCACAGTTCTTATCTAATCCCTCCCTTCTCTCTCCTCCCCTCCCCTCTCCTTTCCTCCCCTCCTCTCTCTCTCTCTCTCTCCCCCCTCCCTCCCTCCCCCTCTTCCCCCCCTTCTCCCTCTCTGCCTCTCCTCCCCAACCAATTAGACTTTACACTATCCTCTGTCTTAAAAAAAAAAACAAAAACCCAGTACTAGGTCCTCTGTCTTATTTAACTGCCTTGGGGACTCTTGAAGAACCTAGGATCTGAGGGAACCTTTGTTTCTTCTCATATTGAAAAGTAAACAATTTATTATGATGTGTCCCTTATTATTTTTTTTTTTGCGGGGCAATGGGGGTTAAGTGACTTGCCCAAGGTCACACAGCCAGTAAGTGTCAAGTGTCTGAGGCCGGATTTGAACTCAGGAACTCCTGAATCCAGGGCCGGTGCTTTATCCACTGCGCCACCTAGCCACCCCCGTCCCTTATTATTTTAATGGATTAACTTGCCTGTTTTTCTTTTGTATTTCAAGGTTTCTACTCACCTTTTGTCTTTTCTTCAAGAATTCTTCAAAATCTTCTACTTTATTAAAAGTACATTCCCTCCAGTAGGATTAAACTTTTTTTTTTAATTAGCTTCCCTTAGCTGTGAGTCTTTACCATTTGCCTTTTGAAACGCAGTTTTCCAAGGTCTCCTCTTCTTTATGGTGGTGGCTTCTCAGTCTTGCCTGATAGTACCTGTAGCCCTCTAGTCTTGGAACTCCTTTCTGGTTCATGGTTTTTTGTTTTTTTCTCCTCAGTGTTTTCATTTCGGAGTCACTGGCTTCTCTTTGGTCCATTCTTATATTTAGTGAGGTTGTTACTTAAGTAAGGTTTTGTCTCTTCCTTTACTAAGCTATTTCTTCTCATTTTTTCTTCTGAAGCTCTTATTGCTAATTCTTTGTTCTTTCCCATGGGTTCTTAACTTTTTGTATGCCACGAACCCCTTTTATCGTGATCTGCTGAAGCCCTGGACCCTTTCCCAAAATCCTATTCTTAAATGCATAAAACAATACAGAGGCTTACAAAGGAAACTTCTTGTTTTGAAAGGAAGTTATCAGAAGAGTAATAAAAAAAGTTATGAGCCTCCCATTAAGAACCTCTGCTTCACAGCTCTCATTTCCTTGGTAGCAGCACTGTTAGGTCTTCCCTTTTCCCCAGAATTCCGGTAGGGTTTTGTTGGTTTTGTGGGTGTCTTGGTCTCCTGGATTTGTGTCCGGACTGCCCCAGGATTTACAGTGTTGCTTCCGGGGTGGCGGCTGTTGTTGCCTCATTTGTCTAGCCTTGCTTCCTTAGCTGGGTTCTTGGGTCAAAGCCCGGAAGGACTGGCAGGGATTCCGCTCCCTGTTTCCCTAAGCACTGAGTGCAGGACGACTCAGGCCAGCGCCTGCAATTCTCAGAGCCTCCCTGGGGGGTGGAGGGGGGGCTGACAGGAGCCTTCCTGGGTTGTCCTTGGTTGGGCCTTTCTTTGTGTCCCTAGTGCTCAGCACAGTGCTTGGCCAAAGGTGGTGCTTAATGAATGCTGGTTGTTGACTGGGCTGGAAACATGCATTGTCTTTTCTCTGGCTTTCTGATAGCTTCTTATTCTGGGGTATTTGTCCAGTCACCCTGCATTTAGTTGCCCCCTGCAGTGTGCTAAGCACTGGGGATACAGATAGACTTAGAGTGACAGCCCCTGGAAGCTGATGGGGCAGAGGGAGAGGTTGAAGAGGTGAAGGAAGGGACTGGGGGCTGGGCCATGAGTCAGGAATGCAGCCTGGGGAGGAATGAAGGCCGGCCCTGTTTGAATGAACTTCTGGGAAGACCCAGAGTTCCAGAGGCTGCAGGGAGCTCTGGGCACTTCGAGTGTGTGAAGCCAAGGCTCTGTGTAAGCTTCAGAGTAAAGGGATCCCACCTCCTATGCTTTTTCTTTTTTTCTTTTTTTTTGTGAGGCAATTGGGGTTAAGTGACTTGTCCAGGGTCACACAGCTAGTGTCAAGTGTCTGAGGCTGGATTTGAATTCAGGTCCTCCTGACTCCAGGGCCGGTGCTCTATCCACTGTGCTACCTAGCTGCCTCTCCTATGCTTTTTCAGATGCATCTTAGGGTGGTTCTATGTATGAACAGTTGAATTTGGGTAGTGAATGATTCATTAAAGTGGCTAGAGGGGCCATGGGCCACTAAATCTTGGCAGGAGGTCAAAGACAAGCCAGTGGCCCAAGTGAAGCCCTAGTCAGCCCCAGTTGGTGGCTGGGTTGGTAGGGATTCCAGGGAGAGGTAAGATGGAGTATGGGTGCTGGCAGTGTGTCTCCAGACAGACCCCAGGGTCCGTCTTGGAAGTAGCCTGTAAAGCAGTGTTCTGTTACTAAAGGCCACCGTGCCTTCCTTTATCAACTGTGTACTTGCTTTGATTTTGCTGACTTTGTGTAGACTCCGGCGGGGGGGGGGGGGGGGGGGGGGGGAAATCGGTGCATGGTGCATTTCCTTAGAGAGTGGCTTGGTATGGGGCAGCTGGTGGTGCAGTGGATAGAGCACCAGCCCTGGATTCAGGAGGACCTGAGTTCCAGCCTCAGACACTTGACACTTACTAGCTGTGTGACCCTGGGCAAGTCACATAACCCTAATTGCCTTATCAAAAAAAAAGAGTGGCTTGGTATCACCCACCCCCCAAACCCCCAAGCCCTTGAAGGCCACTCGGAAGAGTTACTGAACCGAATTGAGCTCTATGGGTGGCAGTGGCTAGAAGGCCCAGCTCAGAGCCTGCCTCAGCCAGCCAGGCTATGACTGGACAAGGGCCCATGCAGCTTTCCAAGACAAGAAGCAAGGAGTTGCCACACTGGAACGCCTCTTCCCCCCACCCCCATCTCCAAAAGGTCAGATGAGCTTATCTGCCCACTATCCCAAGTCTGTCCTCTCTGGTGCTTGGACCCAAGTGTTGGGTTTATGTATGACTTTATAACCTTGCGCCTTGTACCTGGAGAGTGCGTGGGGCCAAGAGGCCCACTGAGGCATGGGGGCTGGGCCCTTTGGTGTCTCTGTTCTGATTCCTCACCTATAACATGGAGCAATCCCCACCTCCCATGGGACAAGCTAAGGCAGATGCTTTGTAAAAGGGGAGGCTTTCCTCTTGTTTGATCCTTCATAGCCTTGCCACATTCTTCTCCGGGGTCTCTGGGATCTGCTTTGTCTCTCTGCTGTGTGGTGGCCTTCCCTCAGTAGCCCCAGGGCACAAACCCCCAACAGCCCTTTCAGGACCCCTGACTTTCAGTGTGACCTCAGACTCTTGGCTTCACACTGGAGCCTCAGGGTTCCTGCCCTGACCATAGGGTTCTTGGGCCGATCCAGTGACAGCCAGCCCTCACCTCTCATGGCTCTTGTTTTCTGGTCAGTGTGAAGTTGGGGACTCTGGTCATGTGGCCTGTGCTAGGAGACTGTGCTGGCTCAGGAATCACGAGCTCCCGCCCCTCCCTGCTAGTTGAGAAGGCCATAGTGCTGGAGAAGCCAGACCAGCAAAGAGGGGGGGGGGGCACAACAGCCGTTTTCTGGAAGACCTCAGCAAGGAGACAGCCCTTCATCGGCCTTAGACCTCCTGCTTCCCACTTAGATGCCCTGCTACTTGTCAGACCTGCTCCCAAAGTGGAATGGGGCACACACCCAATTGGGTGGAGTAATCTGTTTAATCTGGGCAGTAAATGAGCCTAACACTCATCAGAATTGGCTCAAAGACTTCAATCTCATTAGAATTGGCTCAAGGAGGGAATAATGTACACACTCAATTGGGTGGAGTAATCTCTCTAACACTGCAGGAAAATAAGAGAGGAAGGGGATAAAGAGAGAGGGACAAAAGAAGGAAGGGCAGAGGGGGGGAGGGGACAGACAGAAGCAAATCCCTTTTGAAGAGAGATAGGATGAAAGATGGATAATAGAATAAATATCATGGGGAAGGGAATAGGATGGAAGGGAAACAGTTAACAATAGTAATCATGTAAAAGAGAAAAGGGGGAAAAATCATACAAAAAATATTTATAGCAACTCTTGGTAGATGCTAAGAATTGAGAATCAAGGGAATGTCCATCAGTTGAGGAATGACAGAAGAAGCTGTGCTATATGATTGTAGTGGAATGGTCTTGTGCTACAGGAAATGACAAACAGGATGGTTCCTGAAAAACCTGGCAAGACTAATGAACATCGATGTATAGTGAAGTGAGCAGAGCTGGGAGGACATTGTGCGTAGTGACAGCAGCATTGTTCAATGAGCAACTGTGAATGACTTAACTCCTCTCAGCAGTGCAATGATCCAAGACAATCCCAAGGAACTAATGAGGAAGCTTACTATGCACCCCTATAGAAAGAACTGATAAAAAGAACACTTGTGGATTGTACATATATAACCTGGTTGTGATCTTGGGGGGGGCGGAGAAAGGGAGGGAGGGAGAAAAATTTGGAACTCTAAATCTTATGAAAACTACCCTTACATGTAACTGGAAAAAATAAAAATAAATGTTTGTTGCTTAAACACACACACACACACACACACACACAAAGTAGAGTGGGGCACCCCAGGGCTCCTCAAAGACTCTTTCAGGGTGGACCTGGTCCAAACTTTGCATACCAACCTGAAGAATAGCACTAGATCTAACCACACCAACAAAAGCTCTTTGGAAGTCCTCAGAAATTCTTAAGAGTCCAAGGGGCTCCTAAGACCAAAAAGTTTCAGAGTGCCTGGTTTAGAGAATTATTTTTCACATACTATGACTTTGTTGGGAGCCTCATTATCTTCTTAGTCTTGAAATAGCTGTGTTACATCGAGGGATTAGGTTATACCCTGTGAGGATGAGAGCCCTTCATTTCTAACTTGTATTTTTCTTCTGTCTGCCTTCCTGGTTCTTCAAATTTCTTTTAACATTGTAAATATCTTTGTGTTTATAGGTGACTTTAACTAAGAGGGCGGATCCAAACGAGCTGAGAACAATATTTTTAAAGGTGAGTATGAACGAAATTCGTTGGCTCCTTTTTTTAAAGTGTTCGGGAAGTTAGGTTTTTTCTCAGCCATTGCTTTTCTCACGGGTATATTTAGACACATCCCCATGAAAGATCAGAAATCACCCTGGCCCACAACCCTGGTATGTGTTAGGAATAAGGAAGGGGATCATTTTGTCATGGTCTCAAATAATGAATCGGGCAAGAAGAATCAGGACGAGACTCCCAGGCCTGGAAGCCCTTTGTCCTGCTAGGCCACGATCCCCTCTCCCTCCACTTGGAAAGTGTAGAGGCCTTTGTGCGTGCTTCATTGTCCCTGCCCTTCTCCTTGCCAGGATCGTGGGCTGGGGAGGGCTGGGGGCTCCTTTTTTCTGGCTCTCTCCCCACTGGGGAGCTTTGTAAGGAGGACTGTGGCATTTGTGACCTCCCTGTACAGGACTCCCGTGGTGAGGGTGAGGGGTCACAGGACTCTTGCTGAGAGCTTGCTCAGGTCCCAAAGACTGTGCCCTTGGGGAAAGCTGACCGCTAATGTGGCCCCTGAAGCTTGGAATGCAGCTAATGAATGGGCTATGCCTTATCCCACAGAAACCCTCGGGGGGCCTTAATGGTGGCCTGCAGCTTTAAGGAGTATGAAGCTATTCCCCTGGGGGGGTGGGGGGTGGCAGGAAGAAAGACTGGGAGAGGATTGGGCGAGGTCTTATTCTGCTGCCCCTGCTGACAGGTTCTGGGGGCACACCCCTCCAGCTGCTTGGGAGGGAGGCTTGGAGCTGTCCTGAGGTGGGCTCCTTCTGGCCTTGGTGACTTCCTCTTTCAGAGGGTGGAAAAGTGATTCTGACCAAGGAAGGAAGATTTCTGGGGCTTCAAACATGCCCCACCCCAAGCAGGAAAATGGACAGAGGGAGAGCAAAGGAGAGGCGGGACCTCTGGGCCTCTGTCTCTTTGGGGGATGTTTGTTCAAGAAGAAAGCAGTACTGCCAAGGAGAAAAATGGATTTGGGCAAGAAGGAAAGGAGGAAGGGATGGGAGGAGGGCAGGGTTGGCAGTCAGTGGACGTGCATTCCAATTCTGCCCTTTGGGACCTGGTGACCTTGGACAAGTCACTTCACTTCTGGCCCCCGGACCCCATCCTTTTTTTTTAAGTGACTTGTCCAGTTCATTGAGTATCCACCACACAGAAGGACTAAGCTGGACTGTGTAACCCATAATACCATTAGCTAGATGACACAACAAAGTACAGATGAGAGAGGGGTTGGACTGTACGTATGGTCTCCAAGATTCCTTCCAGCTCTAGAATTAGGGTTCTAGGAAGGTCCCCTCCACTTGGAATTCCTCAGTCAGATTAGATTTTATTTTTAAGTTCAGGCATTTTATTTTATATTTTTTAGGTTTGTGCCATTTAATTTTCTTTCTCTCCTTACATTTAAAGATAATTTTTAACATTCATTTTTTTAAAAATTGAGTTCCAAATTATCTCCCTCACCATCCCCTCCCTAAGACATTAAGTAATTTGATAAAGGTTTTTTTTGTACAATCATGTAAAACATATTTCCATATTAGTCACGTTGTCAAAGAAGAAGCAGGCCAAAAGAAAAGAACCACAAAAAAGATAAAGTGAAAATAGCATGCTTTGGGGCAGTTGGGTGGCACAGTGGATAGGGCACCGGCCCTGGAGTCAGGAGGGTCTGGTAAGTTCAAGTCCAGCCTCAGACACTCGATACTTACTAGCTGTGTGACCTTGGGCAAGTCACTTAACCCTCATTGCCCCCCCCCAAAAAAAAAAAAAAGAAAGAAAAAAGAAAATTGCATGCTTTGATCTGCATTTAGAGTCCATCACTTCTTTCTCTGGAGGTAGATAGCCTTTTCTATCATGAATCCTTTGGAATTATCTTGGCTCATTGCACTGCTGAGAAGAACCAAGTCTATTACAACTGATCATCATACAATGTTGCTGTGACTGTGTACAATGTTCTCCTGGTTCTGCTCAGTTCACTTAGCATCAGTTCATGTAAGTCTTTCTGGGTTTTTCTGAAACCATCCTGCTCATCATTTCTTTTCTTTTCTTTTCTTGTGTTTTTTCTTTTTCTTTTTTCTTTCTTTTTTTTTTTTTTTTTGGTGGGGCAGTGAGGGTTAAGTGACTTGCCCAGGGTCACACAGCTAGTGTCAAGTGTTTGAGGTCAGATATGAACTCAGGTCCTCCTGAATCTAGGGCCAGTGCTTTATCCACTGCTCCATCTAGCTGCCCCTCTGCTCATCATTTCTTACAGCACAATAGTATTCCATTACATTCATATACCACAACTTGTTCAGTCATTCTCCAATTGATGGGCATTCCCTCAGTTTCCAATTCTTTGCCACCACAAAGAGCAACTATAAATATTTTCGTGCATGTGGGTCCTTTCCCTTTTTTATGATCTCTTTGGGATACAGATAGGTCTGTGGTATTGCTGGATCCAAGGATATGCACAATTTTATAATCTTTTGGGCATAGTTCCAAATTGCTCTTGAGATTGGTTGGATCAGTTTACAACTCCACCAACAATGCATCGGTGCCAGCTTAGAGTTTTAAGAAGCAGCAAAGAGACAGGGAGCCAAGAGTAGGAAACTGAGAGTAACTCCAGAGAGAGGGGCATGACTCTGGAGGAAAAGCCTCCCCCCCCTCAGAATCTGATGCCAGAACAGGGAGAAGAGCAGCAGACCCACCTTCTTGTTTCTCTCATTTTTTGCTTGAGGCAGGACTCATAAACAGGGGGTCCAAACCCTGCCAGCCTCTCATCTGGGCACTTGGCAGACATGATGGTTGTCGAGGTGGTCTGTGCCTTCCTTTGGGAAGGGAAGCAGGGAGGGTTCTGGTGTCCTTGGTGCTGGAAAAGGAGCGGCTGCCAGGAAGAGACAGTGCAGGAGAGGACCAGGGGAAGGGCATGAATGACAACTTGAGGGCCCCCAGTCGTTTGTAAATTTCCTTTTGGGATCTCAAGTGTAACACGTCTGAGCCGTAGCCGTAGCTGACAAAGACTAGAAGAGAGGGCTGCGTTCTGAGGGCACAGGGATTGTGTTTTCTTCTTTTTTGTTTTTGTTTTTGCAGGGCAATGAGGGTTAAGTGACTTGCCCAGAGTCACACAGCTAGTTAAGTGTCAAGTGTCTGAGGCTGGATTTGAACTCAGGCCCTCCTGAATCCAAGGCCAGTGCTTTTTCCACTACGCCACCTAGCTGCCCCCAGGATTGTGTTTTCTTAAGCAAATTACCTTTAACCCTTGTGGAATTTGCTTTTGTTCTCTTCTCAATGTTTTTAAGTATCTCCTTGATGCTTTTTTTTCCCTTGGCACCTGTTCTTCCATGATTCCCCTCCCCCAACCCTGCTCCTGCCATAAATGCCTTTTTTTAACTGAATACATATGTCAGGCAGAAAGGAGCAACCTATCTGTCATGTCTGGGAAAAGGTGTATCTTATTCTGTACCTGTAGTCCACCACCTCTGCTAAGTAGCAAACAGGCTTCATCCTCGAGTCTTCTGAAGTCACCACCCCGAGTTCTGAAGTCTTGCAGGATTGTTTTTCTTTATCATGTGGTGTTTAAATGATGCTCGTGGTTTCTCCACGCTTCTCTGAATATGTCATTTTCATGATTTCTCATAAACCATATTTTTTCAGTCAGTTTCCAATTGATGGGCACCCATTTGGTTTCCAGGTCAATTCGATAATAGAAGTTCTGCTCTACATATTTTTGTACTTAAGGTTCCTCTCTTTCATGCTAGACAGTTCTCTTTAGCAGCTGTCTGCACAGTCACAGAATTGTCTGAAAGTTGTCAGGTGCTGCTTTAGCTGTTTGCTGATCACAGGAAATAAATACAGAAGAAGCATTTGACTCATAGTTGAAGGTGGCCTTGAAGTATCTCTTTAAACAAAGTGTCTTGTGTCCCTCCTTGATGTTAAAAGTACATGGTCATGGGGCAGCTAGGTGGTGCAGTGGCCCTGGATTCAGGAGGACCTGAGTTCAAATCCAGCCTCAGACACTTGACACTTACTAGCTGTGTGACCCTCATTGTCTTGCCCCCCCCCAAAAAAAGCACAGCACATGGTCCCTGCATGGCTCCAGTGCCCACAATGACTTGGTTCATTGGTCTGCTTCCCACTGCCCCGTGAAGAGGCCTCCTTCTATGCCCGGAGGCCTCCAGATGATCTGGGTTGTGAGCACAGCTGTGCTGGCTCTGCATCCCAGAACAGTCTAGAATGGCCTTAGGGCATACAGGTATAATGTGTGCACATGTGTGTCCCTGGTTAGAGAGAGGCTGGACCCAGACTTCCCTCTGGATGGTATCCAATGAATTGTCCAGGGCTACCTGAAAGTGAAACAAAAGAAAACAAAAAATCATGTGCTCAAGTAAAAATGGTAGGAGACCCCCCCCCCCCGGGGGGGGGGTGTCAGCTGGCTTTCACTTACTTCCTGGTATGAAATCCTTCCTTCAGGACATGGCCAGGGTGAGTTGGCCATGTAGGGACATTTAATGATTGCAGCCAGCACAGACTCTGCCCTGGTACCTTGACAGTGCCTAAACAAAAGGTTTTGTGTATGGGGCAGATCACAGAAGCAGAGTTTCTGGGAGAACACAGACAAGAATTTCACGAGCTGATAATTTGAATCAGAAATTCAGTGGTGGACCAACCTCATAGAATCCAAACTATGCTTCTGAAAGAATTGTTAGGCCAAATTAAGCACATTTAATTTCACTGGATCATATCAAAAGGAGAAACATTCTAAACCATAAGACTCTATCAGTCCAGCTAGCTAGACTTCTGGGGGCAGCTAGATGGCGCAGTGGATAGAGCACTGACTCTGGATTCAGGAGGACCTGAGTTTAAATCCAGCCTCAGACACTTAACACTTACTAGCTGTGTGACCCTGGGCAAGTCACTTAACCCCAATTGCCCTGCCCAAAAAAAAAAAAAAAAAAGAATCCAGGCCTGATACTCCAGTGATGACAAGAAGGGGAGGGTGGAGGACAAACACTATTGGCGGAGCTTTTCTGGAAAGCAGTTTGGGGATTGCATATTCTTGGATCCAGTGATACCATATCTGAGCATGAACCCAAAGCAGGCCAAGAAAGGACCTCTATGTACGAAGATATTCTTGGCAGCCTAGCTTTTGTCTTAGCAAAGAAGCAAAACAAAGCAGACACCAGTCCATTGGAGAAAGGCTGAACAAATTTTGATAAATGAGCGACGGAATATTAGCACGCCTTAAGAAATGAAACGGAGAAGATTTATGTGAACTGATGAAACGTGAAGGAAGAACCAGGACAACAATCTGTCCAATGACAACAATAACTTTGAAAGCCTTAACCACTCTCGCCCATGTAATGCCCCATCATGACTCCAGGAAACAGATGAGGGAGCAAATATGGTGGCAGAGGGAGAGTGTGGAGGGGGGGGGGCGGGGCAAATCAAACTGTTTAGACCATCAACAAACCTTCATTGGACTCATGGGACCGGACAGGGGAGGTCTCTGTCCAGTGACTTCATGGAGGGGTCGAATCCTGTCCCTCTAACCTTCTGAATAGAAATGGAAAGAGGAGAAGAAGGGATGGGCCCCAGGCTCTCCTTGGAGAACAAAGGTAAGTGTCCGTGGGGGAGGTCTTTTCGTGTGCCCCAAAGGTATCACAAAAACTGTTTCATGAGACATTTGGGTGTCCTGTAGTGCCAAACTAATGGTTAGCTGCAAAAAAGCCACTGTGAAAATTGGGAGTTTTGTTTGTCGGTCAGTCACTTTTCAGCTGTGTCTGACTCTTTGAGACCCATTTGGGGTTTTCTTGGCAGGGATCCTGGAGTGCTTTGCCGTTTCCTTCTCCAGACCATTTTATAGATGAGGACACTGAGGCCAACTGAACTCAGAAGAGGGGTCTTCCTGACTTCAGACTTGTTGCTCGCTGTGCCTCCTCACTGTCCCCTAGGGAGCCAAGACTAAAGTGGAGGGAGAGTTGTTGCATGGCTTGTCTGCTGATATTCGGGCACTCAATGCAGCGTCTGAGGCTGAGACACAACAAAGTGTGGACTGATTTTCTGCTGCTTGTGCTCATTTTGGTCTGACAATGAACACCAAGAAAACAGAAACGCTCCAGCAGCCAGCACTACACCATCCACACGTGGAACCATCGGTGATAACAAATGGAGAAATTTTGAATGCTGTGGATAAGTTCACTTACCCTGGCATCCACTTTACTTTTCCAGGGATGTTCTGTCCCATCGGTAGTGAGGTTGGTACACACATTGCCAAAGCTAGGCCAGTGTTTGGAAGGCTCCAGAGGGAAGTGGGGGAGAGAAGAGACATTAGGCCACCTCCCAAACTGAAGGCCTACAGAGTCCTTGTGCTGACCTCATGGTTATATGCCTGTGAAACCTGCACCATGTACCAGCTCCCTGCCAGGAAACTGAATCACTTCCATTTGAATTGTCTTAGGAGGATTCTGAAGATCACCTGGCAAGATCAGGTGCCAGGCACGGAATTGAATTGCCAAGCATTCAGACTCTGCTTCAGAGAGCATAACTCTGGCCATAGTGTTTGAATGCCAAATGTCCACTTGCGTAAAAGACTATTTTATGGGGAACTCACACAAGGAAATGCTCACATGAAAGTCAGAGGAAGTGATTCAAGGTCTCTCTGAAGAACTTTGGAATTGATTGTGTGACATGGAGACACTGGCATAGGACCACCCGGCATGGCGTGCCCACGTCAAAGAAGGCCTTCTGCTCTGTGTTGTGAGCAAAGCAGACTCACAGTCGCTCAGAAGAGATGTGAGATGGGCAAGCTTAGAGATATCTCCATTGCAAATGTTTATGTGGGCGATTTATGCCTGACTGTTGCATTGCCTTCTCAGCTTGTCTTGGCTAGCCACCCAGACACACTGCACCTTGACCCCGATGTAGTGATGTCATTTTGGTCCTCTTCAGGCATGAAGGACCATAACCAGACTGAGGGTGAAGTCATAAAGGGCATTTGATAAGACCGTCCAGCTACAGTGATCCAGCATCCTCTGATGTTTGGCGACTGAAATAGGTTAGGAAAGAGCAAGATGGGAAGATTTGGGAAGAAGCCATGGAACAGACCAGAGACCAAAGAATGAAGTGATCTGGGAGCTCTCCTTGATGCAGTTAGTCTGAACTATCAGATGAGCTACGATGAAAGCTTCTAATAAAAAATAAAGAATAATGGAGCAAAAAGAAAACAATTAAGGAATTAACCCGTTATTCAAGCAAGCCACTGAAAATTGGAATTGGGAAATAGGCCATAGAGATGAATGACCCCAAGACTGACTACAGAAGTTAAACCAATGTCAATTAAGAGCCCAGATAGATAGCGCCTCAATCAGTAAACATTTGACTTGGCTGCCAAAGGCTACAGTGGTTTAGAAAATCCACCCTTACAAGAAAGTTCCAAAGGACTCATGGTGGAAAAGGCTCTCCAAATCCAGAAAAAAAAAAGGAACTGTGGAATATGGACGCTGATTGGACCATGCTATTTCTTTTGTTTTGGGTGCTGTTGTTTTTCTTTTTTGAAGTTTTTCCTTTTTGCTCTGATTCTTCTTGTATAACATGACTAATGCAGAAATATGTTTAATGTTATTTTTTATATATGTGTGTGTGTGTAAAACCTATATCAGATTACCTGCTGTCTAGGGGAGGCGGGAGGGAGAAGCATTTGAAGTTGGAAATCTTATCTAAACAAATGCTGAAAACTTAATTAATTAATTAACTTTAAAAAAAAAAAAAGGAAAGAAAATCAACCCATTTGTCAAATCCTACCAAGAAGCACAATGGACAATTTGGAGGAGTTTCATGCCAGGGAGACAGAAGCAGCAGAGGGTAGAACCCAGCTAAAGAAAGCTTGGGGAAATATCCTACTAAGCAGAGTTGTCCCGAGGGCATTTACAGTCGCAACAGAAAGAACTACAAGCAGAAGAAGAGTGGAAAAGAGCAGCAGAAAGTATGGCGACAACCCTCCTCAGTCACTACCCTTGGGCCCTCCACAGCCTCCCCTTGCTTGGGGTCCTTTGAGAAGAAGGAGAAATGACTGGCAAAGAAGCTGATTAGGTCAGTCGTCTCGAGGAGGCTGTAAGGGTCCCACAGGTCTCGAGGGGACCTGTGCTTGAGGGATGAACTTAGAATCCATCCGTACAAGACGCTTCTTTGGGGAGACTCTGCCAACCAGGAGGGTGGGTGAGTGAGGGAGGTTGAACTGTGCTTTGAAGGACACCAGGCGTTCTGGGAGGTGTGAGGAGATGGGACACAGAATGTCTGTCGGTGAGGGGCTGGATCAGGGCTTGAGCGGCCTAATGCCAAGCAGAGGAGCTGAGTACTCTGCCTAGGGGTAAAAGGTAGTCATTGAAGTTTACTGAGCAGCAGAGGAGCAACACAGCCTCCCCTTCTCTTTCGGAGCAGATTGGAGAGGCAGAGAGTGAGGAACGGGGGGCTGCTCCAGTGCCCGGACCAGGGCGGCCTCGGAGTGGGAGAGATGTGGCGACAGAATCAGCAGGACTTGGTGAAAGAGGTGACCCCAGGGTGACGGGTCTGGGCAGCTGGAAAGAGGGTGGGTTTGGGGGCTAAAGTAAAGAGGAATTCTAGTCAACGTGCATTTATTAAATACTAGTTGTGTGTCAGACCAACTGTTAAGCACTGGAGATAAAGAGACAGGTCAAAGCAGTCCTTACCCTCCAGAAACTCATGGATCAAGTGGGGAAGGCAAAAGGGAAAGACCCTCGCCTTGGGGGAGCAGGCAAGGGCCTTCTCTAGACTGGGGGTATGACTGGAGTCCAGGTGGTGAAGAGGAAGAGCATTCTAGGCAATGGCTCAGTTGGAGAAAGTTGGTAGCTAGGAATAACTGTCACATACTGGGAGTGTTCATGAGGGTTAGGTTGGGAAAGCTTAGGAAGGTCAGAGGTAGAAGAGAGAACAGGTGGCTGCCCCATGGACTGTTGGGTCAGCTTTAGGAGGCGTGATGATCAGCAGTGAGTTCGTAAAGAGAAGCCAAGTCTTTGATGCTGTGATTCGCTCTGGGCTTGGACTTGTCCAGGTTTGTGAGTTGAGAAGTGACGCATTGGCTCATACACACACAGTGACTGTCCACAGTCTGGTTCAGTTAGGGGGTCTTTGCATCTCTTCCTTCTTCCTTTCTTCTTTCTTCTCTCCCCAAACAAAATGGATTCTGTTATCAAGGGTTTTACAGTCTCCTCAGGGAGAGAGGCAGCTACTCAGGCAAGGCATCATAGAACGAATCAAAAGGAATTGGGGGGGGGGGGGCTGGAGGGGCTTCTTGGAGGAGGCAACATTTTTTTTGTTTGTTTGTTTTTGCTTTTTGGGAGGGGCAATGGGGGTTAAGTGACTTGCCCAGGGTCACACAGCTAGTAAGTGTCAAGTGTCTGAGGCCAGATTTGAACTCAGGTCCTCCTGAATCCAGGGCCAGTGCTCTATCCACTGTGCCACCTAGCCGCCCCCTAGGAGGCAACATTTGAACTGAGTTTTGAAAGCAACTGGAGACTTGCATTTTTCATTTAAAGTTTGGAGTTCCAAATTCTATCCCTCCTTCTCTCCCTCCTCCCCTGCCCGCCCCCCCAGGCGGTAAGCAGTCAGATATAGGTTATACATGTATGATTCTATAAACATTTCCATATTAGTCATTTTGTATGAGAAGACGAATAAAAGAAAAAAATGAAAGAAAGAGTGAGAAATAGCGTGCTGCAGCCTGTGCTCCATCAGTATTGGTTCTCTCTTCATCCTGAGTCCTTTGGGATTGTCTTGGATCCTTGTATTGATGAGAAGAGCTGAGTCGTTCCCAGCTCTTCACTGAACAGTATTGCTAGCCAGCCTGGCCCAACCCGAGGCTCCCTGGGTGACAGGCTCTCCTGTGATCCTTCTCCAACTTCTCCCAGAAGCCCCATTAAAGGAATTGCCCAGGTCAGCCCAGTCAAGCCTGGCTCAGCCCACGGCTGCCTGGACGACTCAGGAGGTGTCTTCTGACCTCTTGGCTCCTGTGCGTTCTTTCTCCTTTGAATGAAAGTTCCTTGGGGGCAGGGAGCCGAGTGCCTGGCGTATAGTAAGTACCAAATAAGTGTCCACTCTCTCTAGGAACTTGGCTAAGAGGAGAGGGAGCTGTTTGGAGGCAGTGCTGGGCAGGAGGGACAGGGACTAACAGTGGGGGAAAGTTGGGGTGCGCATGTCAGTGACAGAGGTTGGGGGCCAGGGCATAAGAGAGAGGAGATAGCCAGGGGCTTGGATCAGGGGTCTTCAGTGAAGATGGCCAGGCAGAGCTGAAGGAGAGAAGGCAGAGCTGGAGCGGCTGCTCTGCTGCACACAGGCCAACCAGAGTCACTGGAGAGATTGAGTTGGTGTGGAGCCTGGCACTGTGGCAGGGAGGGGACTCAGCTGCTTTGTCATTGGCTTTCGGGAATGTTTCCCAACGGTAGCAGTTGGTAATATACTCGTCCACTTATCCAGAAAATTTGAATAGAATTTGTTTGAGGATGAATGTTTTTAATCATACCCCCCCACACACCCCCAAACAGCCGAATGGAGGAGGGAAAGTGGGGGTTTAGTCTGCCCACCTCCCCGGAGAAGGCGCGAGGGTCTGGGTACAGAATGCTTGAGCTGCCGGGGAGGGCCAGGGCTGACCTCCTTCTGACTCGGAGGTCCTTGGGGGTAGATCTGAAACTGAAGAGACCTGGGAGAAGAAGAGGAGCAGCCTCTTCACTGTCCCAGTCCCTCTGGAGTGGGGCAGCTCGGTGCAACCAGAACACAGAGCTGGCCTCGGACTCAGTAGGGTTGGCCCCAGGGCCCCTCCTGTCCTGTCACCAGCCTTCTATGGGGCTAGTTGCCCAATGGTCAGCTCTCAGAGGGCTGGCTCAGGTTGCCTTGGGCCCAGGCAGTGACAGAGATGACCTAAACACTGCGGCATCCCCTGGGATTTTCCAGAAAGCCTGCTCTCTTCTTCCCAAACCAGGCGTGATGCGTCTTCTTGTCCTCTGGGAATTTTGTGCAAACACTTCCATCTTGGAGTGACTCCATGCAGCTCCTGAAGGAGTAGATAGGAAGGGTAGGGATTTCATGGTCATTTTCTAAATGGGACCCTGCAAACCTCAGGTGGATTTCCGACGCTTGTGAGCATGTCCTGGCGGTGACTCAGGCTGGTGGTGATGCTGCCAACCTTGGGTGGCTCTTAGGTGGTGTGGATCCCTCCTGTGAGCCATGCCCAGGAGAACAGAAGTAGGCACCAGGTCCCTAAAACAGAGTGCTTTTAAGTATAGATTTAGCTTGCCTCAATGAATGCCACCAAAGGGATGACTCTTATCCTGCTGCCTAGAGGCTTCAATCATGAGCAATGGGTGTGGGAGAGCACAGGGTCTCCCATGTTTCCTGCAGCTGGCTTCCCACTCCTCTCCAGGGAGCTGATGGGAATGGGCAGCCACCCTCCTCCCCGAGAGGCTCGGCACAGCCAGATTTCTGCCCCTTCTGCTCTCGGTGGAGGCTGCTGAGCAGAGGGCGCTGTAGCAGCGCTTTCCCGCCTTGTGAGCTTGGCCATGGGGGCTCCTGGGGCTCTCGGCCTCTGGCCCCATCCTCATCAGGTGTGGGGGCAGCCCCCTTCTGTCCATCTTCTCTAGTCCTGTGGCTTGCGCCTTTCTCTGCTGCTGGGCGCTGACCAGCTTCAGGCTCCACGGGTGTCCAAGGCACTTCTCAGCTGTGTGGGAAAGATGGGGGGTGATGGGTCGTGGGACCCTTACAGCCTCCTCTGGGCCCTGACACTAGAGAAACTGCTCATTTCCCCTGTACAGACCTGGTTGCTCCTTTAGACATCAAGTATGTAAAGTCACTTTTTTTTTTTTAACAGTATGCAAGTGTTGAGAAAAATGGTGAATTTTTCATGTCTCCGAATGACTTTATCAACCGGTACCTGAATATTTTTGGAGACTGTCAGCCCAACCCCGAGACTGTGGAGCTCCTGGGAAGCGTGGTGGACCAGACGAAGGACGGGTATGTCAGACCAGACAGGGGCTGGGACAAGTGGCTCTTCACCTCGGCTGGAGTGTTGGTTATCTTCAGGGAGGTCTGCTAGGATTTCCTTGGGCCTCATGTCAGGGTTAGGAGGCGTTCTCGTAGATGAAAGGACTTGTAGCTGCCAGGGTCAGCATCGAGGTGGGCAGCAGGCCTGCCCAGCGTCCAGTGTGCTCTGGGCCTGGGCGGATGCTTCCCATGGGCTGGCCTGGCCCCCCTCGGCCACTTTCTTCTTTGGACACAGTTGTTGCTGTTGCTCACAAGAAGCTGCCGAGAGCCCGCACTTCTCCTCCTGACTTGTCCCCCTGCCCTGATCCTTGTGGGGACCGTAGGCAGCACCCACTTAGGGCTGGTGCATCGCGAGGCTCCTAGGCCGAGGGGGGTGGGGGTCCCACCAGGACCGCCCCACCTATAGAACCTGGGAAGAGCTCTGGGAAGGAGGGGGATCCTCTTCGGTCAAGCCTAATGGACACCAAGCCGGAGAGCTCCCGGACCTTTTCTTCTTCCATCTTCAAACAGGAGCCTTTGTCCGCTGCGTCCACCATGGTCCCGGAAGCCTGATGCTGGACCGCGCATCCAAAGGCCCTGGAGATCAGCTGCCTCCAGTGCTCTCAGGCCAAGCTTTCTGTGGGCTTTTCCCTCCCCTCCCCTTCCTCCCCTCCCATTGCTCTGGGTTGCACGGCCTCAGTCAGCCCAGAGCCCCAGCCTCGGGACACAGCACTGCTTTGTCTTCTTTCTGCTCTGGGTTTGCTGCTGACTTTGGCTTTGGCCCTGACCTGTGAACCAACGGTTTCCAGGTCCTTCCTTTCCCGTGTTCCCGATGGGCAGTTTGACCTCTGGTGAGGACAGGCCTGTGAAGCATCACAGAGAAGGCCTGTGTCTCCCATCCAGATCCCGAGGGTGTTCTCAGTGCAATGGGGAAGGGAGGGACAAACCAGGCGGTGGGGCTGTCTGTCTGTCCAGGACCGCCCAGGCAGACAGAGGGAGGTCTGTCCCACGTGCAGGCAGGACCTAAGGCCTCCCTGCTCACTTCCTGCCCCACTTGGAAGGGACATGCCCTTGATTTTGTCATGAGCGCCCCAAGGCCTCTACCTCTGCAGCCCAGAGCCCGCTTGTCCTGCTTCACCATTTCAACATGGCACCTTCCCTGACTGTCGACTCCCTGGGCCCATCTCTTTGGAGATCGTGCCTCCTTCCTTCTCCCTAAGCCAGTTCACTAGGCTGTGCTGGGGGTGGGGGGGCAGAGTCCCTCTAGTGGGCCTTCTCACTTTCCCTCTGATCCCCCTTCCCACTGCCACTGGCCTCCCCTGTCTCCTCCATTCACAAGTTGGATCAGTATTTGTTTAAGTGCCTTTTGTGGGGTGGGGCGGATGACAGAGAGAAAGGTCACCCTGGCTTCTAGGAACTTCCATCCAATGCAGAGGGAGAATCGAGCAAGGGCACTGAAAAGAAGGGGCAGAGGAGGAAGGAAAGAGAGGGGTCCCGAGCAGAGCGAGTGAGCGCCTTCCCAAGAGTCTCTCAGGAGCAGCCTCTTCAGAGGGCCTCAGCACCTCCCTCCTCCTCCTCCGGCTGCTACTCCCGAGAAGCCCTTTACCTAGTCTTTGGCCCCCTCCTCAGGCTCCTCCGGGACCTCAGCCCCTTGGCATCCCCACCTCTTTCCTTAAGTTTTTGGCTGTGCCTTTTCTGCGTGTTGAACATGACCAGACACCAGCCCTCTCTGCCTCATCCTCCTCTTGTCCCTTCGTTTCCAGTCATGAATCCAGACCCAGATGGGACAGAGATGGAAAATCAGCTCAAAAAGGCAAATTGCTTCTTTTTAGCCTCAACATGATAACCCAGGATTTTCAGTTATCGTCATGCAAAGTGTGGGGGACAAAAATGTGACGTCGAGGACACTTTCCCACAGCAACAGAGCTTTGGAAAGAAATCTGGTCCGTCTGAAGTTACACAGGCCGGCATGAGCAGGCCTCTAGACAGCCATCTTCATCCCTGCATCAAGCTGAGTTCTTTCACATATTTTCAGCCGTGACAGTAATTATTGCTAAGTCCCAGTGCTTTTTCTCAGTCTTCTTCCTTCGTGATTTCTTGTGTATTCTTGGCGGTTTTTTTTTTTTGCTTTTTTGGCGGGGCAGTAAGGGTTAAGTGACTTGCCCAGGGTCACACAGCTAGTAAGTGTCAAGTGTCTGAGGCCAGATTTGAACTCAGGTCCTCCTGAATCCAGGGCCGGTGCTTTATCCACTCTTGGGGTTTTTTAAATTCCATTTTATTTTCTGTTTAGTTCCAAATTTTCTTCCTTCCTCTGTCCTCCTCCATCCGTCTCTGCACCCTCCCACAATCATTGAGAAGGCAAGAAAACCAGCCCCATTGCAAATATGTAGAGATTGTGCAAGACAGATTCCCACATTAGGAAGGGATGGATAGAGGGAGGGAAGAAAGGAGGAAGGGAAGGAGAAGACAGAGCAAGAACGCTTCAGCTTGCACTTTTCCCCCTGCACGTCTCTGTCTGGAGGTGGGCAAGCGTCATGAGTCCTTTGGAACTGTGATGGGTTATTATGTTGATGAGCTACTGAGTCATTCGCACAGTGTGGTTATTACTCTGCACAGTGTTCTCCTGGTTCTGCTCAGTTCATCTAAGTCTTCCCAGGCTTTTCTGAAGCTACCTGGCTCATTATTTCTTAGCCCAGTGGCATTCCGTCACAAGTGCAGTGGATAGAGCATCAAGCCTGGAGTCAGGAAGACCTGAATTCGAATTTGGCCTCAGACACTTAGCCAGAGAGGGGAATGGCAAACCCATCTAGTGTCTCTGGTGGGATCACAAAAGTTGGATGCGACCGAAGCGCAGTCCCATCACAGTCGTGTCCTGCAGCTTAGCCCCTCATTTCCCGCCCAAGGGGTGTCCCTTGTCTCCAGTTACTTGCCAGCACAGGAAGAACCACTCAGTACTCTTGGACATCTGGGTGTTCTTCCTCTTCCTTGGCTCTCTTTCTCTTGTAACACACTCCTCCATGTCCTCTAGACATTTCTCGTCCTTCCTGCCCTGTGTGTCGTCCAGGTCCAACATATGCTTGGGTGGAAAAACATTGAGTTTGTCCCTTGCAGCACTCTTGAGTCCCTGGAAAACCGCTTAGCTGTGTTTGGTTTTTCCAGGGGTGAGGCCTGGGGTGGAGAAGGGGCAAAGGAAGAAGGCACTGGTTATTTACAGTTTCTTATGCGCCACCATTTCCTTATAAGGAAAAAAGGTCTTTTTGTCTAATTCCCAAGACAAATGATTCATATACATCTGTTTTCACATTGAGGTCATAAGAATGAAATCTCGATGTTGGCTCCATGCTGAGTGTTAATGAGGCTCCCAAACGGTGACGTTTCGAGATGATTACGCTAATGTGGGTGCAGCTGAATGCCAATAACCAATGCTGCACCCTCATTCTGCTGACGAGTGAAGGTCTAAATATGTCCTGGCCTGGTCTGAGATGAATACCGAAGATTCAGAAATTGGGGGATTCCACGAGACTTCCTCCAGCCTGGCCATCAAACTCTTCAGCTAAGCTGCCAACACCAAAGGCCTCGCTAGTCGTTCTCAGTGAATCAGTGACCAGTTTCTTGCTCCTTTGCTCTCAAGATGCCTGATTCACCTCCTTTCTTTGTACCAGTACTGGAGGTCTGAAATCTGGAGGGGGGAGCGGCGCGTGGTAGGCAGCGGTGGCTTCCTCAGCAGAGGCCGCAGGGATGTCATCGCTAGTAGATGGGGCCTCTTAGCTTCTCCGGCTGGGCTGTCACCAGGCTCAGTGGTGGACCCTCTTGGTTTTTGCTCAGAAGCTCTTCACTGAAGACACAGCAAGAGAAGGGAGACCCCTCTGCCCCCCCACCCAATTTGGGGGGTGCTCTCCTTCAGGATGGGTAAGGAGAAGAGCGCTGTAGGTCGGGATGGGGTTGGTGTCCCGAAGTCCTTTCAACCTCTGCCACCACAGTCTGTCAGCGATGTGCCACAAGCATGATGAAGCACCTGCTTGTGCCAAGCCCTGGGCTAAGAGCTGGGGAGAGAGAAGGGCAGAAGCAGTCTAAGTGCAGACAGCTCTGTACAGGATAGAGGGGATAGACGGGGGATTGTTGAAGGAGGAAACCATTAGATTTGGGAGATCCATAGACGGGCTCTTGCAGAGCCTCAGGCCTGAGGTAGGCCTGGGAGGGAGAGTTTCAGGAATGGGGGCCTGTCAGTGAAAATGGCGGCTGCTGGTGGGGGGGTAACAGCAGATTCCTGGGGTTCCCAAGGCAGGTAGAAGAGGGGCCCCCAATAGCTGAGCAGGGGCCTTTATGTTTTATAGAGAAAGAGCCCAAGAGGGGTTTGAGGTTCTATTTTCTATCCATCTCAGGCTCGCCAGGCCTTCACCAAGACAGGGGAACAGGAGCCTCTTGGGCTCTTTTTATCTCAGCGTGGAGCCCCCGAGCCTCTGACTTGGTTCCTCCAGGAGCTCACAGCTCTCAGACTCCCTCCCCAGCCTCCCAGTGAGACTCTTGCCTCTCATCTCCTTTTCTGGACCACCAGCCTCTCTCTCACATAAGAAGAGACCGCACTGCCCCCCGAGCTGACATTCATGATGGGGCCAAAGCATCAAAACGGGGCTGGCCTTGGGGAGTCTGAGGTGGAGCCTCTCCGGAGTCGTCACTACTGAAATTGTCTCTCTGGGATTCCTCACCCTTTTCCCAGCAGCCATTTGGGGAGGGGAGGGGAAAACCCTAAGCCTAAGATCCTCTGCACATTGTTCCTGCTGGCAGAAGCCGTTCTTCTTGTCTAGACAAGGGTTAGCTCTTCACTTGGAGGATCCGCTGGTCTCTCTCTTCCTGTGCCTCCTTTGGATGGGGAGAAGGGGTGGCTATTGGTCCTACAGGGCATCTGTCCCACCATGGGACGGTGTGAGCGTTTGGAAGGCCGGCTGCTTGTTCCTTCTTGCCTTAAGCCACATAGATTTCCCAGGTCTGGAGGCCAAGAGGGAGTCCCCAGCATAAACATTACCCAGAAAGCATCATTCCTCATCTGACTGTTCCATAAATGTGGCATGGGACGTTTTTGTTTTCGGCAGCAAGGAGTGACTGAATCCTAGACATTTTTCTGTTGATGTCACTGTGGGTAAGAGACTCCAGTAAGTCAGGGTCCTCCTTAGCATGAAGGGCCAGTGAAATACAAAGGTCAGGAGGCAGCTAGGGGGCGCAGCAGATAGAGCACTGGCCCTGGATTCAGGAGGACCTTAGTTCAAATCCAGCCTCAGACACTTGACCCTAGCTGTGGGACCCTGGGCAAGTCACTTAATCCTCATTGCCCCCCCCCCATAGAGTAAATGTCATGGGGAGAGAATAAAATGGAGGGAAATACAGTCAATAGTAATTGAAAAAAATTGAAGCAAGTTTGTCTGACGGGCCTCATTTCTCAAACATATAGAGAACCGAGTCAAATTTGTTAAAATAAGAGCCCTTCCCTAAGTGATAGATGATTAAAAGATAGGAAGAGTTTTCAGATGAAATAATCAAAGCTACCTATAGCCATATGACAAAAAAAAAAATGCTCCAACTCACTATTGATTGGAGAGATGCAGGTCAAAACAATTCTGGAGTACTATCTCATACCTATTGGATCGGATCATAGGACAGCAAAGGAAAATGACAAATGTAGGGGATATGGGGGAAATGAGACGTTAATACACTCTTGATGAAGTTGTAAACGGATTCAAACATTCTGTAGAGCCATTTTCAACTATGGCCAAAGGGCTATAAAACCATGCATACTCTCTGACCTAGTAATACCACTACTAAGTTGATATCCAAAAAGAGATAGAAAACAGAAAGTTGAATTTGAAATTGAGGAAATGCCCATCAATTGGGGTATGACTGAACAGATTGTGGGATAAGATTATGATGGAACACTATTATTGTGCTATAAGAAATGATGAGAAACCTGGAAAGACTTACATGAGCTGATGCAAAGTGAAATTGTACTGTATACAAAGTAACAGCAATATTTTAAGATGATCAGCGGTGAATGACCTAGCTGTTTTCAGCAATACAATGATCCAAGACAACTCTGAAGGACTTGTGAAAAATGCAGTCCATCTCCAGAGAAAGAACTGATGGTGTCTAAATACAGATTGAAGCAAATTTTTTTTTAGCTCCTTTTCCTTAAGTTTTTTTGTCGGTTTTATTTCACAACCTGATTAATGTGGAAATGTTTTGCATGACTACACATGTATAACTTATATTGAATTGCTTGTGTTCTTAAGGGGGGAGGGAGGGAGGAAGAGAATTTGCAACACATAGTTTTTAAAATGAACGTTAAAAATTGTTCTTACATGTAATTGGGGGAAAGATAAAATTCTAAATAAATAAAAAAGGGGGGGAAAAGGAAATAATTCCATTTTGTAGGCTTCTTAACTAAGCCAGGGAAGGTGTGAGAACCAACCAGCGTTGTCCAATTTGTTAAGGAACAGCTGGTCTGTGCTCATGTCTGGTTCTGGAATTTTTCTAGAAATCAGAGTTGACACCAAGCCCTTCACCTCAAGTGCATTTCTTCAGTTGTCATGCTCTAATAAATGGAACAGGTGATAACTCCTGTTATTTTTTCAAACTGAGTATCTTGGAGCACTCAGAAAGTATTCTGATGAGGAATTCTCACTTTCTAATTGCTATCCCAGTACAGTGTGGGTTGTGTCTCCTAAGCAGATTAGAGAGGGGGGCTGCTTTTCATTCTTTGTAACCCCATCACACACTTGCATTAAAAACAAGTAAATAGAATACTTCAGGGATAGGCTCTGGGCACTGTCATCTACCAGGCTCTGGGCTCAGTGCTGGGGTGGGCCGTGGCCTAGAACTCAGGAGGGCAGACCTAAGAATTCTCGGTCTTTGTCCCTCTCTCTACCTCCACCTCGCCTTCACTCACTTTTGCTCTCTGGCTTTGGGCCTTGTTGCCACACAGCATGGCGCGACCCTCTCCCCCCTGGACAGTGTTGTTGTCGGTTCTCTGTCTGCTCCACTGTGCCCTTGGCTTGCCTCGCTCTGTGGCTGCTCCTGCACACGCATCCTTTTCTCCTCTGAGCTCTCTTGGAAGCCCTCCATGTTCAGCGATCATTTCCAGAACAGTGACTCCCACATGTGTGTGTCCAGCCCATGTCTTTCCCTTTAGCTGACTCTATGTCAACAATGACCCATTGGACATTTTCGGGAAAACGGAATGAAACAGAGCTCTCAAATTGAATGCATTTCCAGACAGAATTCGTCGATTCGTCTGTCTTCTCACTCCGGCCACTTTCGTGGTCAGGCCAGGCTCCCAGAAAGGCCTGGTCCCTCCAGCAGTGTCCAAGGATGGTCTGGATCCCAGCAGGTGCCACCTCTTGAGGTTTCTCTCTCCTCAGTGTCTCAGGAGCCTCTCTCCCACACACCCCATCTCTGCCCTCACAAGCTGCTTACTGAATTCTGGCTCTCCTTCCTTGCCACTGGGCTCTCATCCTGGGACTCCACACCACCCTCTGCTAAATGAATGAAGAGCCTGTCTGACCGTAGACCCTCCTACTCACCCCCCCCCCCCCATGGCTTTCTGCTCTGGAATCAAGTATTTTTTTCAAGTTTCTTTTCCAGCTTTTCCAAGCTCTTTCTAGCCTCATTGACCAGACACTTGGGGCCTCCTTTTTGTTCTTCACGTGAGACCCCGTCTCTGCTTTGGCTGAGCCCCATGCCTGCAGTACTTTCCCTCCTCCCCTCTAGCTGACAGTTGCAGAGACAAACACCTTCGTGTTTGTTCTCCTTTTGTTCAATGTGTCCTCCTCTCCACCCCCCACCCCAACCCCCCAGAGCTTAGCACAGGCCCTGGCACCATGCAGCTGCATGATCAGTGCTTGGCTCATTGGGGTTTTGAATTTATTGCTGCTATTTTAAGAGACTCTCGCTCCTTGAGGACCACGGGTGGAGGTGTGGAAGAAGCCCCCAGTTTATTGTGCTAAAAGAGTGGCTGACTTGGCTTTAAAGCTTCCGGGTCATCTTCCCTCTGCCTGCCGGTCTCAGAGGAGCTGGAGTTGGGCCTCTCTTTAGGGTCTGTCTTCCCATGGCCTCTGACTCTGCTTGCCTGATCTGGCTGTTAGGAGTGTGGGGAAGTCCTCCCTGGGGTTTGCTGTTAATGACCCCTAATGAAATTCAGCGAGGCTTTGGGCTAAGCCAGGAGAAAATGCGTTGCCAGGGCAACTCTTCTCCGCCCCTCCCCCTCCCCCAGCCGGGATGCAGGGATGCAGGCGCGGGCCCTCGGGCTCGCATTATTGCAGCATCTTGGAGCATAAAGAGCCTCCGCCCGCACGTGTAATTGACTGTGAAAAATTACTGCTCAGTTACTGTATTGTGTGGTCATAATAGGAGCAAACGAAGACATGGTTGTTGTTAGAGCAGATCTGTTGGGAATCCTTTGTAGGCTCCGCTATTTACCGACCCAAACTACCCCAGAAGAAAATAGCTGGTTTAATGAACATGTAAAAATGGGGTTAATTTGAATTCAGCTGGCCCAGCGGCGCTATGGGGTGATGTGATGGCTCAGGCCTGGGCACTCTCGGGGCTGATCTCACAGGTGCTGGAATCATCCTTTTTTTTTTCTTTTTATAAAGGTGCATGTGGACGGGACATTTTACTCACCAGATCCTCCTTTGCCAAGGGTTTGTTGGATGTGAATACGAAGAGAGAATTAGAGTTGAATACACATACCTTCATTGAAAGCAAATATAAACTTTCCTGACCACTGAATGGCTATTTCTAAAAAAGGGTCCAATCTTATTTTGATTTCATTGTTAAGTTTTTATTTAAAATAAAAGGGGAGAGTAAATTGGATATGATTATTATTAATAAAGCTTCACATCTTGACCTCCCTTAACCATGTTTCAATTTGAGAGATTTAAGAAAGAATTTGACTAAGAAGTAGATTCTGCCATTTGAAAAAAAGTCATTTTTTTTGTCCCTTAAATCTCAGAACAAAGTAGATAATGTGGCCATCTGCTAAAAGTGCCCGAGAACCCGATCTGCCCTGGGCTCTCAGGCTATTCACGACATCTCTTGAGTTGAGGGCACTTGGGAGCTCTCTTACTGGGGATCAAAGGAACCCTCCACCCTGAGAGGGGAGGCAGACAAGCTGGACTAAGATTTGGGCTGGAGTTTTCTTTCTTTTTTCAAGGAAACTAGTAATGGGACAATTAATGGTTTAATTGGGTTGGGCATGTGCCGAGGCCACTTAATTGATCATCAGCAAATTGTGCCTCCAGGCTTCTGGAGCCACTTTATCCTTATAATTGTTGCTAATTTTGTCGAGTCAGCCTAGTGGCTTTGGGGTGGGTGGCAGCCACTCCTTCCCTCTCTCCATTCTCCCTCTCCTCCTGTGTTCTCTTGGCCCTTTGTTCTCCCCTTGCATCCTTGCCTGCATCTCTCATATTCCAGGCATGGTGTGCTAAACATTTGGAAGTTGGTTTCTTCAACTTTTGGAAGGTATTTCCCTTGTCTTTACTGAGTCACTTGTTTTCAGTCTTGATAAAAGGAACACACAGTCTGAGTTTTCAGAACAAGGACGGAGCTGAGAAAAACTTCTAAGGTGATGGGGTGGGGGTGCTCCACTTTTGGGGTGTCAGCCTGTGGGTCCTTCTCAGAATCCTGTTTTCAGTCCATGAGATACAGTGCACGGGGTTACCAAGGAAACCAGTTACACTGGAGTAGAGTTACCGACTCTTTGCAGAAAGTACCCCCACGTTAGAATGGCTGGTTTGTGATCTAGGCCCAAAGAGTTAACATGGGAATGCCCTTGGCAGCATGCAAAGCTCAAGGGGCTGACCCTCATCGAATGACCTCTCAGGTGGGAGTATCCATCCACTGCCTCTTCCTTCTGGGGGAACCAGAGCAGGGCTCCTGGCAGTCTGCCAGGTGCCAAAGGCCTGGGCCAGATGCCCACAGGGGTGAGGTCCTGGGGAGTGGCCACACAGAGGATTCCTTCAAATATTAGGTGCTTTTTTCTTTCTCATGAGGACAAAAGGGAAAGGGATCCCACCTTTCCTCACTGGCTTTCTTGGCTTCTCCTAAAAGTTTCCTGGTGGCTTTAGTGCTGACCAAGGCCCCTTCACTGGCCCGTGCCCAGCTCCCATCAGAAATCGGCACACCCTCGTCTGTTGCCCTCTCCTCCCCCCGGGATTGCATTTTGATCACTCTTCCTGCAGCCAGATTGTTTGTGAGCTCTAGCAGTTGCTTTAAAGGCCGTTGTCCTTCGTGTGATGTCCTGACTTGCACTGAATTGGATTTACGTGAGGGAGGGCTGTGCAAAGTCATCAGCTTCACACTCTCCTACAGAGCTATCAGGACCATTGGAGATGGCCCTGGATATTTGAGGCTATCAAGGTTAAGTAACTTGCCCAGGGTCACACAGCTAGTAAGCGTCAAGTGTCTGAGGGCAGATTTGAACTCAGGTCCTCCTGAATCCAGGGCTGATGCTCTATCCACTGCGGCACCCCCTAGCTGCCCCTGCTTTAAAGACACCCTAAAGGCTGAGACCATGTCAAAGCACCAGGCACCTGGCTGGCTCCCTCAGCCCTGGCAGAAGGACTGGATGCGTGCCAGAGTCCATCTCCCATGAGGTTCCATCATCTTCGGACTGGTGCTTACTCTCTATCACCCCTGCTTCCCTTTGGAACTCTTGGGTTGGATGTGCTTGTCTTAGGTCCTCAGTAGGCAGGTGAGGAGGGCATTGTGGCTTCCAGGGCCCTGAGGGACAGATTCAGCATAGGGCCCACTGCCCCAGCTGGCTCTCCTCAGTGGTCATTAGTCCACAACATAGGGTTTAGCCACTTTGGGGGGTGGGCTGGGGCCAGACTTGCTTTATAACTAGCTATAGGACATTCTCCCCACTCCTTCAGATCTGAAAGTTAGAGTCTAAGAGAGCTGTCTAAGGCTAGGAGAGGTGAAACTAAGGAAGGATGAGGGCTATTGACTTGCCTGTGGTCTGAGATGAGCCCTGAACCCAGGTCTTCCTAAATCCAAGGCCCGCTCCCTCTCCAGTCAAGCATGCAGCCTCTCAGCTTAACCAACAATGTGGCTGAAATACTGTCTGTTCATAAGGACAAATGTTAGAAAATGGCTTTTCTCAGTATGAGACCCGAGATGAGAGAGGAAAACAAATTGGAATAAGATCGATGTGCACGTGTGTACATACGTCATCTTGAATTCGGGTTGCCTGAAGAAAGTCTCTTGTTGGAGAAGTTGATGGTAGGATATGAGGAGATACCACAAGTGACTTCCGAAAGTGAAGAATCTCTTTTTCCCACTGTTCATCAGTGTGAATTTGGGGAGCTTTCTCTGTGGACAAAGCTGCTGGAGGAATACATGACTCGAAATTGGAGAAGCCCCCTGCTCTCTTGTTTACACTTTAGCCAAAGAGAATAGCTACTGTAGTACAAATGGGTTACGCTACTGTGCTTAACAAAGAGCCTGGGATACAAGTAAAGAGAGAGGTGGAAAGAGGGAGGAAGAGAGGGAAGGAGGGAGAGAGAAAAGTGTGTGTGGGAGGGTGTTTCTGGGTCTGACAGGTAGATCTGATGGCCATTGGAGGGTGGGGGGAATATGAGCAGAGACCCACAGAGTCCAGAGCATCAGGTGGTTACTTCTCCAACAAGGAGAACCATTGATTCTTGACAAATTATAGGTGGAGGAGCCACTTTGTTGTCTGTCCTTCATTCTTGAAGAGGACCAATGACATCAGGAGGGTGATGTCTTGACTTACAAGTGAATTGGGTTTAAGTGAGGCAGGGCTGTGCAAGGTCACCAGCCTCAATCTAGCCTCCTGAGCCATCTGGGTCCAGTGGCGAGATATAGATCAGGATGACTGGAGATGCAGTGGGAGACCTTGGCTTTTTTGGGGGTGGGGTGGGAGTGGCAGTGAGGGTTAAGTGACTTGCCCAGGGCCACACAGCTAGTAAGTGTCAAGTGTCTGAGGCTGGATTTGAACTCACGTCCTTCTGAATCCAGGGCCGGTGCTCTATCCACTATGCCACCTGTCTGCCCCTAGACTGCAGCTTTTAAAAACCGTATCAGATTGCTTGCTGTCAGGAGTTCTTAACCTTCTATGACCCGGACCCCTCCTCAGAATAGTGTTTTTAAGTTCATTAATAGCAGTTCACCTTGATGTAGTGCGTCATGCTAAGCGCTTTACAAATATGATCTCATTTCATCCTCACAACAGCCCTGGGAGCAAGGTGTTATTATTATCCCCATCCTACAGCTGAAGAAACTGAGGCCCACATAGGTTAAATGACTTGCCTGGAATCATGGAGCTGATAGTCATCTGAATTCAGTGCTTGATCCACTGCACCATCTAGCTGCAAATTATACAAATTATATTGCAATATAGTTACCACATTTTTTCTTTTTAATTGAAATGAGATCGTAGGCTCTAGATAAGTAGCCCCGAAGTAAGGTGTGTCAAGGCCTCTATGTCTGACCCCTCTGGACCAATGTCTAGTGAAGTTGTAGTCACTCCAAGAGACTGAATAGCTCAGATTCTGTCTGTATTTTGAGTGGCTCCTTCAGTTATGGAGGTCCTGTTGTCTTCTGTGACCCACCTTGGTTCACTTGAAGGGGATTGTCATGACTCTCAGGGTAGGTAAAATCTCATGTTTCCTATGATGGTTGCTCATTTGCTGTTCTTCTGGGAATTGTCTGTTCCTATCCTTTGACCCCTTAAACATTTGGGGAATGGCTCCTGGTTTTGTTTATTTTGAATGCCAGCTCCTCATCAGAGACATGGCGCACATCTACTCACCAGTTTCTCATGTGATCGATTCCGTTTATGGAAGAATTATCCTGTTTCATGTGACTGATAGAATCTGTTTCATCCTTTTGAGTAAGTTATTCCCTAGTTGTGGCTCTGGAAGAGATGGGTGATCTTATTTTCTAATTTTTTATGTTACAATCATGTTCAACATGCTTATCTGGTGTATGGTGTTTGATACTGACCTAAACAGAATTTCTGCTACATGACTTTCCAGTTTTCCCAGCAGTTCTTGTGAACTAGAGAACTATTCTCTGTTCAGCTTAATGTTATCAGTATGCAAAATGTTCTCTCGGTGAGTGATGGTATGTGGACCCTAAGATACCATTTTTTTAATTAAAATTTATTTTCCAACAAAAATTCACCTCTCCCTCTCACTATTCCCCACCACTGAGGAGGAATGAAAGCAAGGAAGGAAGGAAGGAAGGAAGGAAGGAAGGAAGGAAGGAAGGAAGGAAGGAAGGAAGGAAGGATGGATGGATGGATGGCAGGCAGGCAGGCAGGCAGGCAGGCACAGCTCCTTTTGCTAATATTGTCAAACAGATCAAGCTTTTACATTGACCCATGTTGGATAGACCACTATATGTCTCATTCTTTATTCAGTCCTTCACCTCTTTCTATGGAGGTGGTAATATAATTCCTCTAAAATTCTGATTGGTCATCATTGGTTTATGGTTTCTAAGCCTTTTAAAGTTGCTTATCTCTACAATGTTGTGATCATAGTAATGAATTGTTCTGGTACTGCTCACTTCATTCTCTATCAGTTCATATAAGTCTTCCCAGATTTCTCTGAAAATGCACATTTATTATTTCTTATAGTACAACAGTATTCCATCTCCTTTATATGACATAACTTGTTTAGCCAATCCCCAACTGATGAGCACCCTGTCAGTTTATAACTCTTTGTTGCCCCCAAAAACTATTATAAATATTTTTGTACATCCCTCTTCTCTTTCTTGTTCCCCCCTCCATTCTTCCCTTTCCCTCTTAATTATCTCTTTAAGGAAATGTATTTCTACACATACTTGTATGTGTGTGCTTCCTAGCTATACAGAGTGAGGATCAATCAGTAGCTCCTTTCACTCCTTCCTTCTTGTTTGTGCAGACTTTCACTTACTCATCCCGATGATTTCTTTTTCCTTCCCTCCCAACCCCCATTCTTCTTCCCCTCCCTTTTCATTCTTTTAAAATCATCAAAAACATAACAGAACTACTGGAGACATGTCATCTCTCCATCTCAGAATGTGAGCAATTTCTCCTCTAGTCCCTTGTGGTTATTTGCTCATGTTGACTGTTTTATATTTCTCTTGACCCTTGTGTTTGCACTTCATTTCTGATCTTTTCATCAGGATTATTTGGAATTCCTCTGTTTCATTAAAGGCCCATTTTTACTGCTGTAGGATGATACTCAGTTTTGCTGGAGTAACTTATTCTTAGTTGAAGACACAAATTCAACACCTCAGGCATTAGCCGTGTGACCCTGGGCAAGCCTTGAATTCCTCATCTGTAAAATGGGGATAATAATAGTACTTACCTCCCAGGGTTATTGTGAAGATCAAATGAGATAATAATTGTAAAGTGCTTAGCACAGTGCCTAGTACGACGTTCAGCGTTATATAAATGTCAGCTATTATTATTGTAGAACTATATCCTTTGCCTTCTGGAATATTGTATTCCAAGCTCTGTGTTTCTTTATAGTGGTGGCTACTTAGTTGTGTGTGATCCTTACTGTGGGTTCAGTACTTGAATTCTTTATTTATGACTCAGGCAATATTTTTTTCTTTGACCTGGAAACTCTAAATTTTGGATAGAATATTCTGGGAGTTTTCATTTTGGGATTTCTTTCAGGAGATGATCTCTGTGGATTCCTTCTACCCCCATTTTGCTTTCTGATATTAAGAGAGCCGGGCACTTTTCTTTTATAATTTCTTGAAATGTGATATCTAGACTATATATATCTATAGAGAGAGAGAGAGAGATAGATCTATTTTTAGGTTTCAGGTAGTCCAGTAATTCTAAATTAAACAGATCAGCTGTTTTTGCCCTGAGGTACTTTAAACTTTCTTCCATGTTTTTACTCTTTTGACTTTGTTTAATATTTCTTTTTGTCTCATGGAGTCATTGACTTCCGTTTGGTCCATTCCAGTTTTTAGAGACTTTTTTGCTTGGACCAACTGTTGTTTCTTTGTTCATTTGTTTATTTTTTTAACCTCTTGTTTCAGACTCTTCATTCCTTTTCCCATGCTTTCTTCCATAACTCTTATTTCTTTTCCAGGTTTTTTTCTGCTCTGACACTCTCCTTTTATTTATAAAATTTTTTTTTAAATGTAAGCACTTGCTCCCTTTCTTTAAGGCATTCTTGTTCCCAAGCCAGTGTTTTCTTTGAGAGTTTTCCTATGAATGTTTTGGAGTCCTGACTGCCCCCATCACCAGAATGGCTGCTTTTAGCCTCCTTCCATGTTTCAGACCGGGTTGGGACCTGCCTCTTTCTTGCCTGGTTGGCAGACTCCCTCCCTAGGCTAGTGCAATGAAGAGTTTGGCTGCAGCCCCCATCTTAACTCTGAACGTCCCTGACCCCAGAGTCTGCCGACCTGGCAGGATTCATGGGGTTGGAGGGGAGCTCCCCCTCTTCCTTCTGTGGCCTAGGCTGATGTTTCCCCCACTTTCCCTCCTGCCTGAAAAGCCTGACTTCTCCAGTGTTTAGGTGGGCCTGGGAGAAAGAAATCTCAGTGCCTTTAATTCTCCCTCCAGTTATTTATTCACTGCATTGCGCTACATGGAATCAGTAACTTATTTGCGAAATCTTGATTTCTATGGTAATAAGGAATAACAGAATGGTAATATCATGAGTAGCGTGTCTTGTTTCTGGCATTACGCCCCATTTTGATTTCTAAGACTCTGCTTCATGTCGGCTGAGCCCTAGGACTTGGCATGTAGTATTGAGAAGAGCCGCAGCATTCAGGGCTGACAGAGGCAGGTTTTCATCCTAATGAGCAACTCCAAAGAGTCATGTCCCAGGCCCAGATTAGACTCTTGGTCTGTTCTGAAGCTGACGATGTGCCAGGGGTGTTCTCTCTCCTTGGGAGCCTGATAGGGTGTGTGTGAGTGTCTCTGTGTGTGCCTCTGTGTATATAATGCATGCATGTGTATGTAGTGTGTGCATATGTGTGAACAGTGTGTGTACACATGGTCTTCACACTGTGTGTGCATGCATGTGCGATGCATTGTGTGCATATATAGTATGTGTACAGTCGCACTGCGTGTATGATGCATGTGTGTGCGCAAGCACTGTGTGTTGCATTGTATGGTATATGCAGTGCATTACACACAAAACATCTCATGTGTGTACCATGTGTGTGCATGTATGACGCATGTGTGTGCAGTGCATTCGTGTGTGATGCATTGTACGTGTGTGCTCATAGGAACTGTCTCTTCTGTCCTCTTCTCCCACAGGCTAATATCCTTTCAAGAATTCATAGCATTTGAGTCTGTCCTGTGTGCTCCAGATGCCACATTTGTGGTGGCCTTCCAGCTGTTTGACAAAACCGGCAACGGAGAAGTGACCTTCGGTAAGGCTGGGCTAAGCCTGGGTGGGTGGGGAAGGGCCAAGGACCACGACTCTGCCCCTCTCTTCCTCACTTCCTTTCTTCCATCAGAGTCGTCCCTAGGGGCAGGCAAGGGAGAAGGAGCCTCGGGCATCTGAGGGGCACAGCTGCCCTGAGCGTCCTGCATGCCCACACACTGTATAATGCTCTCCAGGGTGCCTGTTATTTGTGTCCAACTCTGAGCTCTCACTGTTCTGCTCGGCCACGGTAGGCCACACTACAACTTGGCTCTAACAACCAGCCATGGTCCAAGGTGTGCCCAGGGCTCTGCCGATGTCATCTCCCTCCCCCCTTCCCTGGGAAGGAAGCGCTCCAGTTATTTCGACACCGGAGCTGTGGGGCTTCCTCTTGAGGCTTATGGGCTGCCTCAGGTCAGAGTGCCTTGGGCCTGGAGTCAGATCCAGCCTCTGACACTTATTCCACCTGTGCTCTGTCCTCTTTCTCTGTGAGTGGAGAGGGAAAGAGCTTGCTGTTAGTGCCTCAAGCAGAAGGAGAGAGCTCACTGCTGGAGGGCTTCCAGCCCCTCAGAGCCTCTAAGGGGGAGGCTTAGGGCCTGGGAACAAGTCAGGCCTCTGGCTGGGCCGAGGCTTCCCTTCCCACCTTCTCTCTTCTCTTTTCATCCCCCACCCTTCTCCCGACCTTGGTCCTCCTTCCTCCTTAGCCTTTGTGTGCTCCTTGGAAGTGCCCCCTCCCTCTTCTTCCCCTTCTTCCCCCCCTCTCCCCCATCAGATTTCCCTTGTGGGAATATTGATCTGGCAGCTGGTGGGCTGAGAGCCTGGGGCTGAGGAGACTCAATAGGAGGGGAGGGCCCGGCTGGCACCAGACATCTCGTCAGAGCAGTAACACCAAAAAGGGACCTGGGTTAGCAGGAAGAATCCCAGTGGGGCTCCGACCTGACAGACGGTTAATGGACAAAGGCACAGATATCAACAGGGCTCCTCACATTTCTGCCCATGAGACCCCGCAGAGCTGCCAGGGCAGGGTGGGAGATGAGAGGCATCATCACCTCGGAAAACATCACAGGTAGCTCTGGGAGAGAGACCCAACTGAGCCGCATCATCTGAAGGGAAAAGATAAGAAGTTCAAGAGATCCCTGGGGACCTCGCCAACAAACAGTTCCTCCATCCTTGTCTGGAGTCAGTCCCCAAGCTGCTGTGAATCAAGCATTATACTGAGTGCTGGGAATAGGAAAGAGCCCAAAGAGAGCAAGGAGCTTACAGTCTAACGGGGGAGACATACAAAGCCAGCCACAAGACAATAAGAAATGAAGGAGAGAGAGGGCGGCTGGGGAGGGGGCCATAGTCAGAGGAAGGAGAGTGTTCCTGGCTTGGGGAACAGCCGGAGACAGTGCTGAGAGCCCAGAGATGGAGGTTCTTGTCTATGAGCAGCCAGCAGGCCAAGGCCCAGGGATGGGAGAGAAGGAGATGTAAGGAGACTGGGAGAGGCCTTTGAAGGCCAAGGAGAGCATTCTGTTTGCTCCTGGAGGCCAGAGGGAGCCACTGCAGGTGAGTGAGTGAGTGAGTGCTGGGGGGGTGCATGGGAGTGACAGCCAGCAGTAGTGGAGGAACTGGAGCAGGGGAGACCTTGTGTTAAGAGAAACTGAGGGGGCAGCTAGGTGGCGCAGTAGATAAAGCACCGGCCCTGGATTCAGGAGCACCTGAGTTCAGAGCTGGCCTCAGACACTTAACACTTACTAGCTGTGTGATCCTGGGGAAGTCACTTAACCCTCATTGCCCTGCCAAAAAGAGAGAGAGAGAGAGAGAGAGAGAGAGAGAGAGAGAGAGAGAAAGGTCCAATTTGGAGGCACCTGGAGTTGGGTTATTAGCTGGAGTTAAATGGGACCTGTCTGGGCAAGTGTCCAAGAGAAAGAAAGATTTTTCAGTTGGGGAGGTTGGAGAGGGCATGTCTGTGGTGGTTTGGAGATGAAAGGGATGCTTGGGAAGCCTGGAAATGTTCAGTCACTTTGGTACGGCCCTGAGGCAGGATCCCGCTGGCCAGTGAGGAAGATGATTCTGGTGTGGGGGGGAGGGCATGGTCGGCCTGAGAAGAGACCTTTCCCCTTCGTGCTGGATTGGGTGGGGAACTGTCCACGGAGCTGGGAGGGACCCGTCCCGGTCCTGCACGCAGCCCCCAAGCTCTGTGTACTGCCTCGGTCACCAGACCTCACTTGGGCAGTGCTGCTTCCCATCCCATAATGGGCCATGCAGGGGTTGGGAAGAACCCAGCTGAGGAGCTTTTGTAAGGCAGGGATGATGTGTACCCAGGAAGTGCGGGCAGTGCAGCCCCTGGGATGCCAGATGTGCTGGTGAGGAGTGCCAAAAACTAGGGCATGCCAGTCCCTGAGGACCTGATTCAGGGCTGGGTGCTGCCTCTCCTAGCCCTGCTCTACTGCACACAGTACCTGCAGAGGCCCGTCAGCTAGGAGGCTCCTCCATCCAGGGAGCCGTCTGTCCTCAGCCCCCGAGCAGATTTCACTCCATAGATGAAGAGCTGCCCTGTTGTGTATGTGTGTGTGTGTGTGTGTGTTTGCATGTGTGTATGTATGTGTGCATGTGTGTGTATGTATGTGTGTGTGTGCGCGCACGCTCACGCCTGTCTGCCTGCCTGTCTGTCTGTCTGCCTGCCTGCCTGTCTGTCTGTCTGCCAAGCAGGCTGAGATGATCCATTTTGAAATGGGGAGAATGGCTTAGACGAATTCTTCAGAAGATCAGAGCAGGTCCGATGCTTGGCTTTATCCCCTGGGGAGCGGGTGATGGAACAGGGCTCCCTAGGTCATGAGTATTCTTGAGACAAGATCTGGGGTTGAGGGTTTGCTCCAGGCTAGGGCCCCACAGTGTCTGCAGGAGGAGCAGCCCCTGCTGCCTCACCCAGGGTGCCTTCACAAACCCGAGAGCTGCCTCTCAGCTCAGCCCACCCAGCATCCTTCCTCCTCCTGGTCTTGCAGCTTCCTTGGAGGGAAGGAGCTGCCTTCCTGGCTCAGCACAGTGCCTGACATCGAGTCAGCCTAGAAATGTCTGTTGGCTTGTCTTGACTCAGCATTCTCAGAGGGACTGTTGTGGGGCATGTACCCCTCCTCCCTTCCTTCTGATCACCATGACCCCATTAACTTAGACATCAAACCTTTCACGTAATAAAACAAAAGCACGTTTGGGAAACCTCCAAGAAACCTGGTTAACGCTCGCTAACGAATCCATGCCGTATTCATAGACAAGAGTGAACACATAGGCCCAGCAGGTGGGCACACAAGGTAGGAAAGCCCATGTGTTTGGGGCACTGTACAGCTCTGGACTTTAGGTGTTAATGTCCGTGGACCTTATAGAAAGCACACCTCCACTGGCCCACCCTTCTCTCCTGATAGGTAAGTGCCTACAACTCATCAATTCCCCTAAAAGGACACTAAGAAAACTCATTATTTGACAAAAACTGCTGGGAAAACTGCAAAATGGTGTGGCAGAAACTAGGTGTAGACTAACATCTCACACCGTATACTAAAATAAGGTCAGAATGGGAACACGATTTACACAGAAAGGGCGATGCCGTAAACAAATTAGGAAAGCATCAGATAGTCTATCAGATCTATGAACGTGGGAAGGATTTAGGACCAAAGGAAATAGAAATGACATTACAAAATATAAAATAGATAATTCTGATTATATGAAATTTAAAAGTTTGCACAAACAAAACCAGTGCAACCAAAATTAAAAAGAAAGCAAAAAACTGGGGAGGGGGGGGTTTCTTTTCTTTCTTTCTTTTTTTGCAGGGCACTTGGGGTTAAGTGACTTGCCCAGGGTCACACAGCTAGTAAGTGTTAGGTGTCTGAGGCCAGATTTGAACTCAGGTCCTCCTGAATCTAGGGCTAGTGCTCTATCTACTGCGCCACCTGGCTGCCCCAAAGGGGGGGATTTTCAACAAGTATCTCTGATAAAGACCACATTGTTCACAGCAGTGGGTGGGATCTTCGTCATTGCCTTCTCTGCTTATCAGTTCTCCAAGTGTTCTCCTCCAACCACCCTCCCAAATGCTGAAGTCATCACTGAAAATGAAGAATTTAATATAGGTAGCATCTCTTGAACTGTGTTTTAGTCAGAACCAGGGAAGCTTTGCTCAGTCGTTAGCACTGGGAACATTTAGAATGAGAGGCATCAAGGGGAGGGGCTTTCTGGCAAAATTCACTCAACTGTGAACTCCTACAGAGGAGAATCACTTTTTTTCTGAAGAAAAGCTTTCCCAGCTGCTGCTTTAGGAGATTTTAACTCTTTAAGGGCATTTCAAGAAGCATGTCATAGTCACATGGGGTTTTCCTGCTGAGAACTCTTGTGATTTGGGCATTTTTATTCAAGTTAATTTATCCAACAAACATTTGTGAAGTGCTTCCTATGTATAATGCACTTTACAATAAACATTAGATCAATTCCTACCAAAAAAAAGAGAACTGAGTCAAATTTATAAAAATACAGGTCATTCCCCAATTGATAAATGGTCAAAGAATATGGACAGGCAGTTTTCAGAAAAAGAAGTTGAAGCTACCTATAATATAAAAGAGTGCTCTAAATCATCACTGATTAGAGAAATGCAGATTAAAATGACTCTGCTTATGTTTATCAAATGGGGATGTGGGAAAACTGGGACATGAATGCACTATTGGTGGAGTTGTGAACTGATCCAACTGGAGAGCAATTTGAACTATGCCCAAAGGGCTATAGAACTGTGCATGCCTTTGATCCAGCAATACCACTGCCAGGTTTATGTCCCAAAGACATCAAAAGACATAAAAAAAATTGTACAAAAATATTTTAGCAGCTTTTTTTGTGGTGGCTAAGAATTGGAAATCCAAGGAATGCCCATCCATTGGGGAATGGCTAAAGAAGCTGGAATATTATTGTGCTATAAGGAATGACAAGCAAGATGACTTCAGAAAGGACTGGAAAGACTTGTATGAACTGATGATTGTGAAGTGAACAGAACCAAGAGAAGAATATTGTGCACAGAGACAGCAGTATTGTTGGATGAAGAACTGTGAATGACAACCATTCTCGGCAATATAGTGATCCAAAGCCATCCCACAGGACTCATGGCGAAGTATACTATCTACTGCCAATGAACTGATACTGTCTGAGTATAAACCAAAGCATTCTTTTCCCTCCCTCCTTCCTTCCTTCCTTCCTTCCTTCCTTCCTTCCTTCCTTCCTTCCTTTACTCCTTCCCTCCCTCCCTGGGCAACTAGATGGCACAGTGTATGCAGTAGTGGCCCTGAAGTTGGGAGGAGCTGAGTTCAAATCTCACCTCAAACCCTTATTAGCTGTGTGACCCTGGGCAAGTCAATTAACCTCATCTGGGGCTATCTCCAGTCATCCTGATAACCTCTCTTGCTACTGGACCTAGATGGCTGTGGAGGAGAGAGTAAGGCTGGTGACTGCACAGCCCTCCCCCACGTAAATCCAATTCAGTGCAAGTCATGACATCTGTCATGGTCCTTTTTGAGAAGTCTTCATCTTTGTTCAAGTCTTCTACAAAAGCCTCATATGGAGATGTTCTACATGATTGCGCCTCCCGCGATTGGGGGGGAGTGGGGAGTTCTCCAGATGTGGCTGCCACGCCCTGCAGGATTCTGTATTGTCCAGTCCAGCCACAAGACTCCGAGACAGCAGTCCCAGCTCCACATTCGTTCCCATGTACAGGGAACAGTGCTCCTGGTGCTTCTGATCAAGATGTGCTTTGGACCCGGTTGTTGGTCAGGACCCACACACACACACATTGGGCAAAGTGAAAGGCGAATTTGCATGACTAGCTGGCATGCGCCCACTTTGGAGGATAGACGTGCTTCAATGATGGCCATGTTGCCCTTTGTGATGTTGCCTCACTCTGCTTGAAGGCTGAAAAAGAAAAAAGACAGGGCTTGGAGAACGTGGGGTGGTGTCCGCCAGAGAATGAAGTCGTCCTCGAGCCAACCCCCAGTGTCCTCTCCCAGAAGGGCTGCCCAGCCAGGGGGCACCTTTCTGCTTGGACCTCACTGTGAAATGGCAGGTTGGGCCTCGGAGGGGACTTCTCTGGACTCTCCCATCTTTTGGGTTGGGATCCTGTGACCAGCCTCATTGGCACACACGGGAGCATGGCATGCCAAGAGAAGGGGTAAACATGGGAACACTTCCAAGTGAGGCAGGCGGGAGACAGGGGCCCTTCCAAACATCTCTTTTCCCTACGGGAGCCACAAAACCACCACCCATCTGCGCCCATCTGCGTTGGAAGAGTGACTGTGACCTTGCAGGTCCAGGAACTGCCTCTGCCAGCAGAGCCTGCGTGGTCAGAGCTCCCAGGCATCTCGGGGGTGCCGGGGCAAGCTGTGGGTGTGTGCCCTGAAGGAGCATGGGACGGATGGATATGTCTTGGAAAGTCCTTCATGGAATGAGTCTCTTACTGGCCCAGAACTTTCTGGAGCACCGAGTGCTGTTGTCAGCATCTTCTCCCCGGCCTCTCTCCCTGTGGCCACTTGCTCCCTGTAGGTGACTCCTTCGTCTCCCTCTGCCTGCTGAGCGGATGCCTTGAAATCACAGTGCTCTTTAGGGGTCCCCTCCTGCTCCTCCCAACACACCCATGTTTGTTCTCTGTAATTGCTCTGGCGTAAGGCTCTGGGGTGCTCTCACCCCCCCCACCCCCGTCCATGCACCCCCAAGTGGAGTCTTCGCTGTCATCCTTTCTGAGCTTGAATGGCAGTTGTCACTGGAAAGAGGGCTCATTCATATGGTCGATAATGAGCAAATGCTAGCTGACTGACTCTCAATTTGAAGTTTACACCTATGGAAATGACTTTTTCTTTGGCGATTGTGTGTCATTTCAAAATAAATGTTGACCCTATTTCAATTGTGGGGTTTTCTTTTTTTTCTAGATTTTTTGTTTGTTTTTGAATGTTTTGCCTTTTTTCCACAGAGGCTTCAATGGTTTATTCTCCAGGTGGGAGTTTCTAAGCTGAACTCTTTCTATCTCTCTCTCTCTGTGCCTTTCTTTTCCAGAGGATGTAAAGCGAGTTTTCGAACGGACCACCATTCACCAACACATTCCATTTAACTGGAATTCAGAATTTGTGCAGCTGCATTTTGGGAAAGACCGAAAAAGAAGGCTGCCCTATGTGGAGTTCACTCAGTTCTTACTGGTGAGTCTGTCCCAACCAGCCCTCTCCTCTCATGTGCTCTGCTGCTAGGCCCAGAGCAGAGGGGGCCAGCAGGGGATTCTGGAGAAGGAGGGCACAGGGGAGCAGCCGTCTTCTTTCTCCCCTTGGGTGCAGAATGTGCTGCCCCTGAGCAGAACTGAGGCTCTGAGGGCTCTGGATTCTTGCCGCGGCCTTGACCCTTTGCCCGAGCTCCCAGGGGTCTCGTGTTCCTTCCCTCTTTAGAGCATCTGGGTGGTGCAGTGGGGAGCGTCCTCTGTCAAGTGAGATGATGCTTGCAAAGCTCTGAGCTTGGCATGTGGTGGGCGCCTCCTCTTCTTCATTCTATACTCTGCTCACACCCACCCACAGTGCCTCTTCTCTCATTGTGCCTCCCTCCCTCTGCCAGGCTGCTAATGCCTTCCCCTCCAGAGCCCAGGCAAGCAAATGCTTGCTGACTCAGGAGCCCGCTGGGCCCCAGAAGTGGGGAGGGACCTCCCGAGAGCCATCGGGGCTGGGGAAGCGCCCACCATCAAGCAGATGCTGGCAGGCCCCTGCAAGTAGAGGTTGAGGTGGGAGGACTCACAGCTAGCTGACCCCTGAAGTGTAGAGCAGGAGACAGGGAGCTGTGGCCCTGTGGTCCCCTGGGTGGACCGTGCACCAGCCTCCCTCCCTCCCTGTGCAGGCTGCCGCCTGCAGGGTGCAGGGTCAGCAGGCCTGCTCCAGGGCTCATATCTGCATGTCCCCTTTAAACACCTCTGGCCGCATTCCTGGTGTGCAGGGAAGCCTGGGCTGGACCTCAGCCTGTGGGGCCTGGTGGTTCAGAATCCCAGCGGCCACTGCTGCTCCTCTGGTCATTCAGACAGACCTGGGAGAGACCAGGTCTGCGAATGTGGGGCCATTTCCCTGGGTGGGAGGTGGGCCCCAAGCTTCCCGCAGCAGCCCCTGTCACGCTGGCCTCTCCCTGAATTTGTCGTGTTCTGCCACAGGAGTGGGGGCCTGGCCAAGACACATCCGTGGTGCATCAGGAAGGGGCCCTCACAGGTGCATGCCATTTGCACTTGTTCCCTTTCTGAATCCATGTGACCCTGGCCACTGGGCCTGGGTGGTTTCCCCCCCTCCAGTGGGTCCCTTCTCTTCCTCTTGGGCATCATCCCTGTGGGCCTGGGGTGGGGAACCTCTAGAACACTGAAGTTAAAAAGACCATCTTTGTTTCCCAAAGAAACCCAGTGAAAATCCTTCAAGGGCAGCACCCTGTCTTTGCTCCATCCTTGACCTCTGGGCCGAGCTCTCTGCCCCCCATGTGTAGGCCACCCTGCTGCCTGGTGTAAGCACATAGTCAGGCCACACTCTCTCCCAGGAGGGAGAGGGAATCCCCGCAGCGTGCTCTGCCCTGGCTCTCCCCCCTCCAGTAGTCTCTGCCATGTGGCGCTGAGCCAAGGATCCCGATGGACTTGCTGTGTGGACGGGCAAGTGAGGGAGCACAAGGAGCTGGCCCCTCCCAAGCAGTGACCCTGACGGTCAGCCGGGGGCAGTCCCCCATCCTCCTTAGGACCATAGCAAAACCCAGCATTGATCTCATTAGAGGCACCTTTAGGGAAAATTGAGGAGGGAGGCACCTGGAATTGGGAAGACCCAGAGCCAAGTGACCCTGGGCAAGTCTTCTAACTGCTATCTGCCAAATAGGGAGTCTCACACCACTGACCTCCCTGTGAGGATCAAATGAAATCAGTTTTGTAGAGATTGCTCTGGAAACACTAGCTGCTACTACCATTGGCACCATCACTCCCATTGCTGTTCCTGCTACCACCACCCCCGCTGCTCCCTAGTGCTCTGTGCACACGACGTCTCTCCGCAGAAGGGGCCTCCCTCTGGCCAGGCTGTGGCCGGCCTGCCCACCCCGCTCAGGTCCTGACGAGCTGTGGTCGGCCCCTTTCGCAGGCTGCACACACTTGCTCCCTCTCACTGGCTGCCCTTAGGGGCGTGACGGTTCTCAAGGCTGGGGCAGGCTTTTGCACCATGGATGGTGATTCCTGTGTGGTCCAAGCTGCTCTTTGCCTCTCTCCCAGATCTTGGAGGCCCATTGTGGGGCCTGCCTGGCATCTCAGTCTGTCAGAGAGCATTTATAAAGTGCCTGCTGTATACCAGACCTAGTGCTCAAAACAGGAATGAGGGAGGTAGCTCATGGACCCACGGACCATTGGGCCCCAAAGCCAGGCTATGTCTGTGGTGGATTTGAACTCAGGTCTTCCTGACTCTTTAAGTCCTGGTTTCTTGTCGGCAACATTTATTCAGTGCCTTCTCACAGTCAGGTACCACAGGCCAGTCAGTAAGCATTGATTGAACACCTACTGTGTGCCAGGCACCATGCTAAGTGCTAGGGAGCCACAAAGAGGAGCAAGCATCCCTGCCCCCCAGAAGCTCCCTGTCTGGGGGGAGACCCTGACAAGCTGCAGGCAGGGGGAAGGGGGAAGGCAGTGGGTGGGATCTGCAGAGGAGGGCGGGCATTCCAGGCATGCACTGAGAGGCACACGGTCTTGTTCATGGATCAGCCAGGAAGCCGGAGGCACTGGACGCAGCGGGGTGTGCTGGGAGTGAGGTGTGAGCAGATGGGAAGGGAAGAGGGGCAACATCTTGTATTTTGTTCTGGCAGCCATAGGGAGCCACAGGAGGTTTTGGAGTCGGGAGGGGTGGGGGACTGAGGCAGGTAGCACCCCAGCAGGCTCCCCCACAGGCTAAGTCTGCTCCTTCAGAGAGCCAAAGGGAGAAGGCTAGAACAATGGGCTTTTGTTTTCCTTTTCTTGGGAAGCCGGACTCTGGGCAAGCTCAGGTTTTGCCCTGGCTACATCTGACCAGTGTTCTTGTGAACTTCTCCATGGCTTTGGGGTTTAGGGACAGGGCACTGGGGCCTAGTCACAGCCAGGGATGGCCAGCTGCTGGGTCTTGGACAGACACACAGACTCCTCTGAGCCTTCATAAATACCTACTGTGTGCCAGCCAGTGTCAGACGCATAGACAGACTCCTTCAAGCCTTGGCATCCCTTGCATCTTAACCCAGGATTTCTGACTGTCTGAAAGCCAGAGAGCACCCTTGGTTGTGGTGGGGGAGGAAAGGACTCCTGGCTCTCACCCTGCATGTCCTGGGAATTCTGAGCCTATGGGCATCAGTGCCAGGATCACCTGGGCACCCAGCCCATTCCCCCTTTAACTCAGGAGGTTGTTGAGTCGGGCTGAGCTGAGCCCTGGGCTCCCCCTTCTTGCCCTCCAAGAGCTTATGCATCCCTTAGCAAGTCGGCTCGGGCTGAAACCAGGACATAGGGTGACCCGGCCGGTGGCAGTGCTTGTCAGAGAGAGGTAGAAAGGCACAGGCCTGCCACGTGAGCCCCTCCACTCCCACCCACCGGCCCCTACCTTGTTTTGCCAGGAGATGCAGTTGGAACATGCCAAGCAGGCCTTCATGCAGCGGGATACCGCACACTCCGGCCGCGTCACCGCCATGGACTTCCGGGACATCATGGTCACTATCCGCCCACACGTCTTGACGCCTTTTGTGGAAGAGTGCCTGGTTGCGGTGAGCTGCGGGCTGCTGGGGCAGGGCCAAGGCCTGGAACGGGCAGGGGTATCTGCTCACCGTCCCACTGCTGGGGCCCGCCAACCCGTGCTCTGAGCCTCTCTCTTCCAGCCTGCGGATCTGCTCCAGTGACTGCTCACTATCAGCCAGCAGAATCAGCAGTGTCCTTAGTCAGGCACAGGGCTCTGGCTGGGCAGGCGGGACCCCAGCCCCCTCCATCGCCATTGGAAGCAGGGGGAAAAGTGTTCCTAGACCTGAGGAGGGGAAGCTGGTGGGACGCTTCCAGCCCTGCTGCCAGCTTCCGCTGTCGCCCCAAATCGCCCGCATCCCTGCTGCTCTCTTCTTGGGCGGGGGTGCAGACCCTGGCTGCCTCCTTCCTCTCCTCAGGACAGAGCAGAGAGTCTCCGACCTGTACAGGATGGCTGACCATCAGGGAGACTGCTAAGGCTCTTCCCACTTAGCTTTTTGTGATGCTGTCAACATCGACATGGCTCTCTCACTAGGAAAGAAAGACTGAATGTCGGGTGTCCAGAACAAAAGTTCCCTTCCTAGTAGGAGGTTTTCCATCTCCCTTGTCCTCCATCAGAAGCCCTGGTTGTCCCTAACTCCAAGCCCAGCTCTGCCCACCCTCCCCACCCAATCTGTGACGTGTCCTGTTTCCCCTGTGGGTGTGGTGGCTTATAACCAGTCGTAAGGGTTATGGCGGGCCTTCCGTGAAAGGCTGGTGTCAGCCCCTTTCATCAGAGGCTGCTCCTGTGAACACGTGGCTTTGCTTTGTACAAGACTCTTGCATCTGCTCGCCGGGTCAAATACACCAACTTAGAAAATATTGCCCATTGAAACTTGTGCTCTGCACATGCTCCTGGGCTGCCTGAGTGGGGAGAGCACACACACTGGCAACCACCACGTTCACGATCTTCAGGTAGACCCGTGGGTGCCTCAAACCCACCTTGGATTCTTTTTCTTTCCTCACTCAAGGCCGCGGGAGGTACCACAGCCCACCAAGTTAGCTTCTCCTACTTCACTGGATTTAATTCTCTCCTCAACAACATGGAGATCATCAGGAAGATCTACACTACACTGGCTGGCCACAGGAGAGATGTCGAGGTCACCAAGGGTGAGCAGTGATGTGACTGGGGGGCCTTGGCAGGGAGGGCTTGGGTGAGTGGCCTCCTCTGGGATGCCATGTGGGGGCTTCATGGAGGCTCCGCTTGGAGTTAGGACAAGAAAGGTCCCAGTGAGAGTAGTAGGAGAAAGAAAGGAGGTTTTCTGAATGTTTCTAAATCCCAAACCAAGTTGGATTTGTGTGGCTCCTTCTCCTCCGTCAGAGATCAGAGGTTCAGTGCTCCCAGCCCGTATCCCCTCCCTACATCACCCAGGTAGGCCTGGAGGATGTTGCTCCACGGTCTCCTGGGGAGCCTGAAGGCTTTCTGGGTCTGGCCTCGGCTGGCCCAGAAAGGCATTGGAAGCTCCCATCCGCCCCTTTGCTTAGGCATTCCCCAGGAACATGGTGGCCCCAGGCTTCTCCTAATGCCTCAGCTCTTTGTATTGCTGCCTTTTCTTTCTCTCTCCCAGATAGTCATCCTTTATGATCCAGAGCATTTTTAAAGGGATTTTCAAAGGGAGAAACATGAACAAAACCAATCAATGCAGCAGAAAAGGCCATCCCTCCTCCCTGCACAGCCCCCCCCCCCAATTGCCTTGACGCTCCCCCCCCCCCCCCGCCCCTTGCTTTCCTTGCAGAGGAGTTTGCTCTGGAAGCTCAGAAGTTTGGGCAGATCACCCCCATGGAAGTGGACATCCTGTTTCAGCTGGCCGACCTCTATGAGCCACGAGGGTATGCTGCGCTTGGGGGCTGGGAGGACCATTGCGTGTATGTTCTTCAGTCTTAAGGGTGATAGAAGGGTCCCTTGGAGGGGGTTCGGGAAGGGGAAGCTTGTCCAAAGCCTCTGGAGCCCCCCGCCACTACCTGTTTTTCTCTGCAGACGCATGACATTGGCTGACATTGAGAGGATCACCCCCCTTGTTGAGGGGCGCTTGCAGTGCAGGCTGACCGAGTCCCAGAAGCAGGTTTGTGTTCTCTTGGTTTCTTTGGCTCTTTGGCCAGGGCCAGCTGGGGGATTGACCCACCCAGTTAGAAGACTAAGCCACCCTCCAGAGTGCCCCCTCCCACCCAGCTCATTACAGCCAGCCATGGCAGACCATGTTCCTTGTGAAGTGCCCCCCCCCCCCCGCGCTGGGCCCTGTCGTATGAGGCGCCCCCCTTGATCTCTTGCCTTCCCTTTATTAGCTCCCCCGTGGAAGTGTCACGTTTAAGGGAAGTTTTAAAAATAAGCAGACTCCTAATGTCCTCAAGTGTAGCTTCAAAGAACACACCTCCTGGAGAGCCAAGCAGGCTTTGGCTTTGGGGAGACTTGGGTCTGCCCAGAGACGCCAGTGTGACCACAACGGGCTGGGCAGGCTGCCTTTTGAGCGCTGCCAGGCCTTCAGCCAGGCCCTGGGACAGCGGCTGGCTGTGTGAGGAGGCTGGGAGACGAGAAGGGCTCCGGCCGAACTCAGCACCCTGGAAGCCAGCTGGCCCCCATCAGAGAGGAAGCCTGAGGTGGCCAGCAGTCAGGATCACATGACGTGGGGAGGGGCCGTTCTCCACTGTGCTCGCTGCACACCCAGATGTCAGACCCAGTGGGAGGCACCCAGGGAGCTGTCGCCGATCCATGCAGCGTAGGCTGAGCCCTCCCTGCCTGCCTGTCCCGCCAGCTGCTCCCCAAGGGAAGGCACTACGCACAGCAGGGAGCAGGCAGGAGCCAGCCGTTCTCCACTGCCGAGCTGCACACCCAGCTTTCCTTGTCCAATTGCTGACCGTGGGCCTCGGACCTGGCCAGGAGAGGGTTAGACCAGATGGCTGCAGGAAGCAGGTCCCGGCCCATCCACAGGCAATGGTCCAGAATGCTCCTTAGGACGCTGATGGATCTTGGGGGCCTGAGACCCCTGCCAGCCCCAGCCTGAGCAGTGCAGCAGAGGCCTGGCCTCTTCCCTGGTTGGGGTTCAAGCTCCAACTTGGCTGGATTCCTCAGCAAGAAGAAGAAAAAGATAAGGCATTGCCTACTGTGGACTGGGAACTGTGCCCCTAAGCACATTCGAGAGATGATCTTGCTTGATCCTCTTAGCAAGCCTGGAAGATAGTTGCTAATATTATCAGTTGAGGAGACTGAGGCAGACAGAGGTGAAATGACTTGCCCAGCGTCCCACAGCGGCTATGAAGGGAGGCGGTGTCCCCAGCCGCCCTGTTGGGATCACTTCATACCAGAGCTCCGGCTTCCTTTGCCCTTAGGCCTCCATGTTTTATACTCAGTTTTTCTTTCTTTTTTTTTTTTTTTAGTGAGGCAATTGGGGTTAAGTGACTTGCCCAGGGTCACACAGCTAGTAAGTGTTAAGTGTCTGAGGCCGGATTTGAACTCAGCTACTCCTGACTCCAGGGCCAGTGCTCTATCCACTTCGCCATCTAGCTGCCCCTATACTCAGTTTTTCAAAGATTTTAACATCCGATTTTCCCCCCAAACCACATGTCTCCTGAATGGGTCCTGAGAAGTTTTAGTGAGTGCCCACGGAGAGGACGGGCAGCCACGGAGTGTGAGGCCAAGCTCCGCCCCGGCCCGCTCTGCCTGCTTTGATTCCCCCAGCCCTTTGTTAGGTGTAGTTAAGAGGACCGAGGCATCAGGCCTGGCTGCGTCCTTGTGCCTGAGCAAGCAGGACCTCTGGGCGTGGCGTGGCAGGGCGTGGCGTGGCGGCGCAGCCCGTGGTTCCTCATGTGTTCATTGGCTCTCTCGTCTTTTCTCGGCCTCCATCTGTGATCCTGACTTCTGGCCTGGGGATGTCTCCAGAGGATTTCCGGAGACCCTCGCCCTTTTATCATCCACTTAGCAGAGTCTGCCTACAGGTTTGCCCTGGGCTCCGTTGCTGGAGGTCAGTCCTCATTGAACGTTTACTTCCTCCTTGCTGCCCTTCTTCTCCCTTCCCTTTGCCCCTCAGATACCAGGGGGCAGAGCTGCCTCCTCCCAGAGGGCCCATTTTCCTTGTCTGTCTCCAAGTGAGGAATGAGGCTCCCCCCAACATGGACAGTGCCCCCTGTTTTGGGGATGCCAGCTCCCCTGCGAACCCCATTGGGACCTGGTTTTAAGACCAGTCTGTGTAGATTACTCCTCTTCCCCTTCCCCCCTCCCCCACCCTCATTCTTTCCTCTTGGGCCCCCCTTTATCTCTGTTCCATTGCAGCTGTGGGAGCCACTGCGGTTTACCCCATCGATCTGGTGAAGACTCGCATGCAGAACCAGCGGTCCACGGGCTCTTTGGTGGGCGAGCTGATGTACAAAAACAGCTTTGACTGCTTTAAGAAAGTGTTGCGCTACGAAGGCTTCTTTGGGCTGTACAGAGGTCAGTGGCCACGGCTGAGGTCCTGGGGGCTTCCCTTCCAGCCCCAACAGCCCTCCTTCTGCTCCCCCTGGGCTACTGCACTCACCGGGCACCCGGGCATCCAACACTTGGCTCGCTCCTCCCCTTCTCTTTGCCCTCTGCTGGTTCTGCATGTCCTTGGATGCCAGAAGGAGCCTCCACTCCAGAGAAATCCTCCATCTTTTGGTGTATCACGGGCTTGGTGCCTCCCTGCTGGAGGTCCAGCCCTGGGGAGGAGGGGGCACCTCACACATGATAGAGCTGTGGTAAAGAAGTGCCCCTTGGGGTGGCTGAGTGGAGGCTGCTCAGAGGGCATCAACTTAGCCTGACTTACCCCTCAGAGGCCCCGTAGGACCTTGGATGAGTCACTTATCTGCCTTGGGCCTCAGTGAAAGGAGTATTTATTATCCAACTGGTCAAGGTTTGCAGAGAGCTTTCCATGGTGTCTCTCCTGTGATCCTGATACCAACCCTCCAGGAGAAGGACGTGCTGTCCCTGCTTATGGAGGAGGGATGTGCCCAGGGTTGTCTGAGGAAGGTTTGAATTGGGGGTTTCAGGATGTGGTTGGGCATGACGGCCTCCAAGAAGGTCCATCCCAGTTTGGGATCTGTTGTCCCCGTTGGGGGGGGCAGCCATGTGTCTTCTGTCCCCTCCCAGCCAAGTCAGAGCCAAGTCAGGACTGGATTGGGGGGCAGAGGGGTCCATCTCCCAGAGTCTCTGGATCTCTCCCTGGGGCCAGAGCACCCAGGATCCCCCTTCCCTGGGGGCTGTGCAATGGTCTCCCAGCCGTGTGGACTGACCACAGCATAGGACCTGCCTGGCAGACTCCTTCCCTGGTGTCATCAGCAAGCAGCACTGGGCTAAGTGCTGGGGGCACAAAGAAAGGCAAGGCAGATGCTGCCCTCAGAGAGCTCACAGTCTAACGGGACAACACGCCAACAACTGTACAAACAGGATACAGGATCAACTGGAAATAACCAACACAGATGGGAGGCACTAGAATTAAGGAGGGGGTGGGTGGGAAAGGTTTCCTGTAGATGGTGGGGTTTTAGTTGGGACTTAAAGGAAACTGGGGAGGCCAGGAGTTCTCGGGGAAAGGAGGCAGGAGAACGTTCAAGGCCTGGAAGCATGTGATGGCAAGTGAGGTGTGAGAAGATTGGAGCGCTGGGAGCAGGGGGCCCTAGGTGGTAGGAGACTTTGAATGGAGTTTACTTGCAGGTGGAGGGTGACATAATCAGACCTGGGCTTTAGGAAAATCACTTTGGTGCCTGAAAAGAGGAGGGGAGATGATGGGATGGGGAGAGAGTGGGGGCAGGGTTAGAGGAGAGAGGAGGGCACATTGGAGAGAGATGTTGCAAAGGTGAATTTGAGGAGAGGGGTGTCAGAGGAGAAACTCAAAAGAGATGTCAATGAAGGGAAACCCACGAGAGACATTGGCAAGGAGAAACCTATGAGAGACAGGAAGGGAAACTCACGAGAGATGTCAATGAAGGGAAACCCACGAGAGACATCGGGAAGGAGAAACCTATGAGAGAAAGGAAGGGAAACCCACGAGAGATGTCAATGAAGGGAAACCCACGAGAGACATCGGGAAGGAGAAACCTATGAGAGAAAGGAAGGGAAACCCACGAGAGATGTCAAGGAAGGGAAACCCATGAAAGACAGCGGAGACATCGCAAAGGAGAAACCTGCGAGAAACTTAATGAGGGGAAACCCACAAGAGACATCAGGAAGGGAAATCCATGAGAAACATCACAAAAGAGAAGCCCATGAGAGACATCTCAAAGCAAAAATGTCTGAGATGTCACATAAGTGGGATGTGGCAACAGGCTGGGCATGGAAGATGGGAGAGAAGCAGGAATCCAGAGTGACCTGGAGAATTGTGTTGCCCTCAGCAGTAATAGGAAGAGAGAAGGGTTTGAAGCAGAGATAATGAATTCGGTTGTGCAAATGTTGAGGTTAAAATCTCCAGGCCCCAGTGTCCTCCTAGGTCAATTAAGGGGGCTCCCTTTTCAGCTCTAGATCGGCAGGAACTGGTCACACACTAGAGCACGCTCCCCAGTGGGCACTGGCTCTCTTTCCGAATGGCAGGCCTGGTGCATCCTCACACCTACCCCTGCTCGGCCAGACGCGCCACCAGGATCCACCTGCCTTGTCTCTCTTGGAATGAGCCTCATGTCCTTCTGAGCTGGCCTCTCCCTGACCCCTCTTTCTGAGGCATCCAAGCTTGAGTGGCCCCTGCAGGAGACCCTGGCCGGTCACTGGACCCACCCTTCCTGGGCTCTCGGGTCCTAACAAGCAGCTCTTTTTCTGCCGGCTTCTGTCTGAGACCATGTCGGGAGGACTTGGGTCACTTCAGAAGTCCCAGGTGGCTGCCCATGCCCTTGAGTTCAGGTTCTAGAATCTGCATCAGCCAACTTGGTTGTTGTTTTTGGAAGTGGACCCTGACTGCAGCAGTTTGGGATTCTGCTGGGGACCAGGAAGCACGCAGCCTTGGGTGGCCCCTCCATAAGTCCCTGATGGGCTGGCCTCTCCTGCCCCCTGCTGTCCTAAGCTCTGGCCTGGAAGAGGCCAGGCTATCTCTTTGTGGAATTGTTTGCCATTAAACAAGGTGACTGTTCATTGGGGAAGCCCCCTCCCCCTCTGCGAAGGCCTTTGATCTTTTCTCCTCCTGGCCTGCCCTGCCTCTTCTTATCTTCTGGAAGGTCTCTGACCCCCGGTGATTGACGGTGGTGCCTCTCCGGGCAGGGTCACCACCTCGGAGGCAGCGCAAACTCGCCTCCTTCCCCAGCTGGTAACCTTGCAGATACACGTTTACAACTTCCCGGGAGTCCTGGACTGGCTTCATCCCTGAGCCCAAGGGGGCTCCTAGGCAGCAGTTTCTCAACTTCTACCAGCCGTGGCATTGGCCCCTCCCAGCATCCCCTCCTCCCTGGTTGCTTCTTGCACTCCTTACAGTGGGAGGTTGGTCTCTGTGCACTGCAATACAAAGCAAGGCAGAAAACCCCAAGCCTTGTCCACAGGGAGCCCACATTCCAATGAAAAGGCCCAGGGACGTGGGAGGAGAAAAGAGGTCAGGATCCTTGGCCACCACCCTGGAATCTGTCCCCTGCTCCTCAGGGCCTGCAGACCAGCCGGCTGGTGATCAGCTCTCCCTGGGGCTCTGTGTCCGTCTAGCGAGGGCCTCCAGATGGGGAAGGTTCCTGCTAGTCAGAAAAGCCAAAGGGAACTCGGTCGTGAAGGAGAACAGGAAGCGGGGCCTGAGCCTCTGGCCCCCATTCCCCTCATTAGAAGCTTGTCCTGATTCTGGGGAGTGGGGGGGAGGGCAAGTTTCTCAGATGAGCCTGAGTCAGCAGCAGGCACGGTGCTGACCATTAGCTGCAGAGGACAGGGTGCCAGTGGCTGCAGGGGCTCCCCAGATTCCTGTCCTGCCTACAGAGGGAGCCCCTGCTAAGGGAGCATGGGTGCCTCCTGTGCTCTCAAGACACTTTTGTCAGTGAGTTGGTGCTTGGTCCCTAAAAGTAGGCTCTTTGCCCATGAGCAGGCCTGGCACCTGGGAGGGCCCAGCTTGCCCTGCACTCCCAACATGCATCTGTGGCTATTCCTTTTCTCCCTGGTTCCTTTCATCCTGTGAGAGGCCCTTGCCAGCCCCAGACCTGCTGGGGCTCCCACTGGGAAGGATGCCTCCCTCAGCCTTCCTGGCCACACCCTTGTGGGTGGGCCTGAGCCACTAGGGAATGTGGAGGCCACAATGTGCCCTTTTATCTTCAGAAAGCTTTCTGAGCTTCCAAGATAACTGGCCAAGATAAGGAGCAGGGGAGGGGCCTCCTTTTCCTTAGGGGAGTATTTGCTTGGCCCCCTGCCTGAGGCACCACATTGGAGGAGGGGGCACTGGCATGTTCAGGGGCTTCCTAAACACAGCAGCTGAGTGGGCAGAATGTAACACTATTGCCAGGAGCTGCTCATTTGTAATGGGGCACGGGGGACCAGGGTGCAGGGGGCTGGGGCGCAGCCCCTCTGAAAATCCTGCTTGTAAGAGAAGAGAGACAGTGGCCGTGGAAGGCTGGACAGTCACTGTTGTGTACTTGGGGCCTGTGATGGGAATCCAGCCAAAGTCCTATCTTTGCAGTGGTTGGCCCGCTTGCTGCAGTGACCCCCTCCATGGGGGGCTGTCCCATCTTTGTGTCCTGGACTGTGGGGCGTGCTCATGGTCAGCATGCCATGGGCTCCCGTGCTCCTTGGCAGCCACCTCACATGAGGCTCTCTGAACCCCAGGGGCTTCTCTGCCACCTCAGGGAAGGGTCCAGAGATGAGCTGGCCACAGGCTAGCCCTCAGCATGCCCGCAGCCCAGGGAGTGTACCTTCTGGCCGAGGTTAGAGCTGTGACAAAAGGCACAAGGCCCGCGGCACCATCTTTGCTTCTGGAAGGCCTCAGGCTAATTGAGCCCAGAGTGGGCGAATAAGGCTAATGGGCCATTTGGGCAAGCCTCAGTAAGCCTTAAGAGGTGCCAGGCACTGTGGACACAGAGTCCTCAGCCTCAGGGAGATTACAGTCAAGTGGAAGGAAGCTGAGAAGGGGCATGGGAGCAGAGGGCAGCCAGCCGGCAGCCTTGTGTTCATGGAGAGCCAGACATAAGGAGGGCGACCCAGAGGATGGGCCCGCAAGCAGCCCCTGGAGTCACCTGGCAAGGCGAGTCAGACCCCTGCAGCCCACCTCGGGGAGCCATCCACCACCTTCCCTGCTGATGAACGAAGGCGCCAAGCGTTGTGCCCCAAATCTCAGCCAGGCCCTTCACCACCGAAGGGTCAATGTGGGCACCACAGAGCACCTCAGACCATTACCAGTCAGCGAATGGTGGGCAAGGCCTTTCTTAGCCTCTGCCGTAAAATGGGAGTCCTCAGGTGGTTGTGCGGATCAGGTGGGATGAGGAGCCTCCCCCACTGCCTGGCATACAGCAGGTGCTTAATGGATGCCCCTTTCCCTGCTCTGGGCACTAAGATCACAAAGGAAGAAGCAATCAATCCAGTCCTCACTGTTAGCTGCGGGTGTTACTTGGGAGGGCTTGGGAGAGAGCAGGTAAGGACCAGGAAGGAGTCGGGCAGTATATCCGTACAAAGGCTTGGAGGTGAGAGATGGCCGTAGGCTGTGTAGAGCAGGAAGAGGCAGCTGTTGGATTCACTGGGGTCATTGGGCCAGGTCTGTGTGGAGGACGAAGGGACCGGGCAGCCATCGGGAGGCACTGAGTGTGAGGAGGGGGCAGACAAGGGGGTAAGCCACAGATGGGCCCAGACACGGTGGGGAGGAGGCTTCCTGCCCACTCGGTCTCTGGTCCTTGGGGTCACACTGGTGGTGCCAGGCTGCTGTGCAGACTCATGCAAGTGCTACCTCAAGCCAGACAGCGTGACCTCCCTCCACACCCCCAAATTCCTAGTTCTCCGTAGGCTCCCAGATCCTCGTCCCTCTCACAGGCAGATCATACTGAACATTCAGCAGAGCCCAGCCTGCCCCAGCTTCCTCTTCCTCATCCATCTGCACGCTCTCGGGTACCAAGTCTGACCAAGCTGTGCCTGTACCTGGAACCCTGCTGGCTTCCTTCAGGGTTTTGCTCAGGTTCTCCCTGCTATAGGAGGCCCTTCTTGCTCCCTTCTCCAAATGTCCTTGCTCCCTCCTTCCTCTCACGATGTCTCATCTCCACCTCCAGCCCACCCGCCCCCAAAAGTGAACTCCTAGAGGCCAGGAATGTTCAGAATGCGAAGATGGACTTGCTGCAAGGCCAGACTCGCCCAGTCTGCCCATAGCCTTCCTTGTATCCCCTGGACGCCTTCGTTTTAGTGGGTTGGCCTGCCGTGAAAGCAGGGCATGTTTTGCCCACGGTTTGTACCCGGTGCCCAGCCTCTGCCGAGCAGACGAGACCAGCACAGTGGCTGGTCAGCCTATGTCATGCCCTGTTCAGTGCCTGTGGCCCACCACCCCTGACAGGAAGTAGGGCCATCCTCAGGCATCTGACGTCTCACTTATGTTCTCCAGTGATCTCCAGTGATTCTGCTGGTTCTTCATCAGGTCACACGGCTCCTCCCAAGTTTGGCTAGAGCTCCATTTTCTGCTTTGATTGTTCTTTGTGCACTCGTGTCATTCCTTTGGGCCCATTGCCATTAACAAGGATGTAGCAACCGCTTTGCATACCTGTGGAGCCTTCTGCTCTGAAGCCTATGCCTAGAATGGTAGCAAGGGGTCATTCAGTGACTTTTAAAATAGAATTTCAACCCGACAACACCCCCCACCCCCCCACCCCGCCCCGACACTTACTGGTTTGGGCCTTTTCCAGTCTGGTGGATTTCAAGTGAAGCTCTGAGCTCTCTTAGCCTGCGTTTCAGTGTCCTTGGGTCAGGGGCTCTCGTTCTGTGGCTTTGTATCAGTTCTTTTGATGTCGTGGATCTCAGATCCTGGCCCAAGATCTTCACTATAAGTATTTCTCCCAGTGAAATTTGTCTCTTCTAGCTCAATTTGTGTTGACTTTGTTCGTGCAAAAGCTTTTCCATTATGTGTATTTAAAATTGGCCATTGCATTATAGGATCCTCAGACATGAAGTGACTTGCCCAAGGTCACACAAATGAAGAGTTGAAATAGGATTTGAACTCAAGTTCTCCGATTTTATGCGATCACTATTTTATGTGATGGCCCCTTTCTCTTATTTGGTTTAGAATTTCCCCCTTTACAGATAAAATGATTCCCATTTGCTGATGATGTCATGGTTTTACTTGGAAAATCCTAAATCAGCAAAGAGGCTAATTGGGAGAGTTAAGAGCTCCGGCAAACTTTCAGGCTATAAAATAAATCCTCAAAAATCAACATTTATAGGATAATAACAAAACACCACAAGAAGCAAAAATAGAAAGGGAAATGTCCTTCCAAATGACTAGGAAATGTGTTAAGTATCTGAGAATCAGTCTCCCAAAGTACACAAAAGACTTGTCTAGATTAAATCATAAAGACCTCTATAAAGACACACACGACAGCCTCCTAACTGCAGGGATATTTGGTGCTCGTGGCTGGGCTGGGCCGATATAATAAAAATGACAATACTGCCAAAGTGAATTTATACTATAAATGTCATACCAATCAAATTATCAAAAGGAAGATTTCTAGAACTTAATAAAATAATAAAGAAATTCATTTGAAAAAATAAAAGAGCAGAATGAAGGGAATTATGACAAGTGAGGCATTTCCATACCTCAAGCAGTTATCAAAATCATCTGGTATTTAAAAAAAAGAGAGAACATAATGATAATCATTTAAAATATCTGGCACTGGCTAAGAAATAGGTTTATCAGTGAAACAGATTAGCTACACAATATACAGAAGTAAATGAGTAGAGTAACCTAGTACTTAATAAACCCAAAATCCAAGCTATTGGAGTGAAAACTCATTATTTGGCAGATGGCTAGGAAAGCTGGAAAGCAGTCTGGCAGAAACTGGGCTTTGACTAACACCTTATACCACACTCCACTATACATTCTAAATGGTTACACAACCTCGATATTAATGATTAGACTATTTAGAAAGTTTTAGAAGAAGGGGCAGCTAGGTGGCGCAGTGGATAAAGCACCGGCCCTGGATTCAGGAGTTCCTGAGTTCAAATCTGGCCTCAGACACTTGACATTTACTAGCTGTGTGACCCTGGGCAAGTCACTTAACCCCATTGCCCCGTAAAAAATAAATAAACAAATGAAAAGTTTTAGAAGAGAAACAGGCCATGTACCTCTCATAGCTATGGGTCAGAGTTGTATTCTTAATCAAACAAGGGACAGAGACAATTACAAAGGAGAAAATAAATGACTTTAATTACATGAAACAGAAAAATTTCTGCACAGACAACATTAATGTATCTAGGTTAAGTAGGAAAGCAGTCCAGTGGGGGGAAATCTCCGTATCCCATTTTTCCAACAAGGGTTTAGCATGTAAGATATAAAAACAATTAAATATACGTGGCTACTCAAGGCAGAGAACAGAATCCTCAAGGTATCCACAATCTCATGAAGGAATGTTCCAAATCAGTACTGTCAAACCCAAATGAAAACAGGGGCCAATAAACTGTACATGAGAATGCCTGTGCAGGGGCTGCAGAAATGACCTTAAAAAACTACACGTTAATACCCATTTTTATTTTATTTTGTGCAGTAGTTTCCAAATACATTTTAATTTGCATAGGGCCACCCCCAGGAGGCTCGGGCTGCATATTGACACATCCACTCCACCACGTTGAGAGAACTGATAAGTCCTTGTATGTGTGCAAAGCACATGCCTCTTGGCAGCTTCTGTCCCAAGTGTGTGGTGTGTGATTCTGGTCTGACCCTTGTTTTCTGCTAAACTGCTTCCTGGTTTCCCCAAAGCTTCTGCCCTCGGTTCCATTGAACCTGAGGCTACTCTGTTTGCTTATTCCCCGGCCTGTTCCACTGATGGACATCTAGGGTTTTTTTGTTTTTGTTTTTTGACCAGCACCAAAGAGCTCTGACAGCTGTAGGAAAGCCTAAGACCCAGCATCTGCAGCACACAGGAACTGGCTTAGTAGCCTTCTTGTTCCCAGCTGATTGATCGCATCTTCTAGGACAACAGCTAGAACTGAAAGCACCCTCATTTCCTAAATGGGGAAACAGAGGCTGAGAAAGCCTCAGGGACTTGCCCACAGTCACCCAGGATTCAAACTCGGGCCCTTTGTCCCAAAAGGCTGTGGTCTTTCCAGTGGATTCCTTTGCCTCTTGGTGGGCACTCCCTGGCATTCTGGCCTTTTAGTTCCAACATGAGCCCTCCAACCACAGTGGAGGGGACGGACCGAAGGATGAGGGGCCTTGTCCACCATCCGGGAGCCGGGGCAGAGGGCCTTAGGTGCTGGTCTCGGCTCCTTTTTCAATTTGGTCCTCCCTTATATGCCCATCCTGAGTGTGAGCGAAGCTTCCGGACACAGCCAGGGGCTGGTGCCACCCCTGCCTTTCTGCCCTGGGCCTGGGGCATGCTTCCTTCCTAATTGTGCCCGTGCTCTTTCACCCCCAGGTCTGTTGCCGCAGTTGTTGGGGGTCGCCCCGGAGAAGGCCATTAAGCTCACGGTGAGTGGGGGGGGGTGCTGGCGGGGCCTCCTCTGCGCCTCTGGGCGCCGTCTGCCTGAGGATGTGGGTGCTGCTGGCACCACCCACTCAGCTTCTCTGCCATGTTGCCTTCCAGGTCAATGACTTTGTCCGCGACAAGTTCGAACGCAAAGATGGCTCCATTCCCCTGGCGGGGGAAATCCTTGCTGGCGGCTGCGTAAGTACTTGTGCTGAGCCCCCCCGTGGACTCTTCCCCTGGTACCCATGTGGACTAAGGCATTGTATCTAACCACAGGCCCGGCCCGTAGGACAGCGCCAGCGGCTCCTGCTGCCCACCGGTAAACACTCTGGCCTTCCTGCCTGCTGTGTCCGGCCTGTGTCTGCACTGCCTCTGCATGGGGTCTTGCTCTAGGCTCCTTCCCAGCTGCTCCCTGGCTGCTCCGGTGGCGAGGGGGGGGGGGTGGCATGTCCTGGCTCGATGCATGGCGTCTTCTAGGTGTCTGTCCCCAACTCCCCAGGTGAGCCACGTGGCTCCCAGCCCTGTCTGTGTGCACGGTGGCTGTGTCCACCTTGGTGCAGCTGACCAGCACTGCGGGGGGAGAGGGGTTCTGCTGAAGCTGCAGGTCATCTCCTTTATGTTCTCCTGAGAGATGATCTTGCCCCAGCCTTGGCGTGGAGGGCCCCTGGGGGTGTAGGCATGACTCCTGGGTGCTTGGCTAGTACAGGTGTGGAGGGGACACTCCATCCCTTATCTCCCTTCAGTCATCGCAGGGTTAGCTTTGTTAGTCTCTGGAGAGCAGACAGGTCTGGCCCCTGCTTGACTGCTCTCAGTGTTTGATCGCTGACCTGTCACAGAGTCCCTGGAGACCTCTGGGGGATGAGAGGGAGTCTAGAATGTGCTGAAGAGGGAGGCTCCTGCAGCAGCCGCCACCCCCCAGGGAACAGGCCCCACTGGCCTGGGCAGGACCCCTCTCATCAGGGGAGAGAGGAGACCCTGGCGGTCTGTCATAGAAAAGAGGAGGGGGCTCTGCTGAGTTTGGGCCACAAAAGTGCTTTTGATGAGGGTGCTTGAAGCTTCACTCCTCTGGCCAGAGCATTGGCTGCCATCCTGAGGCTCTGCCCGCTCACTGGGCCTTCTTGGGTCAGTTCACATGTTTCAGCTGAAAATCTCACAGCTCATGGCCTTTATCCTGGGGTGAAAAGCTGGGTGGTGGCCTCCCTTCCTCTGACTAGCTGCCCCTCAGCCTTGGAACTGGAGCCCCTCACTCCACTGGGGGAAATGCCAGGGATCAGGTCTGGCATCAGGCCAGGCAGGGGTGCGCATGGAGTCCACTCCTCTAAAGGCCCCACTGCTAATTAAGGAAGGCTGCCACCTTTTCCTCTCCCCCAGACAGGGTGCCCAGGGCAGGCACTGGAGGCCATGGTCTCCCCCTGGCTTCTCCCTCAGGATTTCATCCAACGGCAGGGAAGGCCTGGAGAGGCTGGAGGTCTTGTGCTCCCCTGGGGGTAGGGAAAAGGCTCTGATGGGGCCAGAAAGTCTGAATTGGAAATGAAAAGCAGGAAGGAAGCCGTGACAGACTGTCTTCTCTGTGCCACATCTGGGGCTGAGCACTGGAACGTCACAACAGCCCTGCGAGGGAGGGGACACTTGAGGGTCAGTGCATGCCACAGCACCTACTGTGCGCCAGATGCTTTACAGGCACCCTGGCAAGTAGGTGCTGTATATGCATTTTACCGTTGAGGCTGAGTGACTCAGCCAGGATCAGATGGCAAATCAGTTGCCTCCAGTCTTCCTTCCCAAGTCCCCATCTGCTTTGGCCCCGCCTCATTGCAGAGGATGTGACCCTCATGACAGTCCATGTGACTTCAGGCTGACACAGAGGCCCGATGGAGCGGCCGTCACCAGCCCTCCATCACGGGGAACTCACGGGGGTGAGACCATCCAATGTCAGTGTGAGCCGCTTCCCCAAAACCAGGATTGTAAGAATTGAGGCCCACATTTAGGCGCCAAAGCAGCAACTGCACAAGGAGCCTTCCTCATGTGGTCCTGTGGGGCCCCAGGCTCCTCATCTCTCGATAATTAACAGTGCTGGCATTGGAGACCTTGGGACTCCTAGGAGAAACTCAGACAAACACCAAGTCAATGTGGCAACAGGATTATGACCTGGGCCGATTGGGAGTGTCCGAAATCTGTCCCAAACTGCTCAGTCACCGCTTTTATCCCCCTTTGAATCTTTATGGAGACTGTCCACTATGGAAAACCAGAGACCCTCCTGTCCCTTCTTGGATGTATCCAGGCTGCGTACCCTTTGACTTGGAAACTTCTTGAGATTTGGGGTTGAATCAGAACAGATGGGTTGGTCCACAGGCCTCGGTGATGGTGGGACCCATGGAGGTCTCTCTGCCCCTGAGGCTCCTCCTCCGCATCCCACACCCCCCACGTTGGGGCCCATAAATGAAGGACTCTCCAGGCCGAGCTCATTAGGGTGAATTTCTATGAGGTCTTTGCTGCTGTGACAGGGAAAATTATGGGGCTTTCTAATGGGAGATAACGAGGCTTTAGGAAATGAAATTCCATCTTGGCTGCATAAGCAAGTGCTCGTCTAATGAGAACCTGGCGTGGGGTTGCCAGCGCCTGCCTTCTCCTCTTGCCCCGCTCTGGCCTGGCCTGGAGAATGAGACTTGGGGGCTCCAGCTTGAGCCCTGCCTCCCCCGCAGGCACGGAGCTCCTCCCGGACTCTCCAGAGCTTCTCCACCCCCGCTCACCACCTGCTCTCCGGAAGGCCTGGCTGCCCTTCCGTGCCTTCTCTCCGCCCCTAAGTGGCGCTAAAGGGCAGCAGAGGGGCTGGAGCCTGCGGGCTCACAGGGCCACTTTCACTTCTGGGGTGACAGGTCCCCAAGTTTCCCCCACCCCTTCTCTACACTCGTGTGATTTCTCCTCCTCTGTGCCAAGCACAAACCAGCCCCTGCCTTGAAGCAGACCACAGGCAAACAGCTAGGTCCGAACAGGATATGTACCGGATGTGCCGGAGAAAACCTGGCTGAATCAGCTAGAGAACAATCACAGGCCGCAATTTGCACCGATGTCAATGAGGCCGGAATGCTTTGTAGAACAGCTCTCCTCTTGGGACCCTTGGAGCTGTTTCTCTGCATTCGTGTCTCTCTGCCAGTGGTGTCACTCCACTGCGAGTCCTCCCATGCACACCACAGTCCCCGCCTGCCCAAGATTGTCCAGACTCCTGAAAGCTGTGCTGCTTCAAGCACACAGAGTAGCATCCATCCATTTAGACAAGGCTCTCCAGGGACCAGCTTGGCCTCTACAAATCCTCCTCCCTCGTGTCCCTCTCCTTTTCGCCCAAACAGCTCTTTGTGCCTCTCTCGCTGCCATGTCCCTCCCATAAGAACAAAGGACCCAGTCAGTGTTGTGACTTCTGGTGTTACCTAGAACACTTGGGTGAGGCATCCACCTTGGGCCAAGATTGTATGTCTTGAGACATATGAGGAACCTCATTCACCTTCCAGACCCACCCAGGTTTCACAGTCTCCTTCAGGAAGAGGGCCACAAAAAGCAGCATTGCACGCTAGGAATTTGGAAAGCAAGGCCTGCACGAGTGGCAGTGACTTGGCTTAGGGACAGCCGTGGGCCTAGACTGAGGGGTCTGGCCTCCTTCTTTGTCCCACATTTTCTTGGGGCTTTCTTCAAGCCTGGGTCACCCCTGTGGTTGTCTCGTTAACTCACAAGGGATTGATTAGGGTGTGGAAACAGGAAGAGTGATGATCCCACTTTTCTCACAGTTCAAAGACCCGAGACGCAGAAAGGTCTGTAAGTCATTAAGTGATACGGAGAGTAGCAGTCAAAACAGACACGGACAGTGTGCAGAGCCATAATGTTAACATATTTGACAGGTCTCTCACTTAATCGCTTTTCTAACGTCAATCAAGCCAGTCTTCTTGGTTTCTTGGCCAGACTTGTGAAGAGACGCGGGGTGGCAAAGTGTGTGTGGACTGTCAGGGAGACAGGACCAGCGCTGGTCAGTCACTGAGGAAATGAGAGAGGAGACAGCAGGCCTAGCAGCCTTGAGGCCCTGAGGCCATGGCAGCTTCTAGTCTTCCCAAGTTGGGCATGGCTTCCTCCCTCAAGGCCACCATCCGAGTACTAAGGGACAAACAGCCTTCCCTCAGGGCACAGTGCCCTCGGATTACCCAGGTCTGACCTCCTGGCTTAGGCCATTGATCTGTCCTCCTCCTTGCTATGGGGGTGGGCTTTGGGCCAGCTCCAGCCCCTGAATGTGTCTTGTCGTTGTCCTTGTCTTCTCAGGAGAAGGTTATCCAGACTATGAGTGTTACATGTCAGCCATCTCCCAGCCAGGCCCCTGCCCTCTGCCCATCATCTGCCCCCTAACCCTAGCAGAGCCCTGTGGCCCCCAGAAAGGAACCTTAGCTTGCTTAGAACCAGATTCCACGTGCTCCCCTTGCCAGATGCCCCCTGTGTGTGGGGGGGGGGCATCTTCTCCCACTGGAATGTGCATTTTTTGATGGGCAGGGCCCTAGCTTCCTTGCATCTTTGTAGGCCCACAGTTTGATTCCACAGCCCTAGCACAGACAGCAACTCTTTCTCATTTGTCGTCATCAGTCATCAGATACTGGTCCCACTCAAGCATTCACCCCAAGGATAAAATCTTACATTTTATTGGGAGTTATGTTGTAATTTGTACAATAATCATGTATTGGGATTCTAGTTTTAAAAAATTAGTCATATTCCATAACTTTAGATTCATCTATTTTTGACATGTGCAAGGACACATTTCAGAATGTCAGTGTGCAATTAGATATTCTTAGCACATGTCACTTAGGAGAGCACTTTAAATCTGAGTACATTCAATTGAGCATAATTAAAATATCAAGATCCATATTCTTCATATACATTTGCCACTTAATTTTTTAAGTAGCTTGAAGTATCTGCCGTGTGAATCCAGAATGAAATAGCATGATTGCGTTGCTGTCATGTTGAACACATTTACTTTAAAACGGAATGAGAACCCCCCCCTTTCTCCACGGGGGTCCTGGCCTGTGGAGAGTGGACCCAAAGCTGGCAGCAGGCTTTGTTTCTTAGACAGGCTCTTGGACTTAGTGTCCCAAGGGTACCCTGCCTTCCCCAAGAACAGAAGAGAAGCATTTTCCCTGATCAGATGTTTGAAGTAGGCAGAAAAAAAAGAGCCCGTTTGTGACTGGTGGGGGCCTGGTGGTAGGGTCACCTCAAGAATGTCATCTTCTGTGCTGAACCCCTGGCCCAGCATCTTAGCATGGGAAGGCACCTCAGCAGCCCCCAAAGGAGCATGACTACCTCTCGTGGAGGCCCCTGTCTTTAGCCAGCCCCTGGACTTCTCCCTGGGCTGAAACTTAGCGTCCCAAGCCCTGGAAAATCCAGGGGTAAAGTTGGGCATTTTGTTCTTAATTTTCTGATTGCACCTCGTCTCATTCATTGCTTACCTCGAACCCCAGCTGGTGGATTCATTAAATAGTATTGACTAAAGAATCTGGAGAAAGCTTTTCCCAGTACTACCTACTTGTAACTCTCTATTAAATCCTTTAATGAAAAAAAAAATTGTTAATCCTTTAATGATTAAAGACTGAGTACAGAATTGGTTAGCTAAGAAAACCCAGGCAAAGTCTAGTTTCTAATATTTTGGCTGTGAGAACGAAGCCCGCCACAGCCCCCTCAGACCCTCATGATAACACAGGTTCCAGCCCTTTCAGGGGCCATCTTCATGTTCCTTCTTCCCATGCTTACAGAATCTTCATAGGATTCTCTGTTTCTTCATAAAATAACCCTTAAGAGAGGCCAAACCGGCATGGAGTTTCTCCTCACCTTCTTTTCTGTTTTACTTCCCCGGACCCCTTCCCCAGCTCCCCCATGGAGCATAGCTCACCCACATTACATTTGGCTCTTAAAGGTACAGCTCAGTCACAGTCTCCTTTCCAGACAGACCATCTATCGGGAGGGTGTTTCACCACCTCCAGAGTCAGACCGTATCACTTCGGGAGAGTTGGTGGTTCAGAAATGTCCCTCAGCATCAAACCTCAGAGGTCTGCCCCTTTGCAGCTTCTCCCCAATGGCCCTTTTGGTTCAGTCATGCCCTAGTGGGGTTTTCTTGGCAGAGATCCTAGAGGGCTCTGCCATTTCCTTCTCCAACTCATTTGACAGGTGAGGAAACTGAGACAATGAGGGTGACTTGCCCAGGGTCACACAGCCAGGAAGTGTCTGAGGCTGAGTTTGAACTCAGATCCTCCTGACTCCAGGGCTGCCACTGAGCTGTCCCCCTGCCATTGCCCCTAGATCTGGCCTTCAGGGCCAAACAGAACAAACCTAATCCCAAGGCAAGTTAACAAGAGTTTATTAAGCACTTGATGTGTGCCAGACACCATACGTGTTCCCATTTGTCCTTCTTTTGGGTGCTTGATTGAGCGGCTGTTGTGCTCCCACACAGATGCTCCTGCTCCCAGAGAGTGGTCACCCTTGTTGTCTAGTAGGCGACCATTAGCTTGGTTTCATCCTTAGAGAGAGGTTGGGCAGGGGAAAAGCCTACTCTGTGCCAGGCACTGTGATAAGTGCTTTAAAAAGACGATCTCATTTATGCAATGCCCGGATGTCATCTTCTAGACACTGCGCCTTTTCCGATGCATCCGAAAACCAAACGAGAATCTTCAGTCCAGCCGCACATCCTCCTTTATCTTGTCCTCCTGAAAAATTATCGTTTGGGCCCAAGGATAGAACTTTACATTTCTCCATAGACAGGTGGCATCATGTCATGGATTGGACACTGACTGGGCTCATCCCAGGCATCCAAGCTGGTCAGCTTTCAAACAAGCACAATAGTCTATGCCCCTAGCAAACTTCCGTTCATTCTAATGGGGGGAAGACGAGACCCCATCCAGGGGAGATGGTGGGTGGGAGAGGAAATGAGGAGGGGGCATGATGCAGAAAACCCTAGACCTCCATTACTCGATACTTGTTCACTCAGAGCCTTTCTGTTGTCATTTGGATTCTAAGTCAGTGGACACAGGCTGTGTGCCCACCATACTGTGAACATGGCCGCCTCTGTCTATGAAGACGGCCTCCTTGGTTTTGAGGCAGGAGTGTGGTGCACACATGTTTGAGGGTGGGAGGTGTCAAGAGACCCGGCAAGACAAGTCACACCCCTTCCAACTCTGAAATTCTGTGGCTTTGGATTGCTAAAAATGCCCAAAATGAACAGATAAATGTGGAAGCATTTCTTAGTCTCGTGTGTTCTCCAAGAGGGACCCAAACCAAGACAGGCCTTCCCCTCAAGAAATTTACTTCTGTACGGAAGTGGTGGCCAGGAAAGGACATGTTGGTGTAGGAGGTGAATCACAGTGGGTTCTCATGATTAGGAGAGCACTGCCCCCCCCCACAGCAGGGATTCTGAAACAGAATTTGTTCCAGAAATCAGGACAGACACAAGCCCTGTGCATCAGGATCACAACGATGATCAGAGACACAAAGAAACCAGGCTCGATGCTCTCCCAGGGGTGGCCTCTTTCTCTGCTGTAGAGAGCAGAGTTGGGAACAGGTATGCTATTCCTAAAATTTAGAACACGCTGCGTCGGGCTATCAGAAGACAAATATTGTGCCCTGTATAGTTTCACTTGAGTGTTTGAAGAGCCGATGGGAGCATGCTGGACACATCAGTGAGTTATGACCAAGGAAAGCTGTGTGATGAACCTTGGGACACAGCCATGCACACAGGTGAGCCTTCTGCTGCCCAGCCACAGGACCCCCAGTTCTCCCAGCAGTATCAGCAGGACTTCTATGGAGGATTTGGGGGGTCAGACACTCCCTTGGAGTTGTTTTTCTAGAAATGGGGATGGGTTGGGGCTGAGACATCCACAACCTCTACTGATCACTCCTGTGTCCAGTGCAGTTCATCAGGTGATGGGTTCAAACTCCAGACCAACAGTAGAGGAGTGTGTCTCCTTACATTATAATGGAGTGGACTGTCACTGTGGGCATCATTGCCATTCGTGTCTGAGGGAGATGACTGAGGCAGAATCTCAATGAACAGCATCTCCCTGCCAGTTACAATGGGTGTGCCTGTTGACTGTCCGCCATCTTGAATTGGCTTTGATCTTGACACGGGGAGCGTGTTCTAAAGGTTGGTCTTAAGGGAGCAGTTGTGCCCGGATTATTCATCTGCTGATAAGCATGAGGAGTCTCGCTTCCTGCCATGGGTATTCTCTGGGCCTGCCACATCCTCTTGGGGAGAAGCCGGCACTGCCTTCGGGAGGCCCCGCTCCTCCTTTCTGCATTTCCCCTTCCTACAGCTCTTTGAAACTTGAGTTGGCCTTTTCAGCCTCAGAAGTTGTAGGGAAACACCTTCACATCTCTCTTTGAACCCCGGGGGATCACTGGCAGCTTGGCCCCAGACCAGGAGTGTGTTTGCCTTGTACAAAATGGTGCTGGTTTGGAATTGCAGGAAGGCCAGGGTCCTTCAAAGCTCCCTCTGACATGGAAGTTAGAATGGACATTTAGAAGAACAGAATTGGAAAAACCGATTTTTCTGATGAGCACAGAGCTTCTCTGCCTTCTAAGTTGTCACACTTGACCCGAAGCCATCCTGATGGTTAGGGGCCCTCCCTGCTGGACTCCTCAGCCCCAGGCCTTCTCTGCCCTGTCTCCCCATCTTCCTAGAGAAGGAATCCTCCTTTTCTGTGTCCTTGCGAAAAGTCAGGAGAGCCTCTTCTCCGGATCATTGCAAAAATAAGATAGGCAGGGTTACAGTGGAAATGGATGAGGTTGAAGTACAGACTCCCAGCTTCCTCTTCTGGTGGGCAGAAACACTGGCAGGCAGAGGGCTCTCCCCTGGCATCTTCCCCAAGCCCTCCTTGGCCCGTGATGTCCTTCTTCCTGATGATGTTGCGTCCTGTCTCCGAGACTCCTGTATGTGTGGTGCTCAGCTGCCCAGGTCTCGGAGCACAGGTGTGCCAAGAAGAGTGTTGGGCTCTTCCAGTGCCCCTGCTGGGGTCCCCAGTGAAGGGATTGGGGGGCTAGAGGAGAAGGAGATCTTTGCTGCCCTCAGAGGGGTCTGGGAGATGTGTTCATTCTCCTTTCCCCTCCTTCCCTGGGCTTTGGCTGAGCCCCTGAGGGGCCCTCCCAGGACAGCCCCCCTCCTTCTCCAAGCTGCCCCTATCTAGGAAGAGCCCCCAGGGTGAATGCTTCACCTTTCCAAAGCACGGCTTGTGGTACCCAGCGAACACGAGAGAAAGTGGACCGGGGACAGGGCAGGTGCCAGGGGGGGTCACCCGCTGGGGGGCAGAAACATGAAATTGGGGGAGGACCGAGCCGGCCCCACAGGAGCCCACGCCCTCCTCTCCGATGGGTCAGTGGTCCCGGCTGCACAGACCTCACAAGAGGCTGGGGCCGTAATCGGCCCCATTGAAGCCTGGGAATGGAACTCTTGCCTAGGCTGTGGCCCCTGCCTGACGTGCCCGACCTGCCGGCAGAGTCCTTCCCTTGTGCTCTTCCCCCAATAGAACCGAGCACCTGGGGCAACCTGGGAGCTCCTTGGTGCCCATCTCTCAGGGTTTCCCGCTTGGACTTTCAGGCCGGAGGCTCGCAGGTGATTTTCACAAACCCGCTAGAAATCGTCAAGATCCGCTTACAAGTGGCTGGAGAAATCACCACGGGTCCTCGCGTCAGCGCCCTGTCTGTGCTTCGTGACCTGGGCTTGTTTGGCATCTATAAGGTGAGTTCTCGGGATAGCCGCCAGGGGGCGCCATGGGGCGCGGGGGAGCGGAGAAAGGGAGGCGGCAGGAGCCGAGTTAGGTAGCCAGGGGACGCCATGGTGCACAGAGCAAGAAGGAGAGAGCAGGAGGTGGCAGGAGCCGACTCAGGCCCCCAGGGGGGCGCCATGGTGCGGGGGAGGGAAGAGGCAGCAAGCCCTGAGGAGGTGGGTGTTCACACCCATTGCAAGCATCCAGGATCCCCAGGGAGTAACTGGCAAAGCTGAGGTTCAGAGCTCCCCCCCAAATCCAAAGCTCTTTCCATTGTGCACCATCAGGGCCCCTAGTAAGTCCTGGTCAGTGCCAGCTGGGGGCAGCAAGCTGGCAATTTCGAGCATTTCCAATTTTCATTCTTTTCCCTTTCTTTTCTTTTTCTTTTTTCTTTTCTTTTTCTTTTTTTTTTTTTTTTGGTGGGGCAATGAGGGTTAAGTGACTTGCCCAGGGTCACACAGCTAGTGTCAAGTGTCTGAATCCAGATTTGAACTCAGGTCCTCCTGAATCCAGGGTCGGTGCTTTAGCCATTGTGCCACCTAGCTGCCCCCATTCTTTTCCCTAATCCCCTTCTTTCCCACCTCTCCTCCCTTCATTGGCCATGAGCACACAGTCAGCACCTACTGTGTGCCAGTGGCTATACTGAGCCTGGCGATACAGAGACAGATGGGACCATCCGAGTCTGATGGGGGAGGCCCCAGGCAAGCAGCAGAGAGAGGGGGCTGAGTTGGGGTTGGTCTCAGGGCCCTGGCAGAAGGTGAGGAGGGAGCCCAGAGACAGTGGCCACAGCCGAGTGGCAGAGCGGACAGACGCCCACTCTAGGAAGGCTGGAGCAGGGTGGGAAGCCTTAGCCAGAGGTACTCAGGGTCCACCACCAGAGGGCAGCGATGGTAGAAGAGAGATTGACCCCGCCGGACAGTGCAGAGTGGCTGATGATGCCTTGGCTTGTGAGCCTGGGTGACTGGGGAGATGGTGCTGCCCTCCGTGCCCCCAAGTCAGTTGGGAGTGGGGAAGGGTGGCGGGCGCCATGTTGGATTTCAGGTGTCTCGGGGTGTCCAGCTGGAGAGGCCAAGCAGAGAGCTTGGGGCCAGATCATCACCATAGGGATGGTCATTGGACCCATGGGCCCAGAGAGACACCCAGAAGGATGAGAGCAGGAGTGGGGGAGGAGACAGAGACTGTGAGCAGGCCTGGGAGAGCAGGAAAGGAGGCTGCTGGAGGTTTGCAGATTGTGCAGTAACTTTGGCAGGTGCGAGCCTCCTGCCTCCAAGGGGAGAGACCACTGACTGACTGACTGAGAACTTACAAGTGGCAAGAGGGGGCAGCGGGGGAAGGGAGGCATGTTCTGACTCTCCCACCTTAAGTGGTGATTCCAGAGGGTGAGCAGGGTGCACAACACATTCCTCACACAGAGACAGACACATACCTGCAGGATGTGGCCCCTGGGCCCCTAAGCCTTTCTCTGTCGGGAGGGGCAGAGTGGGTCACTGCACTGAGACATGAATCAGCCTGTAGCCCCTGGGCTCTTCTGCTCCCCATCCCAGATCCCTTTCACAAGCCCTAAGGCTGCCTCTCTTTCCTCTTATTCCCCCCTCCCTTTTTCCTTCTTTTTTATCTATTTCCCTGTTGAGTGAAATGTATTTCTGCGCCCAGCTCTGTGTGTGTGTGTGTGTGTGTGTGTGTGTGTGTGTGTGTTCTTCATTCCTTTGACCACCTCATAGAAAAGTGAGGTTCAGGTGTCACCTGTTCCCCCCTTCCTCTTTCTTTGATAGCCTTCTGCTTACATACCCATGTGATGTGAGAATTCCTCCCACCCACTCTCCCTTCCCCTTCCCCCAAGAGTTATGAGAAATATGTGTATGTACCCTAGTTCTCATTGTTGTTGTTCAGTCATTTTTAGTTGTGTCTGACTCCGTGACTCCATTTGGGGTTTTCTCGGCAGAGATCTTGGAGTGCTTTGCCTTTTCCTTCTCCAGCTCATTTTACAGAGGAGGAAACTGAGGCAAACAGGGTGAAGTGACTTGTTCAGGGTCACTCAGCTAGTAAGTGACTGAGGCCAGATTTGAACTCAGGAAGGTGAGTCTTCCAGACTCCAGGCCCAGTGCTCTATGCACTACAGTGCCTCCTAGCTGCCTCATCACCCCCCCCCCCCCGTTAAACGTAAATGCTTCATCTTTATTTATTTTATTTACTCACTCATATTTACCTTATGTTTCTCTTCACTCTCATGCTTGAATTTATTTTTTAAATTTTTTAAAAAATTTTTTCTTATGATTGAATTTCAAAGTTTCTATACAGTTTCATCTGTAGGGCTTGGAAGTCCTTTATTTTCTTAAAGATTTTTTTTTTCCCCTGGAGAAGGGGTTATACTATGTTTTGCTGATTAAGTTATTCATTGAGATCCTTTGCTTTCTGGAATATCCTATTCCGAGCTCTCCACTTATTTTGAATGGTGGCTATTAAATCCTGTGTGATCCTGACTGTGGCTTCTGGGTGCTTGAATTCTTTTTTTCTCGCTTCTTGCAGTATTTTTTCTTTGACCTAGAAGCTCTGGATTTGGATCCTAGTGTTGCTGAGATTATCTCTTTCTTTTAGGGAGTACACTGTTGATTCTTTCTATTTTCACTTTGCCTTCTGGTTCTAAGCGCTCTGGACAGTTTTATAATTTCTTGAAATATAATGTCTAGTAACTGCATGTGTATCACCTATGTGGGATTGTTTCCTGCCTCAGGAAGAGGGAACGGGGGGGGGGGGGGGGGGGAGGGAGGAGCGATAGAATTTGGGACTCCAAACTTGAAATAAAATGTTTATTATCAAACAAGAAAAGAAAAGAAATATGATGCCTCAGCCCTTTTTAGATAATGGTTCTCAGATAGTCCAGTGAATCTTAAATTTTCTCTCCTTGATCTGTTTTCAAGGTCACTTGTTTTGGATGTGAGATACTTGAAACTTTCTGCCATCTTTTGGTTCAGTCTTTCTACTTTGTTCCACTATTTCTTTCGTATTGTGTCATACAGTCATTAACTTCTTTTTGGTCCATTCTAATTTTCAAGGATTGTGTCACTTGGGTAAGATTTTGTACCTCTTGTACCAAGCTATTAATTCTTTTTCATCCATAACTCTCATTCCTTTTCCAGTTGTTTTCCTTTGGTCCTCTCATTTAATTTAGAAAGTCTTTTTTTCCTACTCTTTCTTCATCTCTTCTAGGAATTCTAGTTGAAGTTGGGCCCAAGCTATACTTTTTTTCTGCAGCTTTACTTATAGATGTTTTGGAGTCATTCTCTTTTTCTGAGTTTGTGTCTTGAGCATCCCATTACCATAATAACTCTTTATGGTGAGATTCTTTTTTTGCTTGCTTATCCTCCCAGACTTCTTCCTGACCTTGGACTTCATGTGAGGCTTTGGCTCTGGGAACTTCTGGAAGAAATATCTACTCCTACTTTCTCAAGGTCTTGAGTGTTCTGTTAATTCACAATTTAAGGGACAGCTCAGGCTGGGGAACCTACAAGCTTTCTGCATGCCCAAAACAATTCAGGATGAATTCTGAGCTCAGCAAGTTTCTGACCTTGTGTTTGGGTCTGATCAACACATATGTGGACTTGCCACTCTTTAGCTTTTCGGTTAACTGCTGCTAGACTCAGCCACTGTCAGCCAGCTAGAGAACTCTGTACGTTCAGAGGGACAGAGTTGGGAAATCAGCAAACATTGATTAAGCACTGACTGCGCCAGGAACTTTTGTGAGGTGCTAGGAGAAAGGCGCGGATAAATAAACGTATACAAGTTGAATGCAAGGTAGCAGGAGAAGGGGAAGGCTAGAACTAGCATCTGGAGGGATCCAGAACAGCTTCATGTAGGTGTCCATTGGACAGAGATCTGAAGGAAGAAATAAGTGATTATAAGAGCTTCGACAGGGAAGCTGTGGTGGGGAGCCAGTGCAAAGGGCTGGAGACGGAGATGGAGAAACAGAAGGAATGTACAAGGGAGTGACAGGAAGGGGCTGGGCTTAGGTTGGGAGGGGCCCCGATTTGATCCTAGAGGCAATGAGAGGAGACAGTGGCCTTGAGAAAATCCCATTGATAGCTATGTGAAGGCTAGATTAGAGTTCATCAGGGAGAGCCTAACCTGGGGTGGTAAGCATGGGAGTGGAGAGAACGGGAGATGGGACAGGGGTGCTGGAGATAAAAGTCCTATGGCTTCTCAGTGGGGTTGGTTATAGGTGGTCAGATGAGGTCTCCAAGTGAGAGAAGAAGACCCAAGGTGCGATGTAGGGCCCTAGGCACGCCTCTCTCAGCTCCAGTGGTGCTCACCTGTCATGATGCCATCACTTCTCCACGCCTTTCCTCCTCACTTCCTCATCTGTTGCATTGACAGCACCACTTCATTCCGTCCTTCCTCACCTCTACTTAGAAGGGAGGTTGGTGGGGCAGCTAGGTGGTGCAGTGGATAGAGCACCAGCCCTGGATTCAGGAGGACCTGAGTTCAAATCTGGCCTCAGACCCTTAACACTTACTAGCTGTGTGACCCAGGGCAAGTCACTTAACCCCAATTGCCTCACTAAAAAAAAAAAAAAAAAAAAAAAAAAAAAAAGAGAGAAGGGAGGTCGGCCATGCTCCTGCCCTAAGGATGCCCCCCTGCCTTTGTTGATGCTGCCCAAGGCTTGGGTCTTCGAGATCGCTGGGGATCCAGCGCCTTCCTGTGCCTCACGCTCTCAGTTCCACCCCCTTCAGGTGGCCGCACAAATCGCTTCTGTCTTGACATTCTACTTCCTGCACTCTGCATTAGCTAGCCGACATGGGCGTGCTCAGGTAGTTGTCTAGCCCTGTCCCTCAGTGTCTTCCCATCACTTCTAGCATATCACTCCATCCGTCATGCTCCTTCTCCCTCATTCATACCTCAAGTCTCTCCCCATGGAGCCTGCAGAGCTACTCTGGTGCCCTCCATCTTGAAGAAGGATTCCCATGGCCCTAGGATCTTCCTGCCATCTTGTCCTGGGCTGTACCCTTTCAATGCCACAATCATGAAACGTCCCCAGCCTTAACTTTGCTCTGCCCTTTTGTCATGCCTCATTGACTTCTCAAGTCTGCCTTTTCTCCCAATGCTTTCTTGAAACTCCTGTCAAAGGTGGCCAGCAATTCTAGTTGCATACCAAGTGGCCCCTCCAGATCCTCTCCTCCATAACCCATAGGGCTCCAGGAGAGGAGAGTGCAAAGCCTCATCATTGGCAACATTCACCCACTGTCCTTGGCTCTGTCACTTGGGGCCCCATAGAACAAGGAAGTGTGCCAGGCAGCCCAGGCCAGGCCGCGGGTCCCTTCTGCCACTCACTACGTGGTATGAACTCAGGGGTATCGCCATCCTCATCTCTTCTCTACATACTCTCTAGCCCATTAGGGTCCTGCCCACATCTGAGCCATCTTGTAGAAGCAGCCTAAGCCAGGGCAGAGCGTGCCAGAGGCTGCGGTTGCCTCCCCATCCCCCCTCACCTTTACCATTGAATTCCCATCATGCTGCTGTGTCTGTCTGACCCTTCCCTGGGGTGTTTTGTGGGTCAGTGTGACGCCCTTCCTGGGCCTTGGTCCTGACCACTGGATTACACCCGTTGTTGTTGTTTTTGTTTTCAATTCTAAGAAGTGTTGACTGTGTTCATCTCTTACTTCTGTCCAGTTTTTTCACTCTTTGTAGGTTGTTTAAACAGGTCGGGCTGGGCCTCCCGTAATTGCACATCCTGCAGTGTCTGACACTGGCTCTCTGTCCTTGGTTCAAATCTTGCCTGGGTCACTAGCTCGAGAGCCCCTTCATTCCTGTACAGCTTCCCTAGTCAGATGACTGAAGCATGGGGGAGAAGTGCCTGCCCTGCCCAGACTGAGCACAGTGCCAGGCACAAGGGCTGGCTGAGGCCCTGAAGTGCCCCTTCCGGCCTGGATCTCTGCCCATCTGTGTGAGGGCCCTGCCCTCAGCCACGTTGGCAGGGTGCTTAGCCCATTCCTTGAGCCCACTTGTGGAGAGCCTGTGATGGGCCCCAGCTTTGAAATTGGCCCTCAAGCCTGGGGTCCCCTAAGGTAGGGCTAGTACACCCCTCCCACCCCACTACTCACACCTCCACAAGCCCAGGAAGGGCTCAAGGACAAGAAACCCATCCGAAAGCACATGCCAGAAGAGGGGCTGGCCCCCGGGAGGCTCCTCCAGCTCCCTGGGCAGCAGCTGTCCCACTGGGGGCATGCCCCCAGCCCAGCAGCAGGGCAGAGGTGGTCTTCAGAATGGGTTTCCCCCTGAAGGAGGGTCCCCTGCACACAGGCCTGCAGCTGCAGGAATTGAAGGGCCCACGACGGGGAAGAATCCTGTGAAGGAGGCAGAGGTAGGGGAGGCCGAGCCGCCCCAGCTGCCCCTGTCATTTCTCCGACAGGCCCCCTGCCCCAACCCTGGAGCCAAGGGTTAATCACTTGGAAAAAGCCAACAGAGTGCTCAGGGATCAAGCGGTGACTTGCTGCCTATTGTCTGGAGCTCTGGGATCAAAATAACAATTACCCACGCCCAATAAATCCTCCACCTGGAAGGTGGGTAACAAGGGGCTGGCTCAGGACGCCCTTCAATCACCTGAGCAGACAAGGTGCGCCACTGTGGGCTTGAATGCGGCCAGGTCCCTGCTCCCCGCCTGGCGCGCTTCCCTGAGCTAGACAATGTGCATTCACTGCAGGAGGCCAGGCTAAGCCTATGTCGCCCAGACCGGCTGGCTCCTCACGCCCAGCCTGACACAGAGGTGCCTTTGTGAGCCTAATTACCCTGCCCTTGCCGGGAAGGCTTGGTTTGTCTGCAGCCTTCTTCTCAGGTGAAGCCTGCAGCAGGACCCACAGACAGATGGACAGACCACAGGACTGGCAGAGATGGGGGCGCGGCCAGGAGGCCCCAACCCCAGTGAGCCAGCGCCACCCACCTCCAAAGTTCAGGAGGCCTGGCTTCAGCCGCTCTCTCTGGGCCTTCCTAATTGGCCAGAGTTGGCTGCAGACAATTATCATAAATGAAGCCTGCCTTTAAAGAGAGTGAGGGGGGAGGGCGGACAGCTAGGTGGCGCAGTGGATAAAGCACTGGATTCAGGGGGACCTGAGTTCAAATCCAGCCTCAGACACTTGACACTTACTAGCTGTGTGACCTTGGGCAAGTCACCTAACCCTCATTGCCCTGCAAAAAAAACCAACCAAACCAAACAAAACAAAAATTTAAAGAGAGAGAGAGGGGGGGGGGATATTCAAGGAGTTGGGGGTGCTAGAGGGAAGCCAGAACTGACATTGGCCTGAACTTAGTTTGGGCCAATCTGGTGAACACATCAGCTCAGCCCTGGACGGCTCAGCCCCAGGCAGGATCCCCTTCCACACCTGAGTGGGATGCTGGAAACATGCTTGGTTCTGGGTTCCAGAGGGCACTTGGACAAAGGGAGGTGATCAGTTAGACGTATTTGCCTTAAGCCTGTGTGCAAGCGAACAGAGGGGAGGTGGGGGACACCCGGTGGCTCCTGCAGGCCTTGGCCTGCCTCAGGTGGGCCCTTGGTCATGGCTTGGGAGGAAAGGAAGGCATGGACAGGGTGCCTGCCTCAGCCTAGGGCATGAGCACAGGCCTTCACAAACAGTGCTCTCTGTGGGATCCCATCAGGATTCTGGGAGAGCAGCCTTTGTGGGCCCATGCCTGCCAGCCCGCAAGGCCTCAGGGACAAGAGAGGGCTGCTCTAGGAAGCTCAAGTTGAAGGAAATGTGGCAGGGGCTTCTCCCTCAGTGCCAGGTTTACTCCAGGTGCCCCCGAGGAAAGGCCATTGGACAGAGCTCAAGGGGAAGATCGCAATAAGCCACATGGCTGTAAAGATGAGAGGTGAACTGTACTCTCTTTCGGATGGCCTTCCTCCACCTGTCTGTACAAATCTCCTGCGCTGAACTGCTTGGCAGCCTGGTTGTTTAGGGCCCGTGCCAGTGCTGTGAAGGCAGGGGACTCTCCCTTCTCTCGTTTGCAGCCTGCCGGGTCAGAAGCAACATTTATCTCCCCAATAATTACTTTTGAGGCACTGCGGAGACGCTTTCTTGCCAGGTTAGAAAAAGCAATCCTTTCAAAAGTACCCATTTTGGAGGAATTTCCACAGATCCCCTAACAGGGCTCCTGAGTGTAGGGCTCTTTCTCTGGGGCCCCCTTGGCTCAGGAAGGCTGTCAGGAAGCCGCCCCAGGAAGGAAAGAAGGACAGAGGGAGGCAAGAAGGACAGACGGACCTCTGAAGTTGGGCCTTGCCTTCCCCCTGCCTGGCCCACAGGCCACCTTGCCTCCCACTGACTCAGTGTTGACTGAAGCTCTGAGGCCCCCAGGGGATGCCATCTCTCCCCTCTGTGTGTGTCTTCAGAGAGCAGCAATCCCTGGGCCCATCTGAGGTTCCAGGTATACCCCAGCATTCTCCAGAGCCCCTCCCTTGGGGCTGCTCTCCTAGCAGCTCAGTGGTCTCCTTCCCCAGGCTTCCATCCTGGGTCTTCTGAGCTACTCTTGCTCAGCGTCATCTGCCCTCTGACCTCTCAGCCACCACCAGATGACCCCTCCTTTGCCCTCCCTGTCCTTCCAGCTCTCGATGGGTGATGGGCCTAGAGATGGGCACAGTGGCCTGAGCCCTGACTTATTTGGGGGAGGATGCAGGCGGGATGATGGCCCGGGAGGACATGGGAAAGGCCTCTGCTTCCTTGACCACATGGTTCCTTGTGGTGTCCAGCATCCCACTCTTGGGTGGGCCAGGGGCTCTTCCTGCTGCTCCCTCTGCCCGGGTACGTATTCTGCCCCACTTTTCATTGGGCCCTGAGCTGCCGGTGAATGCTCAGCCTTTTCTAGACTCCTGCCTTCTCCCTGCCTGGGCACAGAGAGAATGACAGAAGACCCATCTCCTGGGTGAAAGCCCGCCGCTCCAGGCCTGTGGCCGGGGGCTCCTGCCTCCCCTTCTCCCTCTGATCCTTGCTGGGCATCATCTCGGGTATAGCGAGAGTAGGGCCCAAGCACCGGGAATAGGGCAGAAGTGGGGGTGGTGCCAAGGAACAGGCATGCTCACTCTTTCTCTCCCCCCTTGCAGGGTGCCAAAGCGTGCTTTCTACGGGACATCCCCTTCTCCGCCATTTACTTCCCCTGCTACGCGCATGTGAAGGCGTCCCTCGCTCAGGAGGATGGGCATGTTAGCCCAGGCAGCCTCCTCCTGGCAGGGGCCATTGCTGGTAAGTGTCCTGGGCCCTTCCTTTGTCCTGCCTTTGGGTCCTGCATGCGTGACAAGAAGAGGCGCGGACCGGGGGTGGGTGAGCTGGATATGGCTGTCGTGAGGGAGACAGCAGCTCGCCTGCCCTTGTGTCTCTGAAAAAGAGGTGGCGGTGGGGGAGAGAAGCTGTCCTCTGTCAGAACCCCATGTGCATGTGGTGTCTGTGTGTACGTGTGTTGGAAAGCATGTGAGCGTGTGCACGTGTGTCTATGTATCATACATGTGCAAGCATATGAGGATGGGCATGAATGCTGTGAGTGTGTGTGCATGAGTGTGGGTGTGGAAGCGAATGTCTGTTAGTGTACCTCTGTGCATGAGTGTGCATGTGAGTGTGGGGGTGGGGATGAATGTCTGTGAGTGGACCTCTGTGCATGAGTGTGCATGAGTGTGGGTGTGTGTGTGTGCATGAGTGTGGGTATGTGGGCGAATGTCTGTGAGTGTACCTCTGCATGAGCATACATGTGTGCATGAGTGTGGGTGTGGGGGCAAATGTCTGAGTGGACCTCTGTGCATTAATGTGGGTGTGCGTGTGTGTGTGTGAGTGTGGGGATGGGGGTGAATGAGTGTACCTCTGCATGAGTGTGCATGTGTGTGTGAATGTGAGTGTTGGGGTGAATGTCTGTAAGTGTACCTCTGTGCATGAGTGTGGATGTGTGTGTGCATGAGTGTGGGTATGTGGGCGAATGTCTGTGAGTATACCTCTGCATGAGTGTGGGTATGCGTGTGTGTGTGAGTGTGGGGATGGGGGTGAATGAGTGTACCTCTGCATGAGTGTGCATGTGTGTGTGAATGTGGGTGTGGGGGCGAATGCCTGTGAGTGGATCTCTGCGCATGAGTGTGGGTGTGCGTGTGTGTGTGAGTGTGGGGATGGGGGTGAATGTCTGTGAGTGGACCTCTGCATGAGTATGCATGTGTACATGAGTGTGGGTGTGCGTGTGTGTGAGTGTGGGGATGGGGGTGAATGAGTGTACCTCTGCATGAGTGTGCATGTGTGTGTGAATGTGGGTGTCGGGGCGAATGTCTGTGAATGGACCTCTGTGCATGAGTGTGCGTGTGGGTGTGGATGTGTATGGGTGAATGTCTGTGAGTGTACCTCTGTGTATGAGTGTGCATGCGTGTGTGAGTGTGGGTGCATGGGTGACTGTGGTGTGAGTGCATTATGAGCACATGCATATGGTATGTCTGTGAGCACATGTGTGTATGTTGTGAATGCATGAGTATATGTGAGTACAAGTAGATGTCTGTATGTGTGGAGACATGCATGTGTGTGTAGATGCGTGAGTGAGTGTGAATGCAGAAAAGTATGTGAATGAGGAGCTGAGCATGTATGTATGTGAATGTGAGGGTGTGAATGCATGTGTGTGTGAGCACACATGTCTATCTGTGCCTGCTTGTGTATATACACCATGCACACACATGTGCACTCACATGCAAGTCAGGAGCCAGGCCTCCAGTCTCCAGTGCCAGGAATGGAGTGAGCTGCATCCATATTGGAGAACAAGCTTGCAGCGTGTTATACTCCATAGGGAGGGGGAGTCTCACTGATCAGCGGCTTGTCCTCCCAGAGTGCAGCCTGAGAATCATCTCCCCTCCCACCTCCCTGCCTTGGGCCAGCATGTCCCCTAGAAAGGCTTGGTCTCCGGTGGGGTCTGTGAGTCTCTGACCAGCTGAGCCACGTGGGGAGCCCCTGATGCCCTATGAAGCCCCATGGGGAGATGGGGCTGCATGGGGGCCGCTTTAATGGGGTCAAGTCCAAACTTGAAGGGTTCGAGAGGTCCACCAACGGTTAGCCCTGGACCCATTCAGCACCAGCCCTGAAGGCCAGTGGCAACCAGGGGCCCCACTCAGCTCTGGCCGAGAGACTGGAGCGGTCACACAGGCCTCCAGAAAGGCCAGCAGCCCTCCCAGGGCATGTGTAGAAGAGACCGAGGCCAGTGCCCAGAGTGTCCCCTGGTAGGGAGGCAAGGGAGCACCCCAGGCTGCATAGGGAGGGACTGATGCCAGGCAGCATTGCGCCAGGCACTGGGCACACAGCCCTGCCCGCAAGGAGCTGCCGGAGAGCACTAGACAAAGTAATGCCGAGCCAGTGGAGGCAGGAAAGGCGTGAGGGGGTACAAGTGCAGGAGGAGGGAAGAGAAGAGCCCAGCCCGGCCCTGTGTGAGTGTGGGAGCCCAGAGTGGGCCCCGTGAGGAGGCTGCCGGGCTGGGGAGGGGCCCGCACACCCTCAGCCAGAGGCTGTATGGGGCTGCTGGCGCTCTGGGTGCCCTCAGAGCGGGTGGCCCTGAGAAGCCTCTCTGGGGTGGGAGGGGGCACAAGTAGGATGCAGGAGGATCAAGAGAGGAGATGCAAAGCATCCCCTTCTATCCAAGTGCCGCCTGTTCTTGGGGAGGGGCGAGGAGCCTGCCACCCTGAGCTCTGCCCAGTTCCCAGCTGTGACTCCCACGCCTTCACACTCGTACACGGAGGCCTGTTCTAAGATGTCTAGTGAGGGGAAGCTCCTCCCTTCAGGCCCCTCCCATCAGGCCTCCGCCACCGCTCCTCCTCATCCCACCCTCTGGGACACAGCGCGTGGATGGAGTCACTTAGAAGATCCCCGGACTTGGGGCCACAAGCTCTTTTGAGGCCGTTCAGGCCTCCCCAGGATGACGGGATAGAGACGGGCGTGAAGCGTCTCAGAAAGACCCACCTTAGGTTGAGTAGACGTCCGGATTCCCTCCGTGCAGGTCGGTCACGAGTCAGAAGTCACCCTCTCTTCCTCAGTGTCAGTAACTTTCTGGACAGGAGCGAAGGGTGCTTATGAGCCTGCCCTGGGCTCCTGGTGGGTGTGCCCACACCAAGGATTCTTGTGCTAAGCTCTGGCTGGCCTGGAGGGCTCCGGGAAGAGTGAAAAGGTGTTTATGTGTGTGGTGTCCTCATCGACCGCACATGGGGCAGCTGTGTGTGCCTTCCGAAGTTTAATTCTTGAGCATCCCCTTCCCTCCTGGCCTGCCTTCCCCCCTCAAGCATTTTAGTCCATGGGAGCTTGCCTAGTTCAGGGAGGACCAGCCCCTCTGATGGGAGGGCTTCTCGTCCACCTTTGGGGTCCACTTGTCCCCTAGGTCTGACCCGTGGCTCCGAGAAGCATAGCATGTGCATGGGCCACACCCCAGTGAAAGTCTCAGCAGGCTAGCTAAGCCAGGTTGAGGATAGCCAAGGCCTCTCAAACCCGTTGGTGAGGTTAGGGGCATGTCCACCCCAAACACGTGAAAACTTCCTCCGGTGAAGAGAACAATGTGTCCCAGCGGCCACAAAGGCACCGTGGAGTGCTTTGAGCTTGGTCAGACGTGGAAGACAGCACGGCCATCTCCAGTCATCCAGACGGCCCCATCACTGGACTTCAGTGACTCCGGAGGAGAGAGTGAGGCTGAGAACATCAGCCGGGACGGCACTGGTGCTCCTCAGAAAACCAAGCAGGAACAACGCCTCTAGCGCTGGGCCGGGTGCGTGTCAGACTGTGCCCAGCATAGACTCTTGGAGAGGAGCAGCCGCCGCTCCCCTTCCTCCTTCTCAAGGAGACTCAGACTCGTAGCATCTCCCCTGCTGGGTTCTTCTACCCTTGGATTTTGGCAACCATGACACCGTGCTTGAACAGTTAAAGTAGTTCCTCTCAGTGCTCCAGAAACGGGTTGAAATGTGGGCCTGGAGAGCTCTTGTTCTTTGGAGAGTGGCGGAAAGAGAAGAGCTTAGCCAGACCAGCCTGCTTTGGGAATAGAGTCAGTCTTCTGACTGCAGCCAGCTCCCCAAGGAGCGTGGAGAGGTGGGCCCTTGATTCTTGCTGCTTTTCATTGAATAGCAGTCATCGACACTGGAAATCTTTCTCCTAGGATTTGGGGGCCAGTGGCTATCCCTGGGCTGGAGATAAATGCACCTCCTAGTAGGAGGGGATACCTGTCCTTGTCTAACCATGGTAGGACAGGACATTTAGGAGAAGGCAGCATAAACCTCATCTCTCAGAAATCCAACCCTTGTAGCTTGACAAGTTGATAGTTCCAGCAGAAGACTTCTCCCTTGGGGCAGCTAGGTGGAGCAGTGGCTAGAGCACCAGCCCTGGATTCAGGAGGACCTGAGTTCAAATCTAGCCTCAGACACCTAACACTTAGTAGCTGTGTGATCCTGGGCAAGTCACTTAACCCCAATTGCCTCACCAAAAATAAGACCTCCCATTTGTTTCTCAACTTGAAGCTAAAAACATGGAAAACGTTTGGAGTATGACTTATCTTGGGCAGAAGCTGGTGGCGGGAGGCCTGCTCAGGGGTGGGCACAAAAGTGCGCACACTGGGGCTACACCCTCCCACTAGGAGTGAGGAGCAGCATACCTGCTCAGTTCTTAACCAGGAAAGATTTTTTTTTCTCGTGGTGGTAAAATGCTTCCCAGGGATGTCTTGTGTTTCTCCCACAGGCATGCCAGCTGCATCTTTAGTGACCCCTGCTGATGTGATCAAGACAAGATTACAGGTGGCAGCCCGGACAGGCCAGACCACCTACAGTGGTGTGATAGACTGTTTTCAGAAGATCCTTCGAGAAGAGGGCCACAGAGCCTTGTGGAAGGGAACAGGGGGTATGCTAGGGAGACGATGGGTGGCCCATTGGGAACTCCCCAGGAAAGGGCTTCAAAGCTCCCTGGGGGCTGGCTTTGGCTTACTGTCCCTTTGTTTTTACCAGCCCGTGTGTGCCGCTCTTCACCCCAGTTTGGCGTGACACTGCTGACCTATGAGCTCCTGCAGCGCTGGCTCTATGTGGATTTTGGGGGCATGTAAGTACGGGGGAGGGGTGGGTGGGAAACCTCCTTTGACCCCGCCCCCCAAATCTCACTCTCTTTCCTTTCAGAAAACAGCCTGAGCCTGATGTGAAAGCCCAACGTGCACACAACACCGATCACGTCGGGGGCTACAAGTTGGCAGTAACCACGTTTGCGGGCATTGAAAACAAATTCGGACTTTATTTGCCTCGATTCAAGCCGTCAGCGCCCACCCCCTAGGTGTCTCGGCACAGCGGCCTGCACTGCTGACCTGGCAGGGCTGGGGCATCTCCTTCCTCTCCCTTTGTCTCCTGTTCAAATTTATGTTGGGGCTTTTTATCATGATCATTATGTGGAATCATTTAGGGTCGGTGCTTCCTTAGCCAGATCACGGTGAAATTCCCGCTTGCAATTCCTTCTTGGGGCTGTCGGCCCCAACCTTGCCTAATGTTGGGTGGCCCTGAGAGAGGATGGGGGAAGGAGCCGAGTTACGAACAGACACGAGGGACCCTCTCCTTGGCCCGGCTCGTGGCTGGGGCCACGGGGGAAGGAGAGGGCTGAGTGCTCCGACTTTTTTTTAAATACCAGGATCAACCGCCCTGGCATCAGGTTCTAACCATTTGTACACACAAGCTCTGTCTCTGGCTTGTATTATGAAGTATTGATGTGAAACATGTTTTTGTGTAACGCAAACCACATCGACTGTTCAGACCTTGGATTCTGCTTGGGGAAAGGGTCGTGTCTGTGCAGTTTCTGTGTACCCCGGGCACTCTCCTGTTCTGTCGGCCCGGGCCAGGCTTCCCGCGCCAGGGGCCAAAAGGGGGACGGACCAGGTTCCCCCCGCCTCGCAGCCGCTGCCCCTGCTCTTCCCTCCCCCTGAATCATGTTGAAGACAAAAATGGTCTCTGATTTCTGGTGCCTCGAGCCATGTTTGTAGGCTGTGTATTTATTTCTGAAGAGAGAAATAAAACCCTTTAAGCAGTCATTTGGGTCTGACTCTGCTTTGCACCAGGGGTGGCTTCTTGCACACCAGATGATGCCCATGTTTTCCCAAGCCTTAGGAAACCTCCCACATCTGGGTAAGTCAGAGAAGGTGGCAGGCCCTGGTGCCCGAGGACAGGGATTGGCATCTTGGCATAGGTGTGCCCCAGCTCCACACCAGGGGTAAAGACCTGCTGCTGGGGCACTGGGAAGCCAATGCAATGCAGGCCCAGGTCCCCAGAATCACAGCAAAGATGTTGGGGTTGTTATATAAGTGAATGAATCCTCTGACGTGTCTGGGGCAAGTGTTTGCAAGCACCCCAGCACCAAGCTTGTGGCTGGATGAAACGGGCCTTGGCTGGTGAGTCTAGGACAGGCGCCCCCTTCCCTGCATGAACACTGAGGAAACGGCAGTCGCAACTGCTACCTTGTTCTGGGGAAAGTAGCCCGGGCCTGGGGCTCTGGGTTCTCAGTACACACCAAACACTTTCACCTCTTGAGCTGGAGGGGCCTTTACAAAGGTCCTGCTCTCTCTGCCCAGGTCCCAAGGCCCAAGGGTGAGGACTGCAGCTCACACCCACCCACCCTCCGAGCCCTGGACATGCGGCTCTGGCCTTTCTGCACTCTCACGGGGTGCTACTCTTAGCTGCACTTTGATCGGCCGGGCTAGCCAGGTGAGACATGGTTGGTGTAAAGATTCCCAGCTGTTCAGAGGGCTCTGCTTGAGGCAGAACCACAGTGTCCCCCATCTAGCTCAGCTGCACCAATAGTCTTTGTAGCGCCCTCCTGGGCAGCCACAGCAGCCCTTCACCCTGTCATTCGAGGCCCAAGTGCCCATCCATCTGTGGTTCCCAGAACCTGGCGCTGGACTCAGCATCTCTAGGAAGTTAGGACCAGCTTGGGGCCTTCATGGGCACCATTTGGTCAAGAGGATGCTTTTGTAAAGATGCCAATTGAAGCAAGTCTGGGGTTCTACCTCATATCCATCAGATAGGAAAAGGGGAAAATAACAAATGGCCAAAAACTTTGGGAAAGCAATGATAGATGGCATTGACTCTCGGAACAACCCTGGAAGGTAGGGGCTATTACCCCATTTTACAGATGAAGAGACTATAGTTAAGTGACCTACCCAGAGTTGTACCTGATGCCAGACTGGAACTCAAGACTTGCCACCTCTGGGTCTGACTTGCCACTGTGCCAACCAAGCTGCCTCAGGCACACAGTGGAGCCTCAAGCTGATCCCGACATTCTGGAAAGCAGTTTGGAACTAACCCAGAAAGACCCTCCCCTCGCCCACCCCTGACCATCGTAAGAGGAAGCTGATTCCTGTGTGCAAACCCAGAGGACAACGGCCGAAAAGAAGCAACTGAAAGGATCCTCTCCTGGGGTGGGGGGGGGTGGGGGGGGGAGCTGGGACATGAATGAAACAATACCCTTGCACCATAAAGCCTGATGAAATGGAGAAAACCCCAAGAGCCCAGGAAGCCCCCTGTGACCAGATGCAGAGAAGTGGGCCGACCAGGAGGACAGCCGACCAGGAGGGGGCGCACTTGGCAGTGGGTTCTGATGCGCTCTGCATTGCGCGCTGCCGCTTCATGTTCAGAGGAGGTGGGGAGGCCCAGGCTGCACACAAGGAGGGACACTGGAAGTCAGCTTTGACCTCCTCCCCTTCCGGGCATTCCTGGGCAATAAGAAGCAGTTATATATGTGCTTGTGGCTGATGGATTCATCAAGATGGCAGTCCACATCGGAGGGTCCACGATGCCAGCCACCAGCCCATACCACGTCTGTTGAATGGGGAGGGGTGGGGGCAGTCGCATAAGCATTTCTATCCACCTGCCTTGTTGCAAGCACCTCACGTAATGTACTGAGAGGAGTGAAAAAATAATCCAATTTCTGACCAAGGTCTTTGCGTCCGAAGGAGTCAATGGGCTGATTTCTTGCACAAAGTTTGACATGAGATGGTCTGTAGTTGTTTGGGTTAAGGTGGGTGTATCTAACCCCTTTTTCCTTTCACCCCTGATTTCTCATCTACTATCTCATCCCTATAACTTATCTGTTCATTTGTCTGGTAACCCATGCACCCGACAACATCCAGAAACTGGGGTTCCCTACCCATCTATGCCAAGTCCCCCATTATGCTCAGGCTGTTCTGAGGCCTTGTACTGTCCTCTCTCCTCCCTGCCTCCTCTCCCTCCCCCTCTTCCTTCTCCTCCCCTTCCTCCCCCGCCCCACCTTGGCTTCCCACAGTCTCTGGTTTTCTCAGAGTTTGACTCCGGCGCTGTCTCCTTCATGTGACCTTCCCAAATTGTCCTCCAATTTACATTGTAAGTATTTTGGATGGACTTGGGTGCATGCTCAGGCTCATGTTATTTCCTCAGAAGGAATGACCTTGGAATGGGAGGACCTGGAGGGCAAGGGCTGTTTGCCCCGCACGTTCCAAATGAGGTCTCAGGAGATGCTTGTGGGGCAGCCATTGAGCCAGTGACACCAAGGGGCTCCTCCTAGTCTTCTGGGCTCCCCCAGGCATGCCATACCCGGCCCCCTAGTCAGCAAACCTCTCTGGTCTGGGATGAGCCCCCTTCTTCCTCCCCACCTGCCCTGAACTGTCTGCACTGCTCTCTCCCCTCTTCCCAGGCATCCTCTCTTTCCATCATGCCCCTCCTTCCGGTCTCAGGGAGGTGTAGCTCAGCTTTATTCTGTTCATTCTGTTGCTGCCTTGAGGACCCTTCTTCCCACTGCCCCCATCTCTACCTCCCTAGATTTCCATAGCTTTGCCCTGCGGACCCTCCAACCAGGCGTATGTGTTTGCTGCTCCCCACCCCAGTGGGAATCACCATTCTTTCTGCCTCGAGGTGTGTGTGTGTGTGTGTGTGTGTGTGTGTGTGTTGGATGGGGGTCCCATCATTTCAGAGAGGGATCATAAGTTTCACCCAGAATCACACTAGGCATAAGCAGCAGAGCCAGGGTTTGAATCTGGGCCCTCCCACTCTGAACCCAGTGCTTTCCCCACCTCCTTACCTCCGGCATCCTAGGTCCCTCAGAAAGTGAGTCAATTCCTGTCATTTCTTCAGAAGTGACTCCGACTGTCCCCACGCTTACCTGTAAGACCCAGACCCCACTGGAATCCAGGTCCTGGCTAAGCAGCAGTGGCAGCTTGGGGAGGGAGGGTAGTCCCAGGCAGAGGATGGTGACCACTTTTCCCAGAGCTCCATGTTCCCATTGCTGTTTCCCTCGCCACCCTGAAGGATACTGTGTGCCTCCTGCTAGGGTGGCCCACATCAAGGGCAGCAGGAAGCAGCTCAGAGAAGCCAACTTTTGGGGTGCCCAGCAAGGGAGCATCAGAGCTGGATTTTGAGCCCAGAGCACTACTACCCAGCCCAGCCCCCTCTCTGTTATCACATGCAGATGCCTCAGAACTGGATAGTTTCTCTAAGTTCCCAAAGCCTCATGAGGTCCAGGCAAGGCTTGGAATTTCTGCCATTAGTGTATGGGCACATTTCTCCTGTGCCCTAGCTAGTAGACTGGGGCTGTGGATAGAGCACAGGCTCTGAAGTTGGGAGTCTTACCTCAGACACTAGCTGTGTGACCCTGGGCAAGTTCACTTAACCCCAATTGCCTCAAACATCTGGGGCTATCTCCAGTCATCCTGATATATATCTCACCATTGGACCCAGATGGTTCTGGAGGAGAGAGTGAGGTGGGTGTCTTTGCACAGCCCTCCCTCACTTAAACCCAATTCAGTGTTAGTCAGGACATCACCCCGATGTCATGGTCCTCTTTGAGAATGAAGGACAGGGGGCAGCTAGGTGGTGCAGTGGATAGAGCACCAGCCCTGGAGTCAGGAGGACCTGAGTTCAAATCCGGCCTCAGACACTTAACACTTACTAGCTGTGTGACCCTGGGCAAGTCACTTAACCCCCATTGCCTCACTAAAAAAAAATGCTATTGAGAATGAAGGACAAACAAGAAGAAGACTGGGCTGCATTCAGGGCAAGATGAACAGAGAAGGGACTCCTCCTTCTCCTCTCCCATGAAAGTTCATTTCAGAGGATTCTACCTTGGACACTCTGGAGACGTTACTGAGGTGGCCGCGGCACAGCTGACCCTCGGCAAAGGGCACAGCCAGAGCGAGACAGTGACCGGAAATGGCGCCAGTAGACAGCGTGGCTACAGGCAGCTTAAAGCTTCAGGAGAGCAGCACATCTAAGGGCTTTCTGCTCAGGGACCAAGGACAGGGCCTCCCTGAACCACCGAGCCGCATCCTCTGGCTGCCTGCTGAGTGAGTCCCCTTCCACTGAGCGGCTCTGCAAGCGAGACTCAAGGTCACTGCCGGTGACACAAACCCTGTAGCACGGTGAAAACCTACTAGTTACCTGAGGGGGTAGGGGGCGGGGCATCTGTATTTCAGGGTTTTTGAAAAACCCATAAATTGCTCTTTAGAAATTTGGGGGCCACACATTGTTGCTTTTTCAGATTAAAGGAATTTTACACTGAAAAGACTGATTGTCATCCCCAAATATTATTTCCCCACTAAGGCAGCAGAAATGGCTTAATGGGTTAACAAACAATCCTTTGGCCCCTTCAATCCCTGTGGGAACATTTGATCTCCAGGTTCTTGTCTTCACTGGTTCGGCTATAACCCAGTGGAGTCCCATGATTTCCTGATCCCTGAGAAGAGAGAAGCCCCACCAGACTTTTCCTACTTACGGAGGCTTTGTGACAAGGTCTAGTTCCTGACTGTGAAAGCCCAATACCCTCCTGTCTCTCTCCAAAACCACGAACACACTCTCGGCCATGGGCATGGGAGTGGGGTGGAGGGGGGTGCCTGCAATCCAACCCCGCAGGTAGGGTGATGGGCAGAGGAATGCCGGACGGCAGGGTTGGCTGGAGGAGCTGGGTATGGGGCTAAGGCCCTTTGGGGGCTGTCTCTGGGCACACTGGGGCTTGGGGGCGTCCACCTCATACACCAAAGCCACATTCTGGGTTTGAATATTTTATTGGCAGTTCCGGGGTCCAGAACCACGCCCGCTTACATGACATGCGCACCCACGACCCAGATACCCTTGAGGATAATTGGCATTAAATGCCTCCGATCCCCCCAGGCCTCGCCACTCAGCTGGGCGTTTTCCGGGCACCCTAATTGGGATTCAGAGCCCAGGAATCTCTCTGGGCAGGGGCTCATTACACCCATGCCTTAGGGTCGTTTATCTGGGTGCTTTCAAGCAGCCACAGGGCTCAGGGGTGCACGCACATACACCCTGCCCCCAGTAAATAAGGAGCAGCAGGGAGCACAGGCCTAAGCAGTCCCCCAGGACTACATCTGGGGGCGTCTGGGGTGGGGCGCCAGTTGGCCCAGGGCTCAGAGCTATCACACATGGCTACGAAGCAGTTAAAAGGCAACAAGAAATCCAGGAAGGTTTGGTTTCCCCTTTTCCCGCTTTTGACCTTGGAGACGTAAATATAAAGTCTAGAAACGCCCGGGCTGTTTATAGCTAGGCTCACGATGGGCGGGGGTGGGTGGGTGCTTTAATGAATGCAGGGAGCATGTGAAGCAAGCCACAAGAACACCAGATCCACGGAGAACACGGGGAGACCACGAAGGCATGCGCCCTGGCCGCAGGAGAATGAGTGTGCGTCCGCCGGGCCCGCAAGCCAGCCCAGGGTGCCCGTCTGTGCTAGGCAGCCAGCTCTGCCGCCCCTTCCTCCTCACTGTCTGCCCTGTTGGCTCGGATCTCCACTAGTGTCCTAGCGAACCGGCTCCATTCATCATTGTGAGGAACCGCAAGCTGGGGGTGGAAAAAAGACATACGGGAATTGTAAAAGGGGGCGGTAAGGTGCCTCCCACCCCAGAACCCCTGGCGGCTAGGGTGAGGTCGCACCCCAGGAGGCCGACCTCCCTTGGGCTCCTGGGAGAAAGGAGCAAATGTTTCCTTCAGAAGCCCAGCCGCTCTTGTGTCTGGCCGTGGCTCTCCATCATACCTGGGCCGGGTTCTGTGGAGGAATTCCCAAATGAAGGAAAGGCCCCTTCTCGAAGCTTCTGAGGACAAGGTGGACGGTATGGGGAGGCCACTTGGCCAGCCCTGCCTCTGGCTGGCTCCAGCCTGACCCTGACCTTGGCTGTGGGACTTGGGCCCATACCTGGCCTTCTCTCTCCACACTCCAGCCTATTTATCCATGGACCCAGGATTCTGACACCAGCTCCACAAGGCTAGGAGCTCAGGCCTTTTCACCTCAGCTGGGTCCATTGTAAGTTCTGATCGATGGTGCAAAAATAAAAAGGGGTGTATAAGAAACCACCTACAACAGAACAGCTTTCTCTGTGCATAATTCCAAGGAGATGACAGAGACAGAGACAGGCAGAGAGACACACATGGAGAGAGACAGAGGCCGACAGATAGACACACAACAGAGAAAAAGAGACAGAGCCAGAGTCAGAGAGAGACAAACAGATGAGAGGAACAGAGTCAAAAGAGAAACAGATGAGAGAGGAAGGAAATTACCCGTGTAAATTCTTGTGGACTGTTTTAATGACTTGATAGAATCCCAAAAAGAACAGCTTAAAGATACGAAAGTGTTCAGAAAAGAAAGAGGAATTATTTGACAACAAGAACCGGGATGGAATCTGGGCTGGATCGACTCTGACTTGGATGCCATTGCTCTGGGAGCCTGCCTTCTGCTCATCCCAGGCAGTCTGGCTACAGGTGCTGCTGTCCTGAACTGCATCAGGTATAAAGAAGTCAGCACTTTTATGGAAAAAAAAAAAAACAACTTTTTCATTCCTTGGCCCAAGATGAGCTCTCTGAAGGGTCAACGGGTGACTATTGGCCATTTTTGTCCCACCAGCAGCTCATGAAGGCTGGACACGAGCAAAAGTCAGCAAAGCTACAGCCACATCCCCATTCCAGCAGTAAAGTTGTATTTCCAGAAGAATTCCGGAAATGATAGGCAGGAGGACAGTGTGAGCCACGAAGTAGCAAAAACAGATAAACAAGCAAGCAGCTTGCTCAGTCTTTTGAGTTTTTCTTTGGCCAAACACTTCCCCGGGTCATGGCAACAAGACACAGTGTCCGTTGTGACCCTGTGCCAAGTTCACTGTGGGATTGAATGACACGACCGAGATTGGCCCTCTCTTCAGTCCATTTCTCTGTACTGAGCCCTAGCCCCACTTTCTGCAATTCTGCATTTTTCTCTTCAATTTGGGAAAATCCTGCACTCAGGAAATGAGGCCCCAGAAGTGAATAGTTTTTAAAAAGGGCTGACAGAAAGCATACGCAGGAATGGGCTGATACCATATTTCTCTGAAAAAGTGGGTCTGCCCCAAATGACTAAACTCCAAAACCTCGCCCTAGCCAGCTCAGTTCTGACAACGCCCTCAGGACTGGCAGGCTCAGTGTCTGGGGTTTCCCACCCCCACAGCGGGTAGCTGAGAAAAAGCAAGGCTGCCACTCTTCTGGGAGAGCAGGCCCACGAGACCAGCATTCACCGTGGTTACTCGCCCCTAAGATCACACTGCCCATTGGAGATTAGGCACAGAAATGACACTCCGGGAGGACAAAGGACCCAGAAAGGTCAGTGTGCAGGCACAGTCAGGGCCATCCATCCATCAACCAAGCACTTCCTAAGGGCTTACTTTGTTCCAGGCACTGTGCTGACACAAGGACATAGAAAGAATAAACCTGACGCAGAAAGAAGGGGAGAGACGGAGGAAAAGAGAGAGTCCTATCCAGGCATGGAGAACAGGCAGGAGGGCAAAGGCTCAGAGACGGGAGACAAAGGTAAAGTGAATTTATTACACACCAGGTGTGAATGGGTGTGCAAAGGATGTCAAACTCGGCATGGCCCACGCTAGGGAGAAGGAGCACGTTTAGCTTCTAAATGTGAATCTGATCAACTGAAAATGTTCCATCTGAAACAGCCTTCGACACTGGGTGACATTTTCCTCCTCAGCTTCTAGCTCAGGGCTGGGTGAGGAAAAGCACATGGGGACTCCCCTGGGGGCTGTGTGCCTGGATGTCCCACCTCTGGGAGACTGACACTCATCCTGGGCTGCGCCCCCGTTCTTGTTCCTAACAGACCCTCCTCTCTCTCCCCTAGACCACAGCACAATCACCTGGAGCTTGAGTCTCCTGCTGGGTCAGTGCGGATCTTTCTAGAGACGCCAAGCGGCCTCACTGGTGAATGGGACTTCACAGCCATTTCCGAGGCCAGAAGACAGCACTTCTGTTGGACCCAGAGGACCTGCTCCCTCTTCTTTCTGCAGTTGTGTCCATCGGGCTTCCCATTTTACAGACCAAGAGACTGAGGCAGAAGTCAAGTGATTTGCCCAGGCTCATCCAGATTGGGTTCGAATTTAGGTATTCCTGATTCCAGGACCATTGCTCTAGCCATTGCACCACCCGCTGTCTGAGCAATGCTTCCTCCATCTCTGGCTTTCCAAACAATTTAATCCTGGGGGAGGCCTTTAAGGGGATTGCATTAATGACGGCAAACACATTTCCATTTCGGAAAAACAAAGTGCCCATCTAAGTGAAACTGTTAGTGGGGAGCAGCCCGAGGGGAAAGCTTGTCCTGCCATGAGTGAGGAGATGCCACAGGGGTAGGGAGACCCCTGCTCCAGGGGGAGACCAGCCCTTCTTGGTCCACTTACTTCGAGTTCCATGCGGTCTCCGCCACAGAATGGCTCGGCTGGGAGGGGCCTTGGGAGCCAGAAGACAAGCTTTTTGCAGATGAGGAAAAGTGAGAGCTAAGTCACACACTGGTCTGACACGGGCCCCAGGAAGGAGAGGAGGCAGAAGGGCCGGCCCCTCTCACTGGGGCATCTGGATTCTCCTCCGCCGGTGTTAGGAGGAATTAAAGAGCCCACCCTGGTCTGGTCAGAGCCACGCAAGTGCTAAAGCAAGATGGTGGCTTGGGTGTTTGCTTTTAAGAGCCTTGCTGGGACTTGCTGTGTGACCCTGGGCAAGTCACTTAACCCTCACTGCCCCACAACCAATAAAAAGCCCTGTTGGGGAAAGGGGGAAGAGGAAAGCCGGGAGAGGGTCTTGGCCTGGGGTGGACAAGGCAGTGCTGACAGCTCGATGACCATGTGCTTCTGAGCTCTTTATTAAGCAGAAGGGCCTTTACACTGTTCTGTGGGGGCACAGAATAGATGTGGTGAATCCCCAGGGCAGCAAGGAGACAGTCAGAGAGTCCTTGGCCTTGGCGCCTCCCTCCACCTGCTCCTTTTCTTCCTCCTCCTCCTGCTCCTCCTCCTCCTTCCCTCCCCCCTCCTCTTTCCCATCCTCCTTCCCCTCCCACTCCCCCTCTTCCCCTTCCTCCTGCTCCTCCCCCCTCCTCTTCCTTCCCCTCCCCCATCCTCCTCCCCTTCCTCCTTTCCCTCCCCTCTCCTCTTCCTTCTCCCCCCCTCCCCCTCTTCCCCTTCCTCCTGCTCCTCCCCCTCCTCTTCCTTCCCCTCCCCCATCCTCCTCCTCTTCCTCCTTTCCCTCCCCTCTCCTCTTCCTTCCCCTCCCTCTTCCCCCCTCCCCCTCCCCTTCCTTCCCCTGCCCCTTCCCCCCTCCCTTCCTGTCTCCTCCCTCTTCCCCCTCCCTTCCCCCTTCCCCTCCTCTTCCTTCCCCTCTCCCCCTCCCCCTCCCCTTCCTTCCCCTCCCCTTCCCCCCTCCCTTCCTGTCTCCTCCTTCTTCCCCCTCCTTTCCCCCTCCCCCTCCTCTTCCTTCCCCTCCCCCATCCTCCTCCTCTCCCTCCTTCCCCCCTTCTCCTCCTTTCCCTCCCCCCTTCCCTTTTCCTCTCCCCCTCCTCTTCCTTCCCCTCCCCCTTCCCCCCCTCCCTTCCTGTCTCCTCCCCCTGCCCCTACCCCCTCCCTTCCTGCCCCCTCCCCCCCCCCCCTCCTTCCCTTCTTCACTGCTCCAGAATCCACCTCTGGAGGCCTCATTGGGTCCCAGATTTAGTGCTAGAAAAGGGCCAGAGGTCATGTGGGCCATGGTGAGCCATGACAGGGCTCTGTCCTAGCCCCCCGCAGAAGCCTCCTGTCCGCACAGTTTATCAACCAGGTAAGGCTGGGGAAATGTGTGAGGGGGGAGGCCACGTGAGCCACTGCCCGAGCTGAGCTTGAAGACTAAGATTCCAAGAGGTGCCAGTGGAGTCCAGTGGGGCTGAGTCTGGGAAGCGGGGCTGATGCTTGGGTTGGGTCACCCCGGAAGCTCTGTGAGCAGACACACTGGAAGGATAAAAGGTGAGTCCTTTACAAAGGCCCTGCAGAAGGGGCCGTGGTGCTCCGTGGGAAGAGGGTCCTCACTGTTGAAATGAGGAGCAGTCCTCCTTTGCCCAGGCCTTTCCCATAGGATTCCCAGAGTTTCCATCTGCTCAGGAGGCCACAGGAAACTTGAGGTGAAGATTCACGCCGGCCCCTGTTGTGAAGGGCTGGCCGCCTTAGAGGACCCTCCCCCTTCGGCCTCCCCGAGGGTCTCTGGAGACTTTCTGGTGACCCCCCACAGGACTCTGTTCTGTGGCCTCCTCATGTCCCGAGGCTTTGTCACGGCTTTACCGATTTCTCCCCATGGCCTCCTTATTCTAGCGGGTCCAGTGTAAGACAGAGAAATAGGTGTATGAATATGCATACAAAAATCTGTGTGCATGAGCTTTGGTGTGCTTGGTATAGCAAGGGTTAACGTCTCCTGACTTGTGAGAACGAATTAAAGGGGCTCAGCCTCAGTACCCACAAGCATGTGTGCGCGTGATTTATGAGCAGTTTTGTCCCCTGTCCTCAGAGCGACTTAGGATGATCTGACTGAGTAACAATCTTAGTAACTGAGCCCGCCGCATGGGCTGCCCACGGGAGTCCCAGGAGTGACCAGCGCCATCTTGGCGTCCGCCTGTCTGCGGGGATTTCTCACCCACAGCGCTCAGGTCTCAGTCCTTGGCAGGCCAGGTGCTGGGGGCGCTCAAATACACACACATGCTGTTGTCTAAACATGGGTACACACACGAGCTGTACACACACAAGCACACTAAGCAGCAAGAAGCCCAGCAAAGTGGGAAGTCACGCATTCAGTGGAGGTGCCGCTGAGCCCCGCTTCCCTGGCTCCCTCACTGCCTCCTCCTGGTACCATCTGGGCCTCTGACCCCTTTAACAATGGAGATGCTCCCTGACCAGAGGTCTGGGGCCTAAACGCCACCCACACAGGCTTGAGGGATGGGAGCTGCCCTGAAGCCTTCCTCCAAAGGGGCCAGGCTCTCTTTCTGGGGGCTCTCCCCAGGAGCAGCCTTGGTTATGCTTGTCTTTGGCTGTGGGATGGTTGAGGGAGCTCAGAGGAAGACAGATAGACGGGGAAGAAAGGCACAGGAAGGGGGTGCTTTGTGCTCTTGAGCGCCAAATACCAGAGAGCAGGACAAGCTCAAAATGCAAAGCCTGCTTCCCTGTCTAAGCCCCTTCATATGATGGGCTTACCCCTACCCCAACCTCCCCAGGTGTGAGATAACAGGAAGCCACCAACCACATGGGGGGTGGGGGGGGGTGGGGAGGCGACTCCCAGGCCCTGCAGGCCGGGGCTTTCTCTTGGGATCTGGAAGCTCCCTCTACAGGGCACCCACATGAGGAGGAAGAGGCCAGAAGGGGGGTGCCTCCTTAGGGCAAACAGTTGCTACCTCCCTAACACTAAGAAGTGTCTCTCTGTGGTCCAGGCAGGAGCCGCCAGAGACTGGGCTCTTGTCAGTTTTCTCCCAACCAGGTCCTTAGCAACCACTGCCTGGGGGCTGTTTCCACAAATACGGAAAGCTGCACTAAACACCTTGCAAACATTTACCAGGTAATAAGAGGAATGTCATTCCCTCCTACGGCGTGTTGGGGCAGGAGGGAGCTGTTTTCCAAACGGACTCCAGATGCCACCCCCACAGCCAGTGGTCAAGAGAAGGCCCTGAGAGGCTGCGGCTCTCCTGCTGGGGGGCAGACCCCTGCAGAGGCACAAGCTCTGAGCGCCCTGGAGCCCCGGGGCAGGCAGGGTGGGGGCCACACTGGCTTCATCAAGCAGTGCCAGCTTCCTCCCACTAGCCACCACCGAGCAAAACCAAATGACCCTGGCACAATTGTCCAGCTGGGCCGCCAAGGTATCCGGTGGGGAAAGAGGGTGACACTGACCACATTCACCCAGAAGCAGCTCAGCATGGACAGGCCGTGTTCCAGTCTGACCTCAGACTTGTACTAGCTGTGTGACCCTGGTTATGTCACTGTACTGCTGTCTGACAGTTTCCTCATCTGTAAAACTTGCCGGATCTCTCCCACCTCTGCCCATTAAGTGCTCTCGAAAAGCCCCTAAATGTATGTCATTGCCCAAGGGAAGGCGGTTTCTTTAGAATATCTTTACCACTCTTGCTTTTGGGGACAAAATGGAGTACAGACCAAGGAGGAGACTTTCATCATGATGCACCCCCCCATCTCTCCTGTTTTAGCAGGTCCAGCCCTGGCCTCCCATAGCCACCCGAAGCATTTGTCTGTGGGCCTTTCCCTAGCTAGCCATTAGGGGAGTGTGGGGACACCTGGGCTCACCTCTCATCCCTCTGGTTCCCAGGCCTAGGTGGCTTGGGCATGAGCACTGACATCATTCTGTAACTTAGGACTTTCTAAAACAAATCCCTTTGAAACTATGATTTCCCTGGGCAAGTCACTTAATCCTCATTGCCCTGCAAAAAAAACAAAAAACCCTACGATTTCCCCTGAACTCACCATCATTCAAATGCCATTCAAATACCATGGGAGACAAAGAGCAACATGGGCTTCCTCCCAGTGTCCCTTTCCACATGTCCCTCCAAAGGCCTCACTCCAGGGGCATGGAGACCCTGTCGCCCATGGCAACATTTAAGAATCAAATCAAATGAAACATTTGGACCCAAGTGGAAAACAAATACTGTCAGTGATACTCTTGGACGCTGGGCAGACTTCTAACCTCCTGAGGCATTAGGGTTTAACCTAAGCTACCCTTTTCTAAGACAAAAATCCAATAATTTTGTATTTCAAAGAGAAAACAGAGTTTTGTCTTCCCTAAGACAATCGGTCCCACTCGGCTCAAGGACTCACTCCGAACTGCATTGGGGCGAGGGGAGACAAAATAAGACAAATCCACAGTAGAGCCACAAACATGGCCCGGGACACCAAGCAGGGCACCCAGATGCTGGGAATTTTGCAAATTAGTATATACACATCACCTTGGATTGAATAAAATTAGAGAAGGGGTCCCCCCCCATTTAATCAGATACCCTGGATTATGCACAAATCACGTATATTTTTCAATCAATATGGAAAGAGGAAAAACTGACTCAAAAGGCCACATCGTTCCTATAGGTTTGTTTTCATTAGCTCTCCCAAACAAACTCTAAAGTTGTATCTAAATTGACATATTATTTATGCAATAATTAGTCCAATCAATTATTGTAAGTGGATAATCACTCAAATAAAAGGTTTTTCTACTAAGAGATGAAGAATAATACAAGAACTTACTATCTAGCTTAAAATACCTTTTCTAGGAGAAAAAAACTCTAATCCATTCATTTTGGTGAAATGAATGATTTTAAATATTCACAACTTCTTGTAGCTTTTATCAGAAGCATATTAAGCATCTTATTTCAGAGTGATTGATTTTAAGATTATGAACGTTAGAACTAGCATGTGCAAATCTATGCATACATGTGCTTGTGTGAGTACTCCCCCAGATCCCCAATCTGCAGGAAAACGGAGCAATTCTGCCTGAGATGCTGCCGTGTTACACCAACGGTGTCAAACACCTCCCAGACTTTGTGGGGCCCCCCATTTCAGCCAGATGTTTGGCATCACTCGGCACAGGAGGCATAAATGTCTCTCTTCTCTTGGTAAAATCGGAGGAAACGTCTGGCCTTGGCTAACGAGATAACATTGTTTATCCCCTGAAAACTCAAGCCATACTTGTCCAAATGAATCCCTAGCAACGTGCACCCGGGCCGCCGAGCCTAATGAGAAACACCCGCATTTCCAGTGACGACTCGACCGGCTTGGGCTGAGTGCGGGCACCCCCACCGAGGCTCCTGGAGCTTCGAGGTAATAAGCCTCGGGTAATGCCCTTCATAAACCACAGGAATTAAGCTGGCTGATGTCAAACCAGGGCATTTTTCTCATGAAAGAACTATTTGGTTTACCTTAAGAGCCCATTTTCGGTGGAGAGAAACAAAAACCTCATGTAACAATCTGTATGCCAAGAGCTCGTGGGAGGGGCCCCGGGCACTCAGTCTCCTGTTCTGCGAGCCCCCTCTGGTACCAAGATTCCCTTCTCCTTTGCAGAGTCCTCACCGGTCACTGTGACCCTTGGGCCGGGCCAGCAGACTTCTTAGTCGCTTCTTAAACCAACCGATCACGCTGTTTTCCTTTGGGATGGCAAACATAGCTTTGTCCTAATGTTTCATTGGACCTTTTGACATCTTTCTGAGCAAACATTTTAAAAGCGGCATTCTTCTCGCAAGAAGCCTTTATCACCTACAAACAGAAGCATTGTCCCTTTTCCTAGAAATGTTCTTCCAGAATGCTCGTGCCACACATAAAGGAATCACGAACAGATCTGCAGCGGGAGTTGATATTAGCTGGCCTCTGAACACTCGTAGCAAATATGCGATTAGAAGGAAAAAAAGCCAACCCGCAGAGATGCCCATTTTCCTAAGTAGTCAGTGAATGGGACATTCGGCAAATGAAGCTTCTGTAATCATGAGCTAAATTCATCCCAATACATCTTGGGCTCCCTATGATATTTCTTCCATTTTCGTTTCTATTAAACTAGGGTTAGAATGTTATCATTTGGCCTTTCCGATCCCTGAGAAGAAAGCCTGCCTTCGAAGCAGTTAACTACAAAAGGAAAAGCAGGGAGGTGGAGGTGGGGGAGATGTGCCTTTTCGCCCTGCAGCAGAGAGCAGGCCCAGCGGCAGCCGCCAAAGGAGAGAGGGATGGAGGGAGGGCTGACTGACGGAGGACTCACTCGCAGGACCTGGACCCAGCTCCGAGGACCCTGTTCCTCCCTAAGGAAGCAGAATTAGCAAGGCCTCCTTACAAACTCAGTAAAGCACCTGGCTTTGCAGTGTTGGGAATCCTATCCTATCAAACAAGGGCCGACGCTGCCTGCTGCCTGCCTGCCGGCCTCCTTCCCTGCTACCCACCCGCCCGCCCGCCTGCCTGCCTGCCGGCCTCCCTCCCAGCCAGCCCGTGGCCAGACCAACCTCAGCCTGCCCAGAAAGGCTGGCTTTATTTATAGCAAATTAGGACTCTTCCCCCTGAAGCAGTTAGCTGCATGAAACCATACAACTCTGAAACAAACATTCTATATTTGAAAGGAAAAAAATCCAACCTAGACCTGACCTCAAAGCCAGACTCCCACAAACCACAGGCAGCCCAACGAACTGGTGAGGGGCATGTGCCTCCAGAAAGAAGCATTCGAGCACGGGCAGGGGTGTCCACCCAGCCCCCCACTACTCACAGCTCTTCCATTGCAATAAATAGGACCAAGCACCTGCCTTGGGAAGACAGGGGGTGGCCACCTCAGGAGGAGACATGGGTCAAGAGTCTGGCAGATGCAGGACTGAAGCTCCACAGAGAAAGCTCGAGGGGAGGACCAGCCAATTGGGTGGCCTACCTGAGAGCACTTAGGCCTGACCTGGAGGTGCTGGATCAGCTGGGCTCGGGGAGCTCATGGGTTAATCCATCTGTCTCCTGTTCGATTACATCCGGGAGCTGGATGGGAGCCCCTGGCCCCAGTGTGGAGACAGCCTTGGGTCTCACGAGAAAGGGCCCTGGGTGGGACCCCCTGGGGTTGACCCTTCCTCACCTGGGGGTGGGTCAGAAGTCCCATCTGGAGCGGCCTATTTGGGTCTTGGAAATGGGCAAAGAGCAGGAGAAATCCTGCTCCCATGGGGTGAGATTTTCCACAAATCAGATTGTTCTCAGGCAAGCAAAATTACCCTGTCCCAGTGACCAAACTCAATGGTTCCCTATCACAGCTCTAACTCTTTCTGTTCTGTCAGCCTCCAGGGTGTCCAGAATCAGATATTCCAGTTATTTTTCTTCCTGAGTCTCAAGGAGAACTGGTGGGCACCCAAGGCTGGCTAATAATGTTGTGTCCCATGAACAGAGTGTGGTCACCCTCACCCACCTTCCCCCAAAGGGAGTCTAATGTACTGAACAGACTGCAGGAGTGAGCCCACCCTCCTCTGTTTGCAGAGGTTCCTACAGGATTGCCCCCAAAGCCAGATAAACCCATATGACAGAGGCCTTGCAGTCTGGCCGGGCCCACTGAGCTAGACTTAGCCAAGATCCTTCCTTACAAAGGGACTTGACCAGGCAGCTACGTGGCACAGTGGATAAAGCACCAGCCCAAGATTCAGAAGGAACTGAGTTCAAATCCATCCTCAGACACTTGACACTAGCTGTGTGACCCTGGGCAAGTCACTTAACCCTCATTGCCCCACAAAAAAACCCAAAACCAAATCCCCCCAAAAAACAACAAAGGGACTTGACCATAGTAAGTCAGTGTGGCTGGGGGTCACAATCCTACTCTCTCTGCCCCATGTCGACCATCCCCCCGCCACGCCCCCCCGCCCCTGCAAGTAGGCAGCTGTGTGGAACCCCAGGACCTTGCCCACCCCTACCAGCATCTATGATTTTTGCAGAGAGCCTTGGGATATTTGGACCAGAGAGAAGGTCATTTCACAGAATAAAAGAAACAGCCAGGGGGCCCCGGACAACCCTCCAGGAAAGTTTCCTGAGTCACAGGAAGGAGCCCCTTTATCTAGGATTCTATTCTGCCTTCTCTGCCTTCCTGAGTTCTGTGTCTCTTTGGGTGAGGAGTTTCGGTTCAGTGACGGGTCTGTCCTGATTGGGGGGTGGAGTGGCTTCCAGAACGGGACGGCAGGCTTGGGCTGGGGAGGGGGGGGGGAGAGTTAATTGTTTGGTTTATTGTGTGGCAAAAATATTTTTCTATAGCCTGTCTAGACAGCAGACAATACATGAAGCTGACATTTCCAGAGACTCTAATATCACTTGGAGAAGTAAGCTGAATAATGTGAAAATAAAAGCCAGCCTGGCCCACCGATATCATGGTAGACACCTGAGCAAAGCCACTCCTGAGGGTTCAGAAAGGACAATTCATAATGGGTGTGCCTGGCCTGCACCTGAGAGGAGCCGCTCTGTGAGCCCAGGGCTGGGCAGCTGGCTGGGCATCCCGAGCCTCCTTCCCTCATGGGAACATGTGTCCCCCAAAGCCGATATGCACCGCACCCCACCCCCCACCTAACCTCAATAGAAAAAGCCTGGTGTGCATTCAACCAGCCCCCAGCAAAGTTATACAGGAAACATGCCCCGGGGATCACGGATTCCTTCACAAGAAGGCAAAAGCCTGTCTCTGAAAGCCACCCCAGGAGGAGGTGAGTGTGCAGGGGCACAATGGTCTCACTGGCCTGTCACTGAGGGGGTGGAGGGAGGAATCATTCACAAAACTTGAAGTCTTCCTCCCACTCCTGGATGGCCAAGTGCAGGGCTTGGAAGGGCAGCCAGGCTCGCTAGCAGGAGCATTTCCTGTTCCTAGGGAGCCATCTTTCCCCAAGTCAGCCAAGAGCTTGGGGATCACAAGATGGCTCCCAAGGAAGCTTCCTTCGCCCCTCTCCTCTATCACTCCAAACAGATCGCTTGGGCCCTGAACATGCTGCTCATGGGCTGCATGGGATGGCTGCCCAGATCCACCCTGGACCCACCAGGGAGAGCCCACTGCACTGGGTTGGGTCACAGGGGCTGCCCAACAATGCCTTGGCGACCCCCCTGGCCAGCACACTTTTTTTATGGTTCAACCTGTATTCATAAACCACAGTTCTTTCTTCTGGATGTTGAGAACATTTTCTATCATGAAGTTCTTTGAAATTGTTTTGGCCCATTGCACTGCTGAAAAGAGCCACTTTTGACAGACACCCTGAGGCTCCGTCTTTCTCCAAAAGCCTTTCAGATCTAGGTGCCTGGGGACCGTCTGCCTCTCGGGAGAGGAGCTCACTTTTGTCCCAGAGTCAGTGGCTTCAGACACAAGGGACTTCAGCGTCTCCATTTAAAAGGCCAAGAAGCCTGAGAGCAGCCACCCCAGACTCCAGGGAAAGTCCAGGGGAGCACCTGGAGGTTGTGTGTTTGACTGAAGAGAAGGAGCCGAGGCTTCCAGAGCATCCCCATGAAAAGTCTGGCTGCGTAGGCTCCGCACCAAGCTCCTCGTGCAGAGCCTGTCCCTGCACGGAGGTCAGGAGCCTTCCCCAAGGAGAGGGAGGTAAGGCTTCACAGCACAACAATAACAGGGAGCTGGAGCCCAACACCTTTCACCAGCACTGGGATTGTTAAGCATGGTCCTGCGAGGGGACACCTCGGCCCCCCGCCAAGGCCGACACACTCCCCGGGCGCCTCCTGGGGCGGCGCTGCCCACCCTGGCACCAGCCCCAAACAGGCCAGAAACCTGTCTCAGAACTATGCCCTAGGGTAGACTAGGAAAGACAGTTACCTCTCCCACGTCATAGATCCAGACGCGACCTTCGGAATCCCCCACGGCCACCTCCTTGCCAGTGTGGGCCCAGCGGACACGGTTGAGGGCCGAGGCCCCCTCCACAGCGACACTAGCCGTTGGGACCTGCCAAGGAAGGGAAAGCAAGTTCAGATCTCTGAATCAGCCCTCCAGGGTCTGTCTGCAGGTATGCCCCCCATCCCCCTACATCAACATCACCAAAGTAAAGGGGGAGGGGGGCATGATTGTTCTTCAGTCTCACCTCTGAGGCTGCCAAGCTCCAGGGAGAGATCTGGCTGGGGAGGAAAGCGCTTGGAGCGCAAGCTCTCTCTCTCTCTTTCTCTCTCTCTCTCTCCCCTCCCTCTCCCCTCCCTCTCTCCCCTCTCTCTCCCCTCCCTCTCCCCCCTCTATCTTCCCTCCCTCTTCAGCTCTCTCTCTTTCTCTCTCCTCTCTTACACACACAAATACACAAATACATGAGCACACACAAGCACATTTACACAAACGATTTAGTCACATACACACATGAGCACATTCACACACACACATACAGAGACGTACATATACACACAATATTCACGCCCATACTTATGCACACAAGCGCACACACACACATACACACCTGCCACACACGAGCACTCACCTACACAACAAACCCCAATTTTCCCATTGATGCTATATAGCTAGCCCTCCAGGCATGTTTCCACTGGGCACTGCAGCATGAGCCAGAGGAAAGTCAGGATTTCAGAAATTACACAGACTGAGGTTGCTAAGAAAATCAGAGGAGTTGAGTTCAAAGGATAATTCAGCTAAGAAATCCATTTTTATCTTGTCACATGTGGATAGGGAAGAATGGAGGGCCACACTTCTGTGGCTGCCCATGTGGAAGGAAACTTCTCCCTTGGATTAGCTAGCTCACTGAAGGGCTGCAGCCTGCTTGAGCGGGGGCTGCTGGGAGGGAGTCCCAGTCTCCTGAAATTCCCAAGCCGAGTTTTCTTCACAAGGCCAGGGGTCAGCAATTGTCAATAAGTACCAAATAGCAGAGAGCCGGGGTTTTTGAAAAAATGTTCAAGCAAATGGGGAAAAGCGGGGACTGGAACCTCCTCTCACCTGGCCTCATCTAGGACAGGTCCATAAAGCCGACAGAGGGATAGGGCTGAAGCCCCACGGGCAACCGTGTTCTGTGAACTAAATCTACAGAGACTCACCCCACACTTTTCCTTAAAGGAGCAAGGATCCACCCAAAAGGCACCCCAAGGGGGTGGGGAGAAAGCCTGGGCTCCAGGCCAGCCTCTGACCCAGCCTGGCTGCCAGACCAGGGCAGGTCACTGGACCTCTGGTGGGGGGGGGCATCTTCCTTGGGAACTCGGGGTACCAAAGAAGTTCTATCAGGCCCAAAGGAACTGGGTTTTGTTTTCCCCCTAGGTGCTGTTATCAGGGACAGCTCCCTGGAAGGGGGAATGGGAGGGATACTCAGGAAAATGATGGTGTAAAAACAAAAGATGTCGGTAAAAATGACTTCTCTTGGAAAAAAAAACATAAAGCAGCTACCGCAGTGGGCTGGGTGGGCCTGTGGCTTCACATTTGAGACAAAAGTCTACACTTCTATTTAAAAGAAAGAAAAGGCCCCTCCCTTTTGCTTCTCCAGACGGAGTCCTCAGCTCACACTGAGGTGCAGCACTGGGTGGCCTAGGGCTCTGCCACTGTCCAGCTTCTCAGGAATGACCCAAAGGTACCCCCCCCAAGCCTGACATGCTGATCCATGTCCAAAAGACCAGGGCCAATTTTAGGGAGGCCCAGCCTTAGGTGACTGACTATCCAGCCGGACTTTAGCGGGAAGGAGGAAGGTGCAGGCCCTGTGACCATGTAATTGGCGGCTTTTAAACCCAACACATTCTTATTTTCCCAGAGCCTACAGCTGTTCAGGAGAAGGAAGGACCAAGGGCGCGGCGGGGAGGCACCTTTTCCCTGCCTTTTTTCATTGTTTTCCCCAGTTTCCAGGGCCGTCTTTGCAAAGAGCGGGGGCATTCAATTACAAAGAACATACTTGGAATTTTCGGCAAAACCTTTGCACTGAACAAAGGGAACCGTGGAAAGCGACCAAAGAAAGTGACCGGGAAACCCCGGGAGCACCGTGAGGATGCTGGGGGTGGAGGGACGTGCGGCTTCCGCACAGCGCAGCGGGGCCCAGTTCTCGGATGACTCCGCAGTTCGGCCAGGGGGCTGAAGTCCAGGGAGCTGGACACGTGTGTGAGTGTGACCGGGTGTGTGGAACTGTCCTCATCCTAGCTCCAGCCAGCGCGCCCTTGACTCCCGCTGTGGCGAGGGAGGACGGGCTACGTCCTGCGCCCTCTGTCCAAGGCCTGCTGTTGCTGCTGCATTGCGGATGGGGAGATGTACTGAGCATCCCCTCCCAGAGATCCCTGGGCAGCCCTTTTGACCCAGAGGAGGTGAAGGGGAGAGGGCGTGGCTCCTTGAGAAGTTGTATTGTATCTCTGCCCCCCCCCCAATCTGGCACCCCTTCGACTAACCAGGGACTGAGACGTGGAGGCTCCTTGGGCCGCACCTTTGGGGCCGGCCGTGCCTCGAACGAGCCCCCAGCTGGAGGGAGCTAATGAAAAGGGCTGAGCCGCTTCCTGGCCCGGGTACTTCAAAGGCGTCTTTGCTGGGCCCGCTCCACCCCCACTCAGGCACCCCACCCCCTTCCTGCTCTCACTCCCCTTCCTCCTCTTTCTCCTCCTCCCTCCCTTCTCCTCCTCCTTCCCTCCCCCTCCTTCTCCACCTCCTCCTTGTCTTCCTCCTCCTTTCCCCCTCCTCCCCCTCCTCCTCCTTTCTCCTCACCTGCTCTCTCTGTTATCGCGGCCCCTGCCCGAGACCAGGGCTACAAGGCCCTTTGCCCTTGACCCTGAAGGCTTATGGCAGCCCAGACACAGGCTGGTCAACATTCACTGACTGGGACAGAGGGGGCGGGAAGAGGGAGAGGCAGCCGAACCTTCTAGAGAGACTAGGCTACCCTGGGCAGGGAGCGAGCCCCTCCCAGATCCCTGCCTCCACTTCCCGCTGTTCCCGCTGGCCCCAGCCAGCCTGCCCAGCCAAGGGGGGGGGGGAGGGGGTAGAGGTATCCTCTAGACTCAAGCGAGGACTGACCCAAGATGAGGGAGAGAGGAGAGTGTGTTGCCTCCCCCACCTGCGTCCTTTCCCCCTCCCGTCCCGTGGGGCTTTAGGGGCGGCTCTGACCTCAGTGTCGTTGTTGAGGTCCCACAAATCCAGGCGGCCCATGCCATCCACGCAGGCGAAGAGCGCGGGGTGCGCGGGGGACCACATGACGTCGTAGACATAGTCGGCGTTGTCCTCAAAGGAGTAGAGAGCCCGGTTGTGCTGTGGGCGGGCGGAGAGAGAGGTGGGGATGCTGGGAGGGTGGGCTGGGGTGGGGCGGTGGGGCAGACGGGAGGGGAGTGGGGAGCGTCTGGGGACTCGCTCTCCGACGCACACAGCCACACACGCGCACGGAAGGGCACACACACACACACACACACAGTGACAGGGTGACACACTTATCCACCCGGGCACACCCACCGGGGCACACACACGGGTACCCCCCCCCCAGACTCGCTGGCGCTGGCGCCGCCCCGGGGCCCCCAGACCGTCTGGACGAGTCTAATTAAAAACTTTGCACGTTTACAAAGCGCCATAAAACTTCCCGAGATGAAAGTCCGGGCCGGGCCTGCGGGGGTGGGGTGGTGGTGGTGGTATGTTCTGGCCGGTGGGGGGGCATCAGGGTAGAGGGGACGGAGCTTAATGTGCCCAGGAGCAAGCCATGGAGACACGGGAGGAGGGACCGAGCGAGGGATAGGGAAGGGTGCTGAACCAGGGGGGAGGGAGGCAGGGATGAGGTTGATGGGGAGTGGGGGGGAGTTATTAGGGCAGGGGACCGGTGCTTTGGGAAGCCAGAGTCAGAGAGGAGCGCAAGGGCACCTGGGGTACCAGGAGGATGAGAAAGGGCGATGGGCTTCGGGTTGGGGGCATTCCTGTGGGGACCCCTCCCCTCAGGCATGGCTGGGCTTAGGCAGGATTCCCTGTCCCTCAAACCGAAGAAGGTGGGAGGCGTCTGCCCCCCAGCGGCTGTACGAGCCTCCTGCGCCTCAGGCTGGATCAGCTCAGCTACGTGGAGAGGAGGGAGAGTAGGAGAGAGGGGGCTCCCCGGAGCTCGGAACTTGGCCAAGGCAGGCCTTCCCGAGGCCCCCGGTCCCGCGCCGGCCTCTACCTCGGGTACCCTCTGCCATCTCTGCCTTCCTCTCCCCAGGCTTCGGGCATTTCTAAATCTCCTAGCCAGGAGTCCAAAGTGGTTTTCCAACGCCCTCTCAGGGCACTTCTGGGTCCCACCGCCCAGCCCGGCCTGCGGTCCCCTCAGAGGCAGGAGGGAAACGGCCCAGCGTGCGGGAGTAATTGGACCGCATGCATTATTCATCCCGCGCCGCCCGCCTCCAGGCAGCCGCGTGCCGTCTAATTTCTGCATAATGACTTTACTAATCCCTGATCAATTAATGGAAAATGAAATTTAAATGATAATGAAAACCCTAGAGAGAAAAGAAATTAAGTCTTCTTCTCTCGGGTGACAGAAAGCTAAACAATAGGGTCTTCCCCGGGCTGTGAGCAACCGCCCGCCTCCTTTCTTGGGTGCTCGAGGCCACCGGTGCCCCCCTTGCTCAGGAAGATGGCCAGTCGGGGGCCCCAAACTCTAGTCCCAAGGACAATCGGCTCGCCTAGACCACGAGCTTTGTGCCGGCTTGGGCAGTCTTGCTACAACCTTGCTCTTCTCCGAGAGCCCCCAGCGGCTGGAGTGGAGCCAGGAGACCTCGCAGCCAGCTCCGACAGGAGGAAGCCTGGGCGGGGGGGGGGGGGGGAGGGCGAAGGCCTGCGGGCAGGGCACGCAAAACATCCAGAACTTGGAGTCCCCCTGCCACCTGGACTCTGACTAACCTAATAGGATCACTTAGCAGGCTCAGGAACGAGGGCAGCGGGGCCCAGAGACTTCGTTTACAAGGTCTGGGACACAGAATTCAGAGCGCAAGCACTCCGGTCTCAGTAGCCTGAGCAGGAGGACGCCTGTAGTCCCCAGTGACCTCATCATCACCACACCGACCGGCCTTTGCCCAGCCCTTGTCCGCCCTCCTCCCCGCCCCCGCCCTCTCCTGTACGCTTTTCTTTCTGGTGCTTCTCCCGCCACCTCGCTGACCACTCCGCGGTCCTTGCGGGACCTTCAACCTGATCTCTCCACTAACAGTGCTTGGGTTCTCTTCTCTTCCCCCCTCTTCTATTTGTCCCTTGCCTTCACTCGTCATGTCTATGCTCTACAACCCCGCCCTAGGCTCTCTCCTGAGCTGCAGTCCTGAATCACCAAATGCCTCTTGTCTGTCTCCAGCTGGATATCTTGTTGCTCTTTCTTTCTTTTTAATTTTTTTTAAATTTTGTTTTGTTTTGTTTTTTGCGGGGCAATGAGGGTTAAGTGACTTGCCCAGGGTCACACAGCTAGTAAGTAAGTGTCAAGTGTCTGGGGCTGGATTTGAACTCAGGTTCTCCTGAATCCAGGGCCGGTGCTTTATCCACTGCCACCTAGCCGCCCCCTTGTTGCACTTCCAGATTTGACATGTCCAGACTTTCTTCCTTCTGTCCCTATTACTTTCCAAGGCCACAACCTCCTTGTTTGCCCCGTTGATCCTCCACTCACAAACCCCACACTACCAAGAGTGACTGAATGTGGTCCTTTTGAACTCCAGGATGTCTCCTGTTCATCCCCGCCCCCACCCCATCCCAACCCTGCTCACCTGCAGTCGCCCCACTATCCTTCCTCATCTCTCCTTGCCTGGATTACTTCAATCGGCTCCTACTTTGTCCCCCTGCCTCAAGTCTCTCCCCACCCCAGTCCAGCCTCCATTCAGTTGCCAAGTTTTTTTTTTTTTTTTAAGTGAGGCAATTGGGGTTAAGTGACTTGCCCAGGGTCACACAGCTAGTAAGTGTCAAGTGTCTGAGGCCGGATTTGAACTCAGGTACTCCTGACTCCAGGGTCGGTGCTCTATCCACTGTGCCACCTAGCTGCCCCCCAAGTTGATCTTAAAGTCATCCATACTCCCTACACACACACACACACACACACACACACACACACACACACACACACACACACACACACACACACTAGACTCCAGTGGCTTCCTATCACCTCCAGGAGCAAATGCAAACGTACATTGGTATTGAAAGCTTGTCATAAGCTTTGAGCCTGTCCTAGCCTCCCTGTCTTCTTCAACAGTCTGCAGACCCTGTCACCCCGCACTGTGTATTTGGAAGCTCTCCCTTCTCACCGCTGACTCTTGGCTCCCAGATCTCTCCCCTTCCCCTCTGAGAGATCTCCCCACCTTCGATGTACAGGACAAGTATTACTTGGTCATTTGCATGCTGCCTTCCTTAGCCAATGGTGAGCTTCCTGAGGGTGTGAACCGGCACAGAAACAATAACTAACTAACCACACTTTGTACAGCCCAGACCACCTGCCAGACACACATTCTCTCATTTGATCCTCGAAACAGCCCTGGGAGGCAGGTACTATTATTAGCCCCATTTTACAGCTAAGGAAACTGAGGCAGGTGCCAATTAGAGCCCATCCAATGAAGTTCGAGGCCTTTGCTTGTGGTTTCTCCCCAAGTTAGAGGAGAAGGTCCTGGAGGCCAGGACTCTCTTTTACCTTTCTATCAATGCTCAGTGACTCTTTCATTAGGTTGGGGGCAAACTGCTTGTAACCCCAAAGGTCAGAGAGGTGCTGTCTGAGCTTGGCAGGCTGCATTCTTTGGTGGTGCAGCCCAGTGGTTGGTGCTCTACCAGCCACAGTGCCGCCTGCAGACTCAGGCCATGCACGTTGGTTGGATTCTGTTACTGAGCATATGCATTTCCCCAGAGAGATTTTTCTGTCTTCATTATTTTTCATTTACCCACCCCACCCCACCCCCAGCTGCAAGGTTACCCTAAATGACAATCTTAATCCATTGAGATTGTTAAATAATTAAGATTTTAAAAGCTCCTCACATGCTGGCCCTGATTAATATAGACCACACACACACACCTCCCAATCTAGGGCATATCTGAGTCCCAGGAGCCCTCGATTCCTCTGGGCATTACTGCTGCTGCCGCTGTGACAACTTGACCACGTGGTCTCCCTGTGGTCCAAGAGAGGGCCTGTTGTGAGGTTGGGTACCTCCACTCCATGGTGGGAAGCTTCCTGGGTGGATACTTGTGCTCCAAGATGCTCAGTGTCTGCTGGAAACAATCCTCAGGATGATTCCTCAACTCTTTACCGAAGATTGGGTATTTTTCAAAACAGTCCAACCTGAGCCGACTGAGATGACGATGTTGTGGCCTTGTTGGGTGCCCTGATGATGATCAGCTGTCAGGGAAGGGAGGACGGGGTGCCATCTGCTAATGCCAGCCACGTATTTCGCACAGGAAGGAGACCCCCAGTGCCGGCTCTGCTGCCACTTCCATCACACCAGTGAGGCCTCCTGCTCGGCGCATGGCACGGACAGAGCCCCTCAATGGTGTGGGCTGAGACCAGCAACGATTGTCACATACCGGGCCTCTGCCCTTGGCTACTCAGGCCAGCTTGGTTCAGTGAGACTGTGGAAAAGTGAAGGGTCACTGTACTTGAAGCATCAGGACAATTCCAGGGGCCTTCTGCTGCGTCTGAGAATGTAGCAAGGTTGTCCTCACTCCACAGGGCTTCCCACACCAACTGGGCCATGGAGAACAGCATTTCTGGCTGGGCACAAAGGCCAAGAGATGGAGCCTTAAAAGGGCATCTTGTAGGGGCAGCTAGGTGGCGCAGTGGATGGAGCGCTGGCCCTGGATTCAGGAGGACCTGAGTTCAAAATCCAGCGTCAGACACTTAACACTTACTAGCTGTGTGACCCTGGGCAAGTCACTTAACCCCAATTGCCTCACTAAAAAAAAAAAAAAAAGGCATCTTGTAGAAAGGTGGCCAGAGCCCAGGCTGGACACTGGGGAGGGTGAAAGCTTTGATGGGGGCCAGGAATCCATCTGGGGGACAAAGGCAGGCAAGCAAGAAGCCCCTTTTTCTTTCTCCTCCTCCTTTTTTCCTCCCCTCCTCTTCCTCCTCCCCTTCTCTTTCTTTTTCTCCTCCTCTTCCTCCTCCTCTCTTTCTTCTCCTGGTCCTCTTCCCCCACAGACAGCTCAGGTCTCTTGCAGAGAGCTGACCTTGGGGGATTTTCCTCCTTAAAATGCTTCCGATCTCTCAGAGTCCTTGGGCAGGCCCGAAGGGTGGAGTCTTGACAGCCAGAGCACGGCATAGTGTCAGGAATTCAAACCCTGTCCCAGACACAGCAACCCACTGCAGACCTGCCTAGAGGCTGGACTGGGCTCCGAGGGGCTTGTTTTGAAAGCAGATGGAGAAATAAAGGCTTCCTTTCCTTTCTGTGGGGTGAGGGAAACAGCGATGGAGACTTGTGGCTTTCTTCATGGACAGCAAAAGAAAAAGGCTCACTTGGAAAAGGTAATGGCCAAGAGCCAGGGAGCAACTACTGAGCAATTGTCCTTCCAGATTGTCATTTGGCATTTCTGTCAACCAGCACATGTGAACGGGAGGAAATCTAAGAGGACAGGATGGAGAGGAGGAGAAAGAATGAGAGAGAGAGAGAGAGAGAGAGAGAGAGAGAGAGAGAGAGAGAGAGAAAGGGAAAGAGGGAGAGAGAGAGAGAGAGAGAGAGAGAGAGAGAGAGAGAGAGAGAGAGAGAGAGAGAAAGAGAGGGAGAGAGAGAGGGAGAGGGAGAGAGAGAGAGAGAGAGAGAGAGAGAGAGAGAGAGAGAAAGAGAGAGAGAAAGAGAGGGAGAGAGAGAGGGAGAGGGAGAGAGAGAGAGAAAGAGAGGGAGAGAGAGAGGGAGAGAGAGAGGGAGAGAGAGAGTGATATAGAGAGAGAGAGAGAGAGAGAGAGAGAGAGAGAGAGAGAGAGAGAGAGAGAGAAAGGAGGAGGAGGAAAGAGACAGAGGGACAAGAAAGACGAACAGAAAAGGAGTAGGAGAGAGATGAGAGGAGGAACAGGGAGAGATACACAGAGAGAAAGGAGATGGGGGTCAGGAGAGACGTGGAGAGAGAGGGACAAGACAGACAGACGGGATAAAAGTGAGACAGATGGGGGAGAGAGATACAGGCAGAGAAAGAGGAGAAATACATCAAGGGGCAAGAGAGGCCAAAGGTTCAGGCTCCCTCAAAGTTAGATGTTTCTATAGCACAAAAAGGAGATGTCCCTTTTAGAAAAAGGAGTCCCAGAATTAGGGCCTCGGAGGCCTCTGCCTCTGCTTGAAGAGCCCCAGGGTCAGAGAACTCACCACCTGCTGAGGCTGCCCATTTCTCTTCCCTTGCTGCTACCTTTTTGTTAGGAAATGGGAGCCTCACCGAGCCTCTGGGGCCAAGGAGAGCAAGTGGAACCCCTCTGTGACCGGTCGGCTGCCCCCTTCTCCACCCAACAGTCTCTTTTTCTTTCTTTTCTTTCTTTTCTTTTTCTTTTTTTTTTTTGTGTGTGAGGCAATTGGGGTTAAGTGACTTGCCCAGGGTCACACAGCTAGTAAGTTTCAAGTGTCTGAGGCCGGATTTGAAGTCAGGTCCTCCTGACTCCAGGGCCAGTGCTCTATCCACTGTGCCACCAAGCTGCCCCTTAACAGTCTCTTTTTCTCTGAGCTAAACAAGGTCCTCTGATGCCAGGGACTCCAGGCCCATCTCCATCCTAGTAGTGCTCCCCTGGATGCCCTCCCTAAAATACCCCCACACACACTTAAGACTAGAGCAAGACCCCCTGGAAGCTCTGCTTCTCTCCATGCAGACTGGTCCCACTAGACGTCTTAACTGCTCATCCATAAATCACCATTGAGGCCCCCAGCTGCCCAGGAGAGAAACCTGGGAGGCAGCGGATCCTTGGTCCTCAGCATCTGCACTCTGGTGACCACTTCTGGGCAGCCCGGCCTAAGACCTGGAGTCTGACATGGAGACGGCTGGAGGAGCTGAAGGCTCAGCATCTGGGAGCGGGCTTAGTGGACTCTGCTTGAGGGGCTACACAGGGGCCCCAGGCCTGGCACAGACATGACTGAGAAGAGGCGCAGGGAGTGGGGGGGCTGGCTGCCCCCCTCCCAGCCTCTCACGAGGGTGCAGGCACAGATACTACGGGGAGAGGGCCCCCTCAGGGAAGTTTCTGCCAGAGGCGCTTCCCTAAGCACAGGCTGAAACCCACATAAAAGGTTGTCTTCTCTCCAGATTTCTGTTTCCCGTTGGTGCTTCGCTTATTTGCATGAGAGAAGCCTCCTTAATCCAGGAGGCGCCAAGAGAAAGAAGTTAATTATCTCTATCAAAGAATGTATCCTATTAAACAGGCTTTGACTCGTGTGGACCCTGTAAAGCTGGGGGCCGGGCTGGGGGCCCGCTCTGCCCAGGGGTCTGCCATCGGGTGCCTTGAGCCCAAGCCTGAGCTGCCTCCAGGCCTAGGCCTGCCCCTGGCTTCGCTGGCGGCCATCGGCCCAGCAGGCTGTTCCCCGAGGCATCTCCAGCACGGGCCGAATCCCAAGCCTGCCCCAGGCCCTCTCCTCCGTAGTCTAGACCCGACTGGTGCTCAGAGGGTGCCAGGAGTGACTCCAGAAGTTCTCTCAGGTATTACAGATGTTCATACCCACCAACCTCCATTTCCCTGTGTGGGGATGGGAGTGGGGGGAGTGAATCCTCCATTCCATTTCTTTAGACACCAGGGTGGTCTGTAACTCCTAGCCAATCAAAATCTTGGTGTGGGTCTTGTTTCAAAATGATACTCAGGGTCCCGAAAAACCCCGAGCCTTTCCCTCAAGTTCATCTAGCCTGCTCTCCTCTCCCCGGTCCAGTTTAGGATTGGCAGTGCCGACGAGGGCACTGAGGGAGCCCAGATAGGGGTTGTTTTCTCCTGACACTGGACATTGATGACTGGAAGAGAGAGTGATAATGATGAATTTGGGGAACCCTGCTGGAGTCAAGACAACACCCCTGACATCATCAGTCCTCTTCAAAACAAAGGATGAACAACAGGGGCCGTCCATCCAGCTGCATCTCCTAGCACTTTTCATCCACTTGGCTTTCCCTGTGTGGGTAGTTAGGCCACTCTTCTGAATCCTCGTGCATGTCACGGGGAAGGCTCTTGATGTTCTGGCTCTGGAGGACCTAGCCATCCATGGGCGATCCCCCCTTGGCCTGGACTCTGTGCCAGCATTTCTTGGAGTCTTGATTCCACTACACAAGCGAGACTGTTCAGGGTGGGAAAGGACGTCTCATATTCTGTGTCCTTTTCAGTCACTTGTGTGACTTCAGAGAGGTCTCCTCTCCCCTTCCCATCCTTCATTGTGGATGTCCTCAAAGCTCAGGCAGAGATTGGGTAGAAACAGGAAGAGAGACATCTGGGTAAGCAATTAGGGGCATTCTTTCAGGAGCTTTGGGGGAATGATAAAGCCTAAGATTTTTGACACGGATCCCCTGCCCTCCTTCAGACTCTTCCAGAATTGTGAAGGAAGCATGGAAAGAAATGTAGTACTAGAAATAATGAAGGTTCAGGTGGGAGGCCGAACAGCCGCCTGGGCTCCCCTGGAATCTGCTCGGAGAAAGAGAGGGAGGCCCCTGGACCCCCTCCCAGGCATGTATCCCAAGAGTCAAAGCTGGGAACGACCAGGGTTTATCAAGGGCTGCTGGAGACCTGAGGAAGGTGTTTTAGGATGAACAAAAGGTGCTCCACATCACAGTCCCAGAGGGATGGGGGGCCCTTCTGCTCCTGGAATGGGGGAGGCCTGAGCCTGCCCCTGCCATCTCTCCTCACTGTCCACCCCAAGCACAGACATCAAAGGGCTTTTCCTCAGTCCCAGGTCTGACCACCTTATCCCTGTGCCCAAGAAACCCCAGGCCTTCCTCAAATGTCACACAAATAGACAGATCACACCATCTGCCCTATCATGTTTGGCATTAAAAGCCCTGGGCCTGCCTGTCCAGCCTCACAAAATGGGGTCTTCCCCAGGGACCCTGCTCCAGACTGGCTGGCGGACTGTTTCCCACAGGTATCCCCCCGCCCCGCCCTGTCCCCATGCCACTATCCTCCCTCATCTAACTCAGCCTCTCAAAGTCCTGAGCTCCTGAGGCCCCCTACCCCAGCTGGTGATGAGGCCGGCCTCTCCAGCATGTTACCTTGTGTCCCTGCTGTATACAGCGAGGTAGCACCACAGTGCCCAGAGCACAGGAAGACCTGAGCTCCAATCTAGCCTCAGACAGTTACTGCCCATGTGACCTTGGACAAATCCCTGAACCTCTGTCTGCCTCAGTTTCCTCAACTGTAAAAGAGGGATGATCATAGCACCCACCTCCCAGGGCTGTGGTTGAGGAACAAATGAGGTGGCATTTTTAAAGGGCCGATCATAGGGCCTGGCACACAGTGGGTGCTTCATAAATGCTTGTTTCCTTCCTCCTTGCCCTCCCTGATGGAATGTATGGAAACTCTCTCAGGGCTTATATAGCACCCAGCACACATATTCACAGCAGCCTTTGCAGGGGGGTAGCAGAAAAGAAGTGGAGCCCAGTGCCCGGATAATGGCTGGACCAGCTGTGCCAGCTCAAGTCCTGGATTATCATTGAACTCTAAGACCCCGTGAGAACAGCGAGTGAGAGACCTTTGGGAAGCCCAGCTGACCTAGCGCAGAATCAAGACAACGCAGACAGTGAGTCCAGTGAGCCCAGATCTAGAAGGAGAGAAGGGGGCGTCGGCCCATCCCTCAGACCACAGACAAGCTCTCCGGGAGCCTCGCAGCGCCCTCGGAATCACTTTCACCGGGAAAGCTCCATTTAGGTCCCGAGGCCAAAGGGAAAGGGAATTTCAGGGTCATTGCCCCTCTCCGATGGGTACCCTACTCTGGGTTCAGTCTCGTCTTCTATAGGGCTTCCCAGACTGATCGCTAGGAAGGCCCTGGTCTGGGTCAGTGAGTGGGTGAGTGCCGGGGCCAGGCCAGGCACCCCAAAGCAGGAAGGCATAGCGGCTGTATCCCAGTAGCCAGAGGAAGGGGCTCGGCCAGAGAAGGAAAAGAAGGAAGCAGCAGAGCCCCGCGAGTCTGGTGGTAAGGCCGGGGCGACATTCTTGCGGTCGATTTCCAAGTCAGTCAGAGGCTTCTCCCTGGGTGAGCTTAGGTGATCAGAGCCAAGAGGGGAAGCCGGAATGTGGCCATGGGGACAGGTGGTGTGTCGGCTGGGAGGGCTGGGAGCCGGGTTGGGAGAGGAGCTAAGAGGTCACAGGGGTTGAAGTGGCCGCGGGCTGGGGATCAGGACAAACGGGGAGCCTTGGCTCTGCAGCCAGGGTCGCAGGCAGCGAAGCCTCACAGTGTCTGATGGTCAACTTGGGGGGATGGGTGAAGGGCAGGGGCCAGTGAAATTTGTCCCGTAATGGGAAATGCCATGCCGATGTGCATCGCCCAGCCCCTCGGATGAGCCCTTCCTTGGGAACTCAGGTCCCTCAGGAATTTACCGCATGGGTCACTGAAGACCCTAGACTGGGGAAACAGAGTAGGCAGCTACACTTGCCCCTGGAGTCTGCTGCAGACTCAGCTTGTGAGAGGAGCCCCCAAAGGGAGCGATCCCTGGGCCTGGTGTAGTCAGGGAGGCTCCCTGGAGGAGGGAGGGTATTGGAATAGTCCAAGGGTCAGCTCTTCTGACCTGAGGGGCCAATGACACCTTGCAGACAAGGAAGGGGGGGCGGGGCTCTCGCAGGGCCCTGCTCATCCAGAAACAAAGCAGCCAGAAATTCTCAGGAGAAAAGGAAGATTCCCTCTAAGTCAGTCACTGACACAATTTTTACAAATCACAGACCAAGTGGAGTAGGGGGAGAGCGCCAGGACGGAGCAAGGCGCCACAACCATCCCAGAAAGCCACACAGGTAGAACAGAGACCCCTCGAGGAATGAGAGGAAGAGCAGGAGACAGCCCAAAAATTCCTGGGTGGAATTAAGGGATAAAAACGGCGGGGGGGGGGGGGGGGGGAATTAGGGGGAGTCCTCACGTGGGCTCTAGGGCCCTTCCAGCTCTCACTCCGATGAGCTCAGGAACCTGGGAATGGAACCAGGGAAGGGGTCCCGGATCAGGGTGGGGAAGAGGCTGACACAGTAGACATCCTACAGACACCAAGGAGAGCAGGCTCCGCGAGTCAAGGGCCCAGAACACAAACCAAGATCAAATAAATGGGAAGCAATTCAGGGGAGAAAGGCCCCGAACAAACATGAGGAGAAAACCTCTGGATTTCTGGGTTCTGGGATGGACTGAGGAAGAAAGGGATCCTTTAGGCCACCAGAGGGAAGAAACCCCTTACTTCTGAAGGCACATCCATCAGTGTCTCAGTCGCTTTCTCTAACAAGCAAAATGGCCTGAAATGGAACATACACTTGTGGAAAATTAAAGACCATGCATCTCAGTTGCAGAGCTACTCCCCCAAACCTAAGAACACCTTTGGAAGATGCCAAAAGACGGCCACTAAAAGTCAGGGGCAGCCCTAAAATACACAAAGGTCACAGCTGTGCAGCAGCAAAGCTGCTGGGATGGTACCAACTGATGAGCCTCGATGCCAGGGTCTCCACTGCCCACACTTCCTCTCCCCATGGGGACTGCTCCATTGTCTTCTTTCATTTCCTCAGATGCGCCACCTCCCAGAGGGGAATGAGATGGCCTGATGTTCGCTCCCCTGCTTCCCTCCTCCTCCCCAAATCTGGGCGCAGCCACCTGTCTTCATGTCCATTTATCTGTTTATTAATCAACAAGCACTCATTAAACCCCGATGAGGCTCTCTCACTAGGTTCTGGGGATACAATAATTAAAGTGCTCCCTACCTGCATGGGCATTACATTCTAATTGTCTATTTGGGAAACAATGTGCATGTATATACAAATCTACATACTGGGAGAGGGCACAGGCAACTGAGGACATCACAGTTAACCTCCTACAGAAACTGGTGCTGGGATGAGCTGATGCAGGAAGGTAGCAGAGGTGAGGAGGAAGAGCACCTGGCATATGGCACTGACAGGGCAAAGGTGTGTAGATGATGAGAAGGACAATTTGTCCAGACTGTAGAGAGCAGGAAAGGGAGCAAGGTGTGATAGGACTGGGTCAGATGATCCCTAACAGGGGCAAAATTATGACAGGAATGGGGATGATGAGGACTGGGGGGGGGGCTGGTGACCGCTCTCTCCTAGGAGATGGAGAAAGAGATAACGTCTGGGCATTGGCTGATACATACTCTGGATGAAGGGGGAAACAGATTTCAAAGGTTCAGGGAAGGCTACTGCGGCACAAGGCTCTGGTAGATGAACATCACGAGGAAGATGAAGATGAGAAAGGCTGGTTCTCCTCGTCTCTCCTAGGCTGAATGTACAGGGGCTATTCACAAAACCAGAGGCTTGCCATGGGAGCTTTGACCTGCTCCGTTTCCATGCTGGGAAGCCTTGTCCTTCTTTAGGTTCCTTAGGGCTTACCATAATAATGTCCAATTTAGTACAATATCTGATTGGTGATTGAGTTGCTGCAGCTCAGAACTTCTGAGCAAAAGAGATCCACAAGTGGTAGCTAGGTGGTGCAGTGGATAAAGCACCAGCCCTGGATTCAGGAGGACCTGAGTTCAAATCCAGCCTCAGACACGTACTAGCTGTGTGACCCTGGGCAAGTCACTTAACCCTCATTGCCCCCCCACACACACACACACAAAGAGATCCACAAGACTCAGCCTCCCTTGTAGTCAGGATTATAGGCATGTCTGTCATCATACCCAGCAATGGATTAAGATTTTACAGGTGAGATCATTTCAGTAAGGGTTGGAGACTCTCAAAAATGAAATTCTGATGCAAAGTGATAGTATTGCAATGAATAAGGAACATGAACTGTTTGAAGGAACCAATGTGGATATACAGGGAGCTCTCCACCAAACTCACCCATCAGAAGGAAACAAGGACAGGGAACAGAGGATAAGTATAAAAGAGTGGTCCAGTACCAGAAGAGCTAATTCTCAGGAGTTGAGACTGGTGAGGGGAGAAAGGGACTTAGGGTTAGTTTGGGGTTAGGTTGTTTTGGGGGGATTAAAGAAAAGCTGGAACCTTCACTTGGGAAGGATAGGACAATAACTCACAACAGAGAGAACATAAAACTGCGCAATTCTGACTTTGCTTCTGAAAAATATGTATGCAGAACACTCTTTAATGTTTGTTCAGCATTGCTGACATCTTCTCAATCACCTTCCTAAGTCCGGAAATCAACAAAAGAATCCATCAGCCCCTGATCTGTAGCTTTGAAGATCTCCAAATGGGCTCTCCTGGGCTGATTTGAGCTGGCTCCAGCACAATCCTGGATGGCTGTGATGCAGAGGCTGCTGCTGGATGTCAGGAAGAACTCCCCCAAGGGAAGGCGCCGCCTCAGAAGGGGAATGTTCCCCTTTCTTGGAGGTCTTTTGGTTGAGGTTGAACAACCACTCCTTGAGACCGCTGTGTTCAGGATTCTCTCCAGGGCAGGCTGGGCTGCTTGACCTCTTACTGCACAGCCCTGTGAGGGAAGGCTCTCACTATTCCCGTTTTGTAGTTAAGAAAATGCAAGGGAATTCAGAGAGCTTAAGGGACCTGCCCAGGGTCTCAAGCTAGCCAGTGCCGGAAGCGATATTTGGACTCCAGTGTTCCTGACTCCTACTCTGGAAATGTGTAGCACAACACCTCCCTCACAATACCGCGGCACTTCTCGTCCCTAAAAGGTGAATGCAAAGCCCTTTTTTAATGGTTGGCACCATTTGGTTTGGGCTTAGTGGTTCCCATGACACTCACAGTTGGTAGTAGGATGGCTTGATGCCCCCTCCTCCCCTTCCTTCTGCCTTGCTTTAAGACCCTCTTAAATGGGTACTCTCTCCAAGGTGCTGAGCCTTGTAGGGACAGGCACAGAAGAAGCCTGTGGTTCCTTTGGAATCAACCAGAGGACAGGAGTTCAAGGTCCAGCTCTGCCACCCCCAGGCAGGGTACATCCTTTTTTCTGGACTCAGTTTTCTCCTCTATAAAATAGGCATTGAAGCAGATGTTTCCTAAGTCTTGGTCCAGTTGCACGATTCTATCACTGGGCAGGAGTATGTTAAGAAGGGAGATGCTGGCACCGGTTTGTGGTGGGTTCCACTGTGGTAAACCACAGGGTGGGGCACAGGCTTCCAGAAACGGTAACCAACCTTGAAGAGGCCCTGAGGTTGATGAGAATGAAGGAGGCCTGGGGAGCTTCTGGAATGATGGGATCAGCAAGCCAAGACTTCTCAGTCTGAGGCAGCAACAAGGAACAAGACTGGAACTGGTGAAGCCAGTGGAGGGGGGGGGTGTCAACATGCATTTATTAAGCACCTACTGTTTGGTGCAGGAGAAGTTGTGACCCTTCTATTGAGGTGTGAAAATTCTCCTTAGGGAGACAAGACTGAAATACACAGAAAACAAAGTTCTTCTGACAAAACTGTTTGTTTGGAGGGAGACACATGAACACACACTCTTGTGTCCCCAAATAGGGCAACAGCTCTTTGAAGGAGGGGCAGGCCCAGGTCTTCCTGTTCCTAATGGAATCCTCAACATCCGGCACCAACAAGGGCTGATTCACACCCAAGGGATGCTGAGGCACCACTGGGAGTGAGGGAGCAGCATTGAGATGGGGTGGGGGTCAGAAGGAGCCTCAGTGACCCTCAGAGCCAGGAGTTCCCAACCTCATCCAAATGTACCAGGGATGAAAGAGGCTTCTCAAGGGGTGCTGGAAATATTTGGTAAATAGCTATGGCATCCTATTGAAATGATATCTATTTTATTTTTATACACACGTGCATAGTCAGCTCTAGCTACATTTTCTTTCATACCGAGCAGGGCAAATAGGCAGGCTTAGTGAAACTCAGTGGGGACTGGGCACTGAAAGGGGTTGGAAAGCCTTGGCCTAGCCTGACCCACAACTGAACATCCCAACAAATGGTTACTGCCCTCAGTGCAAGGGTCTCCAGTAAAGAGTTGTTGGGAGCATCCAGGGGATATTTGCAAAGCTTAGCATACAGCAGGTGCTTAATAAATGCTTGTTCCCTTCCTCTTCTCTTCCCAGTCTCCTGGCATCCTCTCCCACTTCAGGACCCCTCTCATCGATTCTCTCTAGACTTGCAACACACAATCTCTCCTCACCTGCCTAGCTGCCTGGTCATCTGTGCTGGATCTCCATTCAGGTCATTACCCCCTAAAGGCAGGTGTCCCCAAGGGCTCAGGGCTGGACCCTCTTCTCCTCTCCCTTTGTCCTGTTTCACTTGGTCATCTCATGAGAAACCATGGATTCAGTGACCATGTCTCTGCTGATGCTTCTCCAGCCCTAACCCCTCTGCTGTTGGACATTTTGAACTGGATGTGCCATAGATATCTTTTTTTCCCCAGGGCAATGAGGGTTAAGTGACTTGCCCAAGGTCACACAGCTAGTGTCATGTGTCTGAGGCTGCATTTGAACTCAGGTCCTCCTGAATTCAAAGCCAGTACTTTATCCACTGCGCCACCCAGCTGCCCCTGCCATAGACATCTTAAACTCAAAATGGCCAGAACATGGCTCACTATCTTTCCTCCCAAACTCTCCCCCTTCTGAACTTCCCTATTACTGTTTTATATATATAATTATTTTGTGTGGGGGACAATGAAGGTTAAGTGACTTGCCCAGGGTCACACAGCTAGTAAGTGTCAAATGTCTGAGGCCGAATTTGAACTCAGGTCCTCCTGAGTCCAGGGCCAGTGCTTTATTTACTGTACCACCTAGCTGCCCTCTATAAATTTATATATATATATATATAAATTGAATTCTTATAAATATAAATTCTTATATATAAATTTATATATATATATATATATATATAAAATTTGTTGACTTCCCTAATACTGTTGAAGATGCCACCATAACCCATACTCCAGGCTTGACACCCAGGAATCATTTTGGATTCCTCACTCTTTCTCACCCCAACCCCCATCCCATATCCAATAAGGTGCCAGGGTCTGTTGGCTTCCCCTTTATGTCTCCTGAGCACACCCTCCCTCTCCTCTGACCCACCGCACCCCCCGAGCCCTGGTGCCAGCCTTCATCACCTCACGCCTGTTGGGGGACCTGCCTGCCCCAGGCCTCTCCCTACACCAGCCCACCCTCCACTCAACCACTAAGTTGATGATTGACCGTGCCCTCCCTCCCACTGCAATAAGCCCCTGTGGCTCCCTATCACCACCAGGACCAAATACAAGATGTTCTGTTTGGTATCCAAAGCCCGCCATAACCCACCCCCTCCCCCTTTCCCATCCTCTCATGTCTCACCCCGCCCCCCAGCCTCTCGGAGCCTCCCGCTTTCTGGCTGACTATGTACAAGACTCTCCATCTCTCTGCTCCAGGCATGTTCTTGGCCATCCCCCATGCCTGGAATCGTCTCCCTCTCCATCTCCCTGCCTTCTGCCTTCCTTCAAGTCCCACCTTCTCTAGGAAGCCTTTCCGAGCCCTGCTTAATGTGTCTTCCCTCTGTTGATTACCCTCCCCCTCCATTCCCCCTGCCTAGAGCTTGTTTGTACAGTGGTTTCCACGTTGACTTTCTTATGAGCCTCCAGAGGAGGGTCTGCCTTCTGACTCTATCTCCTGGGCTTGGCTCAGTGCCTGACACTTAGTAGGGGTTTAATAGAGATTTGTGGACTGAATGACACCCCATGAAGGGAATGCTTGGCATTAAGAGTCAAGAAATGTGTTTTTCCCTGGGAAAAGCAGCTGCTTCTGCTGCTCTCATGGACACACAGTGGTCCATGGTGGGCTTCCCAGGTGGTCAGGCGGTGTTTGCAGATGGGTGGGGCCAAGAGAACTCAATGGACCAGCCTTCCCTGGGCAGCCTGTCAGAGTTTCAATCCGGGAATTCTTACCTTGGTGCTCCACAGCTTGACTGTCCAGTCAAATGATGAGGTGACAAAGAGGTGTGAAAAGTCAATGGGACCCACGGCCATATGGCAGTTGATTCCCGTCACTGGTCCTTGGTGTCCTTCAAAGACTTCCCCAATGCCAGCCTTGCTGCATGAAGACCACAGGATGAAAATTCAGTGGATGTCTTTAAAACCCAGATTTTGTTTTCATTCAAGATACCTCCTCAAAGCTGACCCTTGCCCTGGGGGTCAAAACACCTGCCTCCTCCTCTTAGTGCTGGGCAAAATCTAGGGATGAGGTCTACACAGAGAATGGCAGAGGGAGGAAGTGGTGGCTATTGTTTAGTGAAGGGGCCTGGTACATGGAGGGAAGAAGAAAGAAAGGAAGGGAGGGGAAAGGAAGGGAAGGGGAAGGAAGGAAGGGAAGGAAAGGAGGAAGAAAGGGATGGAGGGAGGAAGAAGGGGAGGGAGGAAGGGAGGAGGGAGGAAGGAAAACAGTCACTTTTTCCTCTTAAAGAGCATGAGTTCATTGGGAAGCTGGCCAGGCACTAATTAAATGCCACCTATTGACAGCTCCAGGCACTCTGGCACTGATTCCAACCATCTCCTCTCATGCCACAGCCTCCCTGCAATCACAAGTAATTAGAAGGAGCCTCAGAGTGATGCCAAAAACAAGGCATTTAGAAACTCCTTGTGCAGATCATCCTAAGTATGGCAGACATGACTGGCACTGGAACATTCACTCCCTACGTCACTATTCAGAGGAGGGAACTCTATAAGGTGGGCACAGAGGCCACACCCGGAGAATGCCAAGACCTGGGAACAGCAGCTCAGTGCAGCATCACTGTATTTAGTTTAATGAACATGAGGAATTGATCTCACAGGTGACCCCTGGAGAAACCATCCTTAAAGGATTTATAGGAAACAGGATCAGGAGCCCATTTCATTTATGGAGGAGGATTTGCACCTTCCCCACAGTAGGTGAAAAGCAGTTGTGCCAAGGCCTCCAAAAGTGACTCACTTAAGGACAAGATGAGATCCCTGCAACTCCAGCCCAATATTAATCATGGCTGAATATTCACACTGAGAAGGCTTCTGGAGGAGGGGGAAGGAGCACAGGCAGTGGGGGGCTGGGAGTTAAACCCAAGGCTGATTAGACACCCCCCACCCCCGGCAGTCCCCCCCTTTTGCCTCCTTTTTTTCTGGCTTCCAGTGCAGACTTAGCAAGAGTGGTGTTACTTAGGGGGACCTCCATTCTGGAAAGCCCAGGTTAGCTTGGGGACTCCAGAGGAGCCCATTTGGAGCTCTATTCGGCAGAATCCCAGGGACTTCTTCCTTTAGGAAACTCGGTGGTCTTACCAAACTGGGGTGAGAAGGACCTTGAAGCCAATCCCCTCCACTGAGCATTCGATGAGTTTCTCCTGTGGGCTAGGCACAGTACTGCATTGCGGGGAGCAGCCCCTGGCCTCAAGGTATTTCCACTCTATTTTCCTTCTAACTTAATCAACGACCAAAGGTAAGAATGCTGCTTGTGTGTGGGAGTCCCCAACCCAAAGTCTCACTCATGGAGGTTTATTTCTTGTCTTATGAAAGCTGTGGCTTGTCCCTGCTTCTCCCCTGAGAATGTGACGTGGCCGTGTCTACCTCCCCCCCAACACATACACAGAGAAGAGGTGTCCACTGTGCTGGGCTCCTCCAGCCTTCCCCACTCACCTTTTCCAGACATCTTCCCAGATTCCTTAGGTGTCTGGAGGCTTGGAACTAGCCCGGTCAAATCCAGCCCAGGCACATCATATACTGGCATGTGTATGCCAATCTAAGGAGGAGCTGGCAAGCCAAGTGGCTCCTAGCCCAGCCTCAATGCAGCGCCTTTTCCCTTTTCTGAAATGCTTCAAAAAGACCAAGTCCCAGAGCTACACAAGGTTATTGGAAACAAGCAACAAAGAGAAAGTCACCTTCCGTGACGGCAGGCTGTGTAGACTGTGCCCTCCTCACTGCCAACCACGAAGTTGTTGACATCTCCTGTTGGGAAGGCCATCCCAGTGACAGCCACAGGTTTCGATTTGTTATACACCAGCTCCATGCTCTCCTGCCAAAAGAGACAACTTCACACCTCCACCTCTCCACCGTGCCAAAGGGTCATTTGGCACAAAGATTCATGGCTTTCCACCCAGAGCAGCCCCCAGGTCTCACCTTTAGGAGGCCCTGAAATTCTCCTTAAGACCATTGGCTCTGGTGCCGGTGTTACCCCACCCCTGTCCTCCACGGCCTCAAAGAGTTTCTGGGAAAATCATTTCATGAAAGCAGCAACAAAAGCCTGGCTATGAGGGAGCCAATGTACTGGCTCCCCACCTCCCACCCCCACCCCCCACCAGGGAGGCCAGGCATCCTAGGCCTTCCAAGAAACCCGGGAGGGGAGTGATGCTGGGAGGGCAGGAGGGGCTCAGGTCAGCCCTTGTCCCTGAGCCTATGGAAGCCTCAGACTCATCCTGGGACTGTCTTCTCAGCCACACCCCCTTTTCCTGGTAAGGGAATCTGACTTGTCACAGACACAACGCCCTCCTTTTGCAGAGGGAGAAACTGAGGCTCAGAGAAGGGAAGCCACCCAGCTGGTGTAGACCATGACCACAGCAACATGTTGAAAGTGTGCTCACCAATTCTGCCACAAGGGGTGCTGTCCCCCAGCATGCAATTCTCTTCAGCCTCTGTGTGTGTGTATGTGTGGTGTGAATGTGTCCTGTATGTGTATGTGAGGTGTGTGCATGTGTGGTGTGTGTGACTGTGAGTGTGCATGTGTGTGTGTGTGAGTGTGTGTGGTGTGAGTGTGTGACTGTGCGTGTGTGACTTGCGTGTGTGTGTGTGTGTGTGTGTGAGTGTGTGTGGTGTGAGTGATGGGGTGGGGTGAGGCTTGGCTCGCCTTCCTTCCCCTCCTGCCCACCCCTGCTCGTGAGCCTCAGGGCCAGGGCACTCACCTGCGGTGTGGAAAGCATGTCCAGACTCCAGGAGCACAGCTTGCCGTCGGTGGAGACAGTGATGAGGTTGTGAGCATTCTGGGTGCCCACCACGTTGACGCAGTAGACAGGGTGCTGTGGGCATAGAGACAGCAGGTGACAGCCTGAGGAGGATGCTCCTTATCTGCCTCCACCAGGGGCATGGGAGGGTCGATGGTTCAGCTGCCTGGCCCCTCCCTATAAGAGACCTTGGCATTGTGTTAGCACCTGACTCTTTGAACCAGGCATCCGGCAGAGCAGGGCATAACCAGGACAGGTGATGTGGGCTTTGCACCAAGGCACAGAAATCTAAAGGAGCACCATCCTCACTAACGGCCCTTCAGCAGAATCAGGAAAGACCCCAGCAAGAGCTAAGCTGAGCACCTCGTTAAAGTGATGAGTTAAAATGGGGAGCTCCCAACTGGCCCACAGCTGCTCTCCACATGCTGCTTCTAGGGCCCCAGAATCAGAGGCTGGGAAGGCACTTCGGGAGACATCCAGTCCAACCCATACCCTAAGGAACCCCCACTAACTAGCCCTGACAGGTGGAGACCCCCCAGAAGGGGGAAGGTTCCCAGGGGCCAGTTCGGGGGTTCCTGAGCCTCCAGTTATCTCTGTCTGGTCCTAAATGGTCGATATTTGTGATTCACAAACGTTTGAGACTGCTAGAAGCTGGCTCCTCAACAGGCCAATGCAGGACGTGTGGGCATCTCAGGAAGAACCTCTCAGATTTATCACCTGGAAGATCCCCAGCAGCCTCTCACCTAAACCGGCCAGAAGGAAAGATTCCTGCTAAAACACTCTTGAAAAGTGGTCCTGTCTGAGGAAGACTAGGACAGAGGACAGGGGATCAGCTCTGGCATCAGAGACCGGGTTGACCTCCTAACTGGCATTTACTGCCTGTGTGAGCTGGGCAAACCACGTCATCTCCCTGGCCTCAGGTCCCTCTTCTGTACCATGGGGAGAATTGGGCTCCTTTCCACCTCTCCTTGCTAGCCTGCATTGATGGGGACCTCACCACCTCTCAAGACAGCTCTAATTGTGAAGAAGCATTTCCTGCCCACTTCACAACTTGTGCCCATTGCTGCAGGTTCTGCCCTTTCAAGTCCCTCTTCCACATGACAAGCTTCAGATACGTGAGGACAGCTCTCTCAGGGCCACGGAGCCAAGAATGCCTGCTTCTCCCCCCACCCCGAGGGGTCCTCTAGATCGGCCCAGACCCCTATGTAGCCCCGTGTACCTCAGGCCAGCACGCCCAGGAGAGCCAGGGCACGGTTGTGTCTAAGTCATTTGGAATGAAATGGGCGAGAGCCATTTTTCAAGATTCCCTGGGCCCGGGATCAGAGGCCCCGTCAAGTATCATTATTTTTGACTTGGGATTTGTCATTCCTCATTGCCCATCATCCCGGTGTGGGTAAACTCCCCTATTCCCTGATTGGATGCAATCAGCCCCCCTGAATGCAGCTGCATTCCCAGGCCAGCCCAGGAAGAGTCTGAACCCCTCAGATGAGACAGATCGGGCAGCCCCAGCTAGGAAATTGGAAACAATGGTCCGGTTGTATTCCAGGGCCTAATTTGGGCATTACGGAGGAAGAGCATCATTTCTCTTGAATGTCAAGAGAATGGGGATCGAGAGAGACATGCCCCCCACCCCCACCCTAATTGCGACACACACCTGTCATTCTCTCCAGTAAGTGCTCGAGCACTTGTCCGATTAGCAACAGTCTGAGACTTCAACTAAATTACGGGAAATGGTTTGGAAATGTTGACTTCTGACCCTGGGGATTATGTTGTCACTGCAGTCTATGGGTCGAACCTCCCCCCTCACATTCCAGCAGAAGGGAGCCCAGGCTTCTCTGGGGCCCAACTGTGCCAGGGTGGGGCAGGGGCCCCTTCTGAACCTTTGGGGGGCTGTCTGCTTCCCAAGGGTCTCCAGGAGCACCCAAATCTCTGGATGACACTCCCCCCGTACCCACTGCTCCCAGGTTCCTTGGGCCCGGGGGCCCACATTTCTCCTATGCCCTAATGTCCACGGGATCACACTGACCTACCTCCAGGTCTGCCCTAGCCTGTGTAGATGCGACTATTTCTCCTGTCCTGCTCATTTCTGCCCACCAGGTCCCTCTGACATGTTGCTTCCTAGACCCACCGTGTGCGCAGCTGCAGACAAGGGTGTCCGCTGCACTGGTGTCCCCCGGTGACTACGGTTGTCCCAGAGGACGATCTGACCCGAGTAGGTGCCGCCCAGCACCAGGTTGGGATGGAAGCGAGCCAAGCAGACGGACATCACGGAGGACTGTGGAGAACAGAGCAGAGAGAGGCTGGGACAGGGATAAGAACATCACTAACTAAACTGACCACACTGGTCATCATGATTCTTACTAGAACGGCTGACATTTACAGGGTGTCTTAAGGTCTGCAAAATGCTCTACAACGATGAGTTCATTTGGTCCTCAGGACAACCCCAGACCTCTGCAGGCCCCGCCCTATTTGTAAGGAGCTCTGCAAACCTTAAAACCTGCTCTGTGCTAGCCGTCATGATGATGCTTGCTCCCATTTTCCGGATGAGGAAACTGAAGGAGAGACCTCAGGGTCACACAGCTAGATCCCCAACTCAGGTCTTCCTGACTCCCAGGTCCACCTGCCCAGAGAAATGCTGGGGGCACCGTGCCAAGTCCCAGGGCAGCTGGGAGCCTGCACCTGTTCTTTCAGAGGAGAGGGGGCTTCTCACAGAACCTGAGCCTTCCTGAAGCTCCCACACAGCCTGGCAGAGTTGGCAAGGACCACCACAGCCCTCTCCTCTCTAGCCTTTCCTGAGTACCTACTATGTGCATGAAAGGGACCGTCTTGGGAGCTGGCGCCCCAGAAACCAGGAGCCTCCATCCACTGGGACACAGAGTCAGAGAACCTCCTTTGGGTGCCCTTGTGCCACCACAGCAGACCTCTCACGAGGAGGAAGCTGGTCCTCTCAACCTTCTGTCCCTTCTCGGTGAAATAAGGGGACCAAGCCCTTGCCTTGGGGTAAGGAGGGCAGTGGCACGTTCTCAGCCCTTCCTGAAGCCCTCCAAGGAAGGAAGCCCCGCACTGGGACCAGCCGGGAAGCTGCTCCCCACATTCAGCCTGCTTGGCTCCTCTCTGCTCCCGAGCCTGCTCTTGCTTCTTCCCTTTGGGGTCCAGAGGGACTTATCTGCCCCCTCCCCTCAGACATCTGAGGCCAGCTTGCCCCTTCTCCAGTTCTTTCAACTGATTCCTCTTCTCCAGCTTATCCAACTTTGGGGAAACTGAGTTTGCCTGCGTGGTACCTCCGCTCTGGCCACATGCCTCCACACCCAATTCTGCCAGCTCCGAGTCAGCCACCACATGGGCTACCCACCCGCCCCATCTATTTCAGGAAGAGTCAGCTGGGTTCTTTTACCCCCAGTCATTGAGGAGGTTCAGCTCATGGAGCCAGGAGGGGCGGAGTCTCCTTATTCTCTGCACACTCTGCAAGCAATCCAAGCCAGTCCCCAAATGCCTTCAAGTGGCTGGTAAAGCTGGTTCTAATTTCTCAGAGTTACTCCAGGCCAGCTGAGGGAAGGCACGTCCCGGGACCGCAGAGGCCCTGGGCTTGGAAGCCAGCCTCAGTGCCCACATCTTCCCCTGGTGTTGGGGCCCTGACTGCTGGGGATGGCAGGCGCTCTGTGGGGCTGGTTAGGGCCAGGCAGGGAGCCATGGGGTCCCAGCCCTGGGGCCAGCTCCCCTGGGGAGAGATTGGCCCCCTGAACAAAGCCAGCATCTCGTCAGCCAAAGGCAGCTTGTGACGGTGACAGGCAGGGGTTTGTGCTCACAGGCACGTCTAATTTCTAGTCAGCACAGAAACATTTCATCTAGGGATTCGGCAGGAGGCCGTTGTCAGCAACTCGCTCCCAGCAATAGGTGACGACACCACCGAGGGAACTCAGCCGCGCTGGGCACCTCCCTCTCACCTTCTGAGGGAGGAGATGCACAAAACCAATGTTTTCCTGTCAATCCATGTCTCTCCTGACCTTCTCTCCCATCCCAGAACACAAATTGGCTAGTAGCTTCTCTGTATATTTTAGGAGAATTACCGTTTGAGTTTGCCCAGAACATTCCAGAACAAGGATGCGCTGTGCAAAAGAGCCCCTGGGAGGCGCAGCTGTGCCTGAGCCCATGGAACAATGCGATGGTGTCCCGTGAGCCTCCGGGAGAAGAGGAGAAAGAGTCCCTGAGCGAGCTGTGTCCCCAGAGCCTCCGGCACAGACCAGGCCCTGGAGCCCAAGGAGCAGATGTCACGTGCTTAGAGTCAGACCGCCCACAGCTCTGCCCTGGGGAGCTGGCAAACGTCTTCAAGGCCGGGGCACTCACAGAGGACCAATCGAGCAGCAAGTCCGTCTCATAGAAAAGCAGGAGACAGAGTAGGAAGATGCCCACTTTGTGCCAGCACTGTGTTAGGTGCCCGAGACACAAGGTAAATGAAACATCCCTGTCCTCAGGAAGCACTGACATCACTACATACAGAGCAAACACGGAATGTGTGGTTTGGGAGGGAGGGCATAGGGGAGGGGTGGGGGGAGGTCATTCTTGGTCTGGGTCTGAAGGGAACAGGGGAACTTCATGAGGTAAAGCTGAGGAGGGTGCACTACAGGCATGGGGGATGGCCCATGAAAGGCAGGGAGGGCTATGTTGTATGTGAGGGACCCAGAGAAAGCCAGTCTGACAAGTAGAGTCGTGTCTAATGAGGCCAGACAGTAGCCATAAAGCCAGGCCAAGAGATTTCTAGATCATCTTAGAAGCAATAGGGAGCCTCCAAAGTTTATTAAGTAAGGTTAGGTCTCGTTAGGATGCGAGCTCCTCACACACACCAGTTTGGCTAACATGACAGAAAAGGAAAAGATAAATATTGGAGCAAATGTGGGAAAACATTGTTGGTGGAGTTTTAAACTGATTCAACCAATCTAGAGAACAATTTGGAACTTTGTCCAAAGGGCCAGTAACACCACTACCACGTCTGCACCCCAAAAAGAGAAAAAAAAGAGAAAAGGATCCACATGGACAAAAATATTTATAGTCACTCTTTTTGTGGTAGCAAAGAATTGGATATTGAGGGGATGCCCATCCACTGGGGAATGGCTGAACAAGTTGTGGTATATGAATGTAATGAAATACTATTGTACTATAAGAAATGACCAGCAGGGGCAGCTAGGTGGCGCAGTGGATAAAGCACTAGCCTTGGATTCAGGAGGACCTGAGTTCAAATCCAGCCTCACACACTTGACTCTTACTAGCTGTGTGACCCTGGGCAAGTCACTTAACCCTCATTGTCCCACAAAATCAATAAATAAAAATTTTAAAGAAATGACCAGCAGAACGATTTCACCAAAACCTGGAAAGACCTATATGACCTGATACAAAGTTAAGTGAGCAGAACCAGGAAACATCCACAGTAACGGCAACAGTATAATGATCAACTGTGAATGACTTGGCTATCCCCAGCAATCCCAAGGTCTAAAACAATTAATTCCAAAGGTCTTAGGGTGGAAAATGCGACCCATCTCCAGAGGAAGAGTCATGGTGTCTGAATGCAGATCCAATCGTACTGTTTTTAAAAAATATTTTCTTTTCCTCAATCACATATAAAACCAATTTTTAACATTTTAAAAAGAGTTTGGAGTTCCAAACTCTTTCCCTTCTTTTTCCTTTCCCCACTTCCCTGAGATGGTAAGCAATCTGATACAGGTTATACATGTGCAATCATGTAAAACATTTCCATATTGGTCATTTTGTTCAAAAAGATTTGGGGGAAAAAAGGAAAGAAAGTGAAAAATATTAGAAGCACACTATTTTTACTTTATTTTTCTTGGGTTTTTTTTTGGTCTGTGTTTTCTTTCACAACATGACTAATATGGAAATACGTTTTGCTTGACTGCGCATGTATAATCTATATCTAATTACTTGCTATTTCAAGGAGGGGGAGGGAAGGGAAGAAAAGAATTTGGGACTCGAAAAATTTTTAAAACTGTTAAAATTGTTTTTACATGTAATTAGGAAAAGTATAATACAAAGATTTAAAAATTAAATAACAAAAGAATGTTAAGCTTCTTGAGGAAAGGCATTTATATCCCCCAGAGCCTCCTCATATAGTAGGCACTTAATAAGTATTCCTTGATTGCTCTGGAAACTGTGTGGAGGATTGTTTACAATGGGGGAAATCTGAGGATAGGAGACCAACTAAGACACTATTGTGTTCCAGGCACTGGACTAAGGGCACGGGATACAGAGAGACAAAAGACAGTCCCTGCCCTCCGGGAACTACAATCTAATGCACACGACTGTGTGCAAACAAGCTGTGGAGAGGATAAACAAGAAATGGCAGAGAGAAGGCACGGAATTTAAGAGGGGCTGGGGAAGGAAGACTTCCTATAGGAAATAGGACTTTAGTTGGGACTTGAAGGAAGCCAAGGAGATCAGTAATTGGAACAGAAGAGAGAAAGCGTTCCAGGCAGGGAGATGGCCAGAGAGAATGCCCAGAACAGAGAGATGGAACTTCCAAAAGGCTAGCGTTGGTGGGATCTAAGAGGACGTGTTGGAAGGTGAGGTGTAAAGAGATTGGAAAGGGAGAAGGGGCGGAGTAGAGTGGAGGGAGGGAGCTTATGAAAGGCTTTGAATGTTAAAGAGAGGATTTTATACTTGACTCTGGAGACCATAGGAAGCTACTGGAGTGTGTTGAGTAGGGAGCGAGGTGACTTGATCAGACCAGCATTTCAGGAGAATCACCTTGGTAGCTGAATAGAAGGTTGGTGGGGGGGGGGGCTTAAGCCAGTTACTCCCCCAGAAGCCATGTACCATGGTCTAGGTGTGAGGGAAGGAAGCGCTGCACCAGGGTGGGCCCGGTGTCAGAGGAGAGAAGTGGGTACATTGGAGAGAGATGCTGCAGAGGTGAATCGACAGGCCCTGGCACCATATTGGATGTAGGGGGTGAGAGTGAAAAATCATAGACTATGAGCCTGGAGGACAGGTTGCGGTAGTGTCCTCAACAGCAATAGGGAAGTTCAGAAGAGGGGAGAGCTTGGGAGGAAAGATAATGTTCAGTTGAAGATGTCTATGGAACATCGAGTTCAAGATGTACAACAGGCAGTGGAAGACATGAGATAGGAGGTCACAGAGAAATTGGGGTTGGATAAATAGATTTGAGAAGCACCAGTAGAAAGATGACAATGAAATCCACGGGAGCAGATGAGCTCGGCAGGTGAAGTAGGACAAGGGGAGAGAAGAGAGCCCAGGACAGACCCTGAGGGACATCTCTGGCTAGAGGGCATGATCTGGAGGAGGGTCCAGCAAGGGAGACAGAAGGAGTGATCAGAGAGGTAGGAGGAGAGCTGGGGAAAGGAAAGAGAGAATTCTGAAATCCTAGAGAGAAGAGGAAGCTAGTGATAAGGTGCCCAAGGCTGCAGAGAGCTTAACAAGAATGAGGATTGAGAATAGGGCATTGGAGTGGGCTCCTAAGAGACCACTGAGTACTTTGGAGAGAGAGGCTTCAGTGGAATGAGATGATTAATCAAGTGTTCAAGGAGCACCAGCACCTCTGGTGGAAGGGCTGCCGAGCACCTGCCATCCAGCTCTTACCTGTGTCTCCAAGAAGCTGGAGCGTGCCCAGTGCTCAGGCCCTGTTGAAACCATCACTGCAGACAAGAGCAAAGCCACTTCATCATGGGAGACAGGGATGAAGAGGAGGGAGGGACAGAAGACACATGAATGATGGGAGAGGAGGAAAGGGGGGAAGAGGGCGCTCACATCGAATGGCTTGGTCTTTTTTCTGTATAACAGGAGACTGTATTTTCAGCTGCGTGGGGGGAATGGGAACCATGGCAGGCGTGAGGAGGGATGAGAAGGTTGGGAAGAGTCACTGTGGAGAGGGTGAGGGAGCCGATGAAGGAGGCAGAGCAGGATTGCCCGGCAGCAGTGAGGACCCAGCTGGGCTTGTGCAGCACCCTTCTAGAGTGGAGGCAGTCAGAACGCTTGTGTGATTTTCTCCAGCTTCTTTGCGTAGAAGTGAAGGCAATGAATGGTGGCAGCGATCCAAGGATATGCCTTGGCTGGGCACAATCAGCAATATGATAAAGGGTCAGGGCAGAGTCAAGCTGGTTCACCAAAGGGTCAAGATGGAGCAAAAAGGAGGGAGTGGTTGATGTCGGGGAGATGGCCTGAGAGAGAACTGAAGGGTCAAGGGACTAGAGGTTGTGGTGTAGACAGAGTTGGGTTCTGTGAGGGGGGCAGAGGGAGAGGTGGAAAGCCAATAGGTTATGGTCAGAGAAGGGGACTGAGCATTTGTGGGTGATGGAAAGGTCCAGGTATGACTATCTATCTCTGCAGTGCTCCACAATTTCACTCCTTCCAATGATCCCAGTCAGGAATCTTACAGAAACAAGCCGAGCTGACGTTTGTGTAGCCTGTTCAGGTTTTACAACGTGCTTTCTCTCCACATGCCATCTCATTGGATCCTTACAATTCTGTTGGGTGGGTAGGTGCTATTATCATGCTCATTTACAGACGAGGAAACTGAAGCAAGATTCAGTTACTTTCTCAGGGTCACACAGCGAGCAAGTACCTGTCTTCTTACCCTTCCTGCACCATCTTGGCTCTGCCAAGTACCAATCTTCTTGACTTCCAGTCTGGTGCCTTTCCACACACAACACCAGGTCCCAAAGGGGAAAATGTCACATGATCCCACAGCCCAGCTTCCTGAACTACTTGGGGATGAATTTTCCAGAAAAGACTTCTTTGGTTTGGCTTGACCGTCTGCTTCCATTCAGAGAAGCATTCAGGGCTTTGAGGGGCATAAAGCTGACTGAGTGGAACTCAAGGCCAAATTCAGCATTTTTGAGGATGAGGATAAGAAAAGAATAAAAGAGACAACTCTTTGGAACTCCCTCCTACTTTCAAAGCAACCCCCAACAACCTCCTTCCAACCGAATGTCAAAATTCCACTTCATTAAAAAAGGGAAGCTTGCGCTTGGCGATGGTGTGTGTTGGCATTTCTGTCTTTGATTTACAGGGGGATGGACTGGGGCGGGGGGGGGGGGGGCGGCACACATGGCCTTTTTCAAGAGAAAAGCCGGGCTTCCAACTTCGCAGGAAAGAGCGTAGGCTGCATTAACTCGGGTGCTTGTTGAAACATGAAGGATTAAGGGCCAAAGGGGAGGGAGGGATTGTGAGTGTCTCCAGTTCAGAGCCTCCAAGAGTGTTTGTCTGGGCTTGGGGAGAATGTCTCAGGTAGCCACATGAAAGGCAGCTGGAGCGCCCCGCCACACGCCTGCTGCTCGGCCCCATCCAGCAAAGCAACCGCCTGACTCGGAATGTCGCCGCAAATGGAATCTGCTTTTATTGAAAAGGCCTGAGTCCTTCCAGAAGAGCAGCTCCCTCCCCCTCTCGATTCATCTTTGCTTGGGGAGAAGCTGCACCGCCAAGGGTCGGGCTGCAGGAGGGAGGACAGAGCTGGACCTACTGGGCACCCTGAGAGGTTCAGCCTGAAACCTACCATCCTTCCAGTCCCCCCCCCCCGCCCCCTTGTGAGAATCGCTTCCTGAATTTGGAGGATTCTCAGCCTTCAGTTGGAAGAGACTTCAAAGCATCCCTACCATCTCATACACCAAGAGGTCATCTGGCCTGGAATGTGAGGGAGCTCAGCACGTTCTCAATCAGCTCAGAACGCTCTGGGGCAGCTCTACATTGATGGATACTCAGGATACTCAGGGAGCACAGTAGGACCCTGACCTGCAGGCTCCATGATGCTTAAGGGCATTCCACGGGTTGGTTGCCACAATACACTGCTGACTCATATGAGCTGGCAGTCCATTCAGACCTCCAGATCTTTTTCAGGACTGCTGCTGTCTAACTCTGCTGCCCCCGCTTCCCCATCTTATCCCTGTGAGGCTTATTTTTTGCACCCCAATGCAATGTTTCATATCGATCACTACTGAGTTTCATCTTGTTGCACACGGCCTCTACTTTTGTCCAAATCATCGGTTAAGGTATTAAGGACCATGTGACAAGCACCAAGCCCTGGGGCCTTCTTTGCCCCCATCCTCCCAACTTTCTGCACATCCTCAGCTCGTCCCTTTCCCTCACACCTCCTTGCCCCATATCCAATCACATAACAAGGTCCTACTGATGCTGCTCGCACACCATTTCTTCTCCCTATCACTCAGCCCCCCACCCAGGCTCAGGCTCAGAGCCTCTCATCTGGACTCTTGTGTTAGACTCCTGATTGTCCTTCCCATCTCCACTCCGTCATCCCTCCAGTTCAGCTCTGACAGGATGAGCCCCTGCCCACAAGCTTTAGGGGCTCCCTGCAGTCTCTAGCAGAACCCTCCCCCCCCACCACCAGCACTTCACAACTGGCTCCCGAGAGAGCCCGGCCTGGTATCTGACTGGTTACACACAGTCGCCTCTCACCCATGCTTCATGGCATCTCGACTGGCCCTCACACTCTTCCCAACGCTCCATCTCCCACCCTTTAAAATGTGTGAGGATTGATTCTTTGTGACCCAAGTACCTCACACAGTGCTTGGCAAACGTCGGGGACTTGATGAATGCTTTTCAATGGACTGAGGCGGATGAAGTGGGAGGCCAGTGTCTGAAGGGCCATCCACAAAGACACTGAAGTACCAAGGAGAAAGACACAGGTTGAGGCCCGATCTGGGACTCTCAGAGAGGGATGAACATCAAAAAGGGGAGTTGCCGAGGGATAGAGGAGGGGGAGTCTGACAGGGACTGTCAGGGGCCGGGAGGACCGTCCTTGCTCATTTCATCCCCACTCGCCAGACCAGCGATACTCGCAAGTCTCCAGCACTTGAACTGGGCAGATATGGGTGCACCTGGTGGGCAGGGCTGAGCAAACTCAAGGAGGACCAAGGGAGACTCTGCTTCTCCCCCGTCCCTTAAAGAGAACGTCAAAGAGGAGCCAGCTGGCATTGGAGATCAGTCAGTCAGCAAACATGTATTAAGTGCCCATTTGGGCACAGAGGCCCACCCCCCAGAGCCATACAAAACTACCTGGCAAAGACCAGGGACAGGGCTTCCTTGGTCGTTGGGGAAGACCCCCTTCAGGCTGATGCTAAAGGGTTAAGCCCGGGTGCTGGGAGCAGCTCCTGAGTCTGCTAATGAACTCCATCCTGCCCTGGTGGGACCACCCTCCCCTGGAAGAAGGGGTAACCCGATCCAGCCCATCCCGCCCGCCCGCCAGAGTAACTCTGATGTCCTTGGCCTTTATCCAAGACCACAGAATCCGTGTGTGTGATAAATCCGAGTCAATGACCAGAGGCTGTGATTTACCAAGAGCCTCCAGCAGCTCGATTTTCTCTCTCTCCTATCCCAAGGCCCCCCTCCCCACCCACCGCCTTCTCCTGCGTGACAAGCTCCATTGGAGCCCACAGCAGGCTCTGAACCCAGCAGCCCGAGCCCTTGGGCCCCACTGCTCAGTGCCCCAGAGGGCAGGGCTCACCCTGAAAGAGACCACGCACAGAACCTCTGTGCTGTTAGGGCAGGCTGCTGGACCCCAGGTAGCCCAGGCAGCTCCTCCTCTGAAGCACGGCCCTATCCGATCAACATGGCCCCTCTTGTTCTTAGGGGCTTGGGAGGTCTCTTACCAACACACAGCCTGCCATAGAGCCCACATGGAAGGGCAGATACCAAGGCATGCTGGAGCCAGGCCCTCAGAAAGCAGCCAGCCCTGGGAACCTAGGGTTCTCAGTGGTTCAAAGCAGGGGTCTTTTGAGAGACAACCGATGGAGGTCTAGCCGAGGGAAGCCTGGAGGGGGAAGCTCAGCCTCGTAAGGAGGGGCATGAACATGGGGTACCTAGTGGGCAGGGCTGAGCACATGCCAAGAGGAAGGACCAAGTGAGTTTGCTTCTGGCCTCTTTCCCTTAAAGAGATGTCGGAGCGGAGCCAGCCCCTCTTCCCTGGGCACTGGGCTGGGGGGCCTGATGTGGCTCCACTCACAAGATAAGTTTTGCTCTAGTAAAGATAGTGTGGAAATTTATTTTGATTTGGGGACCCTACCTTTAGGCTGAGATTAGAAAGCCTTAGGCCCTCAGGGTCTCTTCCCCTCCCCCTCTGCTTCAGCTGAGCCCAAAAGCCCCGTGGGCTGTACAAGACGCCAGGTCAGACAGCTGGGGGGGGGGAAGCCCCCAGCTCCCTCCGACTTATGCGGAGTTATCTGAAAGATCCCAGATAGCCTGTGCTGAGGCAAGAGCTGCTTGAGAGTGCCCCCCCCACCAACCGCAGCCCTGGTTGGCGGATTAGCTTGGTCTGTGGGGGCGCAGGAAGCCCCGAGATTTGAGTGGAGAGAAGAAAAGGTATATATAGACCTGGGGATTAGACTCAGGGGTTCGGATTAGAGAAGGGGTGGCAAAGGCGTCAGAGGGCAGACTGATGGAGCAGACAGACAGAAGGTCGGTGAGAGAGGAACACAGGGGTTCAGCGGGGGCAGTAAGAAGAGGAAAGTTAGAGGCAGGGGATTTACAAAGTGAAAGGGTACAGGCGGAGTTAGTGAAAGTAGCTGAGCAAGTGAGTGCCCTGAGGCAAGAGAAGGTTCAGGCCCTTATTGTATTAAAAAAGTTCAAAGCGCAGCAGGTGGGAAGAGACCCTGAGGGCCTAAGGCTTTCTAATCTCAGCCTAAAGGTAGGGTCCCCAAATCAAAATAAATTTCCACAATAGGGACCCCCCGAGAACTGGGACAGGGGCCTCAGCTCGGCTGCTTTGTCTCTGGCTGGCTGGCTGGTCCTTGGGTCCCCTGCCCTGGTCCCAGGCTCTGTGCTTCCCTCTGTCTCTCCTTTCACCTGGCCCAAGGTGACCCCCACCTGTGCTGAGGGTGATTGCCCTGCAGCTCAGCTCACTTTCATTAGCCTCCTCCCTGACAAACCCATGGTGCACAGGCATCTCTGGTCTTACCGAAGTCCATCACCACAGAGAAAAGGCTTCTGAGGGCAGGACCATACCCCATCTTGGATCCCTGACACCCTGACCATGAGGCCCAAGGGTTGTGGCACCACCTTTGAGCCTCTAGGGCCTGCTCTGCAGACGTATCCCAGCCCCGCCACCTGTATTCCAACTCACTCACAGGTGTTCCAACGAGTCTCACTAATGCCCAGCTCCTCACCTGGCTTCTAAGGGACAAGGCCCTGAACATGCCAAAGCAGGTAGTGTGGGAGAGTGGTGGGCTACCCTTGGGTCAAGGACCTGGAACTAGAGACTCTGCCCTGCGACACTAGCCCTATGGGCGGCAGGTCACAAGGCTGCTCCTATTTAACCAGAGGCCCACCCCCTAGAGCCATACAAAGGTGCCTGGCAAATACCGAAGACTTGGTAAGTAAGGATGAAATAAAGGTGTTTCTATCTGATACATGGGGCAGCTGGGTGGTGCCACAGTGCACACAGTGCTGGGCCTGGGCCTCCCTGAGTTCAAATCCAGCCTCAGGTACTTCCTAGCTGTGTGACCCTGGGCAAGTCACTTCACTCTGCCTCAGTTTCTTCATCTGTCGAATGATCTGAAGGAAATGGCAAACCACTCCACTAGCTTTGCCAAGAGAACTCCAAGTGGGGTCACAAAGAGTCTAAAGTGACTGAACACCACCTGATCAAAGGCAATCTGCTCTCCTCGGGCCCGAGAGCAGGATGACAGCGGCCTGGCCAGCTCTCCACGATTCGCTGTTCCCATCTCATTCTGTCAGTCACCAGTTTAGACAGTCCAACGAGTGAGGGGCGAGAGCGCAGCCACAATTGATGGGCACTGCTCGAACTGGGGCTCTACCAGGAAAAGAGAGAGCAGGACTGGCTTCCTATCTCGGGAGCCTCGAAGAGTCCTCTGGCCAAAGTCGAAGGAGCAGGCCGCCCTTCTGCTCTCTCCTGGGGATATGCCCTTTCGTCGGTTTTGTGACCCAATGTCGCCTTCTGCCCTGCCCCCTCCTCAGGGCGCTCTCCCGATGCTGGGCTCTCCCCTCTCTGCTGCTGCCTTCCTGTTCCTGGGCCGTTTTGTTCACAGGTAGAATTACAGGATGGTTTTGGCAGGCAGCCCGAGGAGAGTCTGGTCATGGGGATGGACATGTTTGCGTTGTAAAGTTGTCTCCTGATTCTTCCTAAGCGGCTGACGTGTCCTCGTGAGTCTGTGTCATTTGGGCAAACTCCCATCACTTCCCTGTCAAAATAATTACAGTCACCCCTGCTTACCTGTGTCTTAATTGTAGCAGCAACAGAAGGCTGACAGCTCACCCACTAACGGATCATTTACAGATGCTGCCAGAGAGGAATTAAAATTCATTAGAAATTAATTGAAGGTGGCCCTCACTCAGGACTGGCCATAGAGGGACAGCCACAATCACCAGCCAGCAATGAGGGTGAATGCCCGGGGCTGGTGCTGCCCAGGACATTGTTCTCAACCTCCAAGAAGCTGCAGACCTCACCGGCTCCCCGAGTCCTCAGTACCACAGCCCGAGGGGCACTGGGGGGCTCATCCCTCGCTGGGGCGAAGATGCTCCTGCCCTCCAGCCTCAAGTGGTTCTTTGTAGCTTCCCTCCACTGCTCCTGGTTCTGACCTCCAGGGGCCATGGAAAGCGATTTCATCCCTTCCCTTTGAGTAGTTGTGGCTTCCCTCACTGCTCCCCCAAGTCTTCTTGTCAAGAAACATGCCCAGCTCCTCCAATGGATCCATGTGTGACTTAGACCCTAGACTTTTTCATTTTGGCGGTCTCCTCTGGACCTCCCCTAGGGTCCCTCTGAATGCCTGCACACAGTCCTGTGGGGTGCCAGGCTGAAACACTGGGTTTGCATTTCTTTGGTTACGGATCGCCAGGACTCCCTCCAATGACTGACGACAGCTCACCATGCTCTTGAGAAGAATCTGTCCACATGATGTGACAGATCGCGCATCCTTTGGAGATCTGTTCCTCATGGCGAACGTGGGTACTAGTGGCAGTCCACTTTCTTCAAGGGAGTGGCTGAGGAGCCACTTTGGTAGCCATCTGGGCGGGCACTATCCTGTGAACCTACTCCTCTGCCCAAGTCCCTGAACCCTCTGCTGCTACAGAGCTCTCATGGAGGAGGCTCAACAGGGCACTGGATTCTCTCCCGCCCATGCACACATGCTTGCACACATGCACACATGCTCCCACAATGCACACGTACTCACAATGCATTTGGACACATGAATACACCACATGTATACATACACACATGCACAGTGCTCACACAATGCACATGTGCTCACAATGCACTTAGACACATGAACACACCACATGCATACACACACATATGCACAGTGCTCACACAATGTACATGTGCTCACAATGCACTTAGACACATGAACACACCACATGCATATATACACACAAGCACATGTGCTCACACAATGCACATGTGTTCACAATGCACTTATGCACATAAACACACCACATGCATTCATACACACGTGCTCACACACATGCTCACAATGCCCTTAGACAATACGGACACACCACAATGCACGCAAGCATGCATACTCACGTGTGCGCACACACATACATGCACATGCACACATGTTCACGCACACCCTCATACAAACACACACACATCTCCACTTTGTGACAAACTTTCCTCCCACAGTCCCATGCTCAGGATGATGAGGAGAATAGGCACCTCATGGTCTGTGGGTCAGAGAGCTGCCTCCAGAAGACCAGGGCTCCAGCTCTGCCTTGGACACTAGCAGACTGTGATTCTGGCCAATCAGGGTTGGCTAAACTAGGCCAGAGTGTTTCCTCATTGGAGCCCCCTACATCTTGGATGAAGGATACAAAGGGAAGGGCATGACCAAATGAAATCCATAAATACTCTATCTCCATCAGTGACTGCAGCAGTGATGGGGGAGCGGGGCAGAGTACTGTCTGTGGGCAGCCCCGGGCTGGGCTCCTGACTCACGCTGACCACTGCCCGCTTCCAGACCGCTGCCTTGTCACAGCAGTCCCATCCCCATGAACCCCTGGCAGGGTCAGGACGTTTTTGCTCCCCCGGATGTCGGGCCATGGGCACATGCTACCACTGGAAGGAAACCGATTTTTCACAGAACATCAGTAATGACAAGGATGACGGGGACGGGGACAACAACGTGAGGGCAGGCCTGGTGTCTCCTGCCCGTTCTCACGCACCGGCTACGGGGTCCTGCTGGCCCATTTCGGCTGTCTCTCCTTCTCCCCCCCCCCCTTCCCAAGGAGACCGCCTGCGCAGGCTTCTCTGTCGCCAGGAACAGTATCTCCCAAATGAACACCAAACACGGGCTTGTATAAACAATCACTGAATTTAATGGTTTCGGGAGGCTGGGAGGAGGGAGTCTTCCAGCTTCCTGCTATTGCCTAATAAGACCCAGCTCCAGGAATACCTGCGGTTCTCTCTGAAGGCCTCCCCAGCCTGTGGGCAGAGACTTGGGGGATTCTCCATGTGAGGTCGTCTCAGCCTCAACACCCAACCTTGCTCCTCCTCCACCCTGGCTGGGAGCTGACAAGCGAAGGCCCCCTACCCCTGCTTCCAGGCCAATGGCGTCGTGTGAAGGTGTCACCTTCTCTCCAGCCAAGCCCGTGGGGCCAGGGCAGGACTTGTTTTCTTTCTCCCAATCCCAGGCCTCCTCTTCCAGAAGGACCGCTGTCCTTGCAGGCTCGCACTCACAACCTCAAGGCTTTCTCAGCTCATGCCTCTCCCTCACACTCCCGTTCCTTCATTTGGCCTGCTCAGGGTCCCTCATGCTCTCCTCGCTCACGTGGTCCTCAGTCTGGCCCCCATCACCTCTCCCTGGGATTGCCACAACCCCCTTCACACTGGTGACCCTCCTGGCTCCAATGCACCCTCCACAGAGCTGCTCACAAGTTGCCCTTCGCCTTTAAGGACAAATGCAGGCTCATTCCCTTGATGTTCGAGTCCTTTCCTTCCCTGGCTCCCTCACCTAACCCCACCCTCAGGTAAGAGACGGACTTAGAGGCAGCTAGGGGGTGCTACAGTGTGTAGAGACCTGAGTTCAAATCCAGCCTCAGACTCTTACCAGCTGTGGAATCCTGGGTGAGTCATGTCACTTCTGCCTCAGTTTCCCTATCCGTAAAATGGGCATAATAATGGCATCTACCCTCCAAGTTGTTGTGAGGAGCATCTTTGGACAACTCTTAGCACGTCATTATTGGTGCTCAGTTGTTTCAGTCACATCTGTGACCCCATCTGGGGTCTTCTTGGCAAAGACACTGGAGATTGGTCATTGCTTCCCTCTCAGGCACTTTCTGGCACAGGCCGTGCCCACGCTGGCATGCCACCAGGGTCCTTTCCTGGGAAGCCCACCACTCAGTGCTCTGGGCTCCCCTGACCGGCGAGGATTTCCTTTGTCTCTGAACTTGTTAGCGCTCCTGGGAAGAATGACGGACTTCCTCTTGGGGACTGGAGCTGGCTCGCTTCCTCCTGTCACCGGCTCTGAGCTCAGCTCCCAGCACCCAGTGGGTGCCTAACACCTGCCTGTTGACTGATGAAAGGGGAGTTTTCTTTCGGGTGAGGGGCCCCACAAAGAGAGACCCAACAGATGAAAGGAGGCAGGATTCGGCATTGTGTGCAGATCTCTCATCTCTGAGCCTGCTCCTGGTACGAGGAGACTCTGTACCGGCCGCCTCTCAGAGCAGTTGCAAAGGTCACCCTGGATGCGTCCCCAAGTGTCCCCTCACATCCTTCCTCCTTCATCTTTGAGCCGCAGGTTTCCAGCTGGAAGGGAGCTTCCACATCTCTGGTCCAAAGCCCTCCCCTGGCAGACCAGGAAACCACAGTTCAGAGATGTCAGTGACGTGCCGGCCAGACGCAGGAAGCTGCCCCAGGCAGGAGGATGCCCAGAAAATTATCCCATTCCATTTAAACCCGATGCCACCCTCACCCTTCCCCCTGAGCCCGCCTGTCCTTTACTCCACATGTGTGTGGCCTAGGCGCGCCAATCACGGCTCGAGACAAAGAAAGGGGAGGCTTTGATCAATGCAGGTAGCTTTGGAGAAGCGCCTTGTGTAGAAGGGCATGACAGGTGAGTGAAGGAGGAGGGGTGTGCACCCCAGCCTTGCACACCACCCAGCCAGGACTATCCTCAGGCAGGAGAGGAAGGTGTTGAGACTGGAGGGAAAGTCCTGAGTTAAACCAGCTGCCAGCTGCCCCTCAACATCTTCAGGTGTGCTCATAGTCCTGGGCATGCCCCTGGAGACCGGCTGGGAGTAAGAAGTCTGGGAGGCCCATTGGAGTACTTGGCCTCTGTCCTGGGGGAGCAAGGATTCTTTGTTCATCTTCTGACTTTTGCATTCTGGAGAACAGATGTCGGGAGAAGGTGGAACACGGCGACAGGGGTGTCTCTGGGCCATTGAGGATCTCCTGGTGGAAGTCCTCGTGGCCTGTGTGTGTCTCCACTGCCAACTGTGTGACAAGCAGCCAAGTTACGGACCAGGAGCATCCTCGGTCCTCTTGTTCTTAATGGCCCTCAATCCTAGGAGCTGGTGCTGCTGCGCCAGGCTCACCGGGCCCGGCTTCTCCCCAGGACTGACTGGAAAGCTGGACTTGGTATCCAGAGCCAGAGCTCTTCCACTGCTCTACAGCTCAGAAGACAATTTTAAAGTCGACGAGCATTTATGAAGCACCTACTATGTGCCAAGCACATCACTAAGTATGTCACAAATATCTCATTTGACCTTGACCTCACCTCCATTTTACAGTTGAGGAGAGAAGGCAAGCAGAGCTAGCATGACTCATCCAGGGCCACACAGCTCATAGGTTTCTGAGGTCAGATTTGAACTCAGGTCTTCTTGACTGCAGGCCCCGTGCTATGTCATCTTAGATGACACCAGCTGAGCTTCTCTGTGTCCCAGACCCCATATTATGCTCAGGTCTTCTGACCTCTCCCCTCTTTTGTCCTCTTGGTGTGGCCCCAGGACCAGAGGAGGCCCCCCAGAGCTCAGGAGCGGGCCTGTGGGCAGTGGGTGGGTGGGCTGTTCAGAGTGGCCTCAGAGCCTCTGCTCCCTCTCCTCCCATTTAGACCGGGTGGCTAGGGCCAGGGAGGACGGCAGTGATAGGAGAAGCATTACTTCTGAAACAGTTAATGAGGAGGCTGGTTCTCCCTGCAGAATTCTCACTGAACCCCCCCTACATCCCTTTGGGCCACAAAGGGGTCCCTAAACAGCTCTTTCAGTCCTCCATAATCTTCAGCCACAGTGGCTCAGGGCCCAACAGAGAAGGGAGGGGGAGTATATGGGGGCAGAGTTGGGGGAAGGAGGAGGCCCCAAGTTCATCACAGAGATCCGTCCAGGAAGCAGAGCCAACAGTGTGCTGGGGTCATTGAAAGAGGCAGTGGTGAGCTGGGATGGAGCCCAGCCTGTGCGGCCCGACTCTCTGTCCCTTCTGCTAACCACAAGACCACAGCCCTCCTTCCCAAGACTGCCGCTGCTCCCACTCCCCACCCCTACCCAGAGCCTTAGCTGAGGTCAATGAAAGCGTGAGCAGTGCTGGGGGAGGATGAACAGGTCTCCCTTGAGGTGTCGGGGTGGGAAGGCAAAGCAGCTGATGGGAAAATGGGGGCTCAGAGGGCTTGGGGGCTGAGCCTAGGGGAGCCAGGCTGGAGGAGGTGCGCGCGCGCGCGCGCACACACACACACACACACACACACACACACACACACACACACACACACTCTCTCTCTCTCTCTCTCTCTCTCTCTCCCCAAGATTGAATTTATCTCTTGCTAGCTAGCGTCATTTGGGAAGGAACTGGGATCAGGGACATAAAACCCCTGGAGCTGGGCCAAGCCCCTCAATGCCGTTTCCCCACTCACCCCAGCCCATATAATTTGGAGGTGTGTGTTCCTGCCTCTCTCCATTCCATGGAGAAGAGGGAGACCGCAGCAGGACAGGCTGAGCTGAGCAGCCAGGCGGTCCCACACAGAGCCCAGCTGCCCACACAGGAGGGAGCCGCCCCGTGGCCTCTGCTGGGCTGGCTGTGTTCACTCAGAGAGCTACTAGAATTTTCCAAACCTGAACAGCCTACAGTGGAATTAAAATAGAAAATGACAGCCCAGAGCCCAGTTTCACAGGGACAGGAGGCCTGCCCACGGAGTGGTGGATCAGCCACATGGGCCCAAGGACACAGGAAGCTTTTTGTTATGACCCTGAGGTCTGTCCACCTCCCGAGAGTCTGCTGAAGGGGGCCTCTCTCAGCTCTTCCCAGGGCACCCAGTGCGCCTGCCTGCCAGTCAGAGCTAGGAACAGAAGCTAAACAAATGACTCGCAGCTCCTTTTCCATTAGAACCACCTGGCAGCCTGGCTGTGACTGGGTTTGGACACCGGGAGCATGACAGGTATGACACCTGGAAGGTGATCTATGTGGCCCCCAGAGGGAGGTGAGCCACGTCCTTTCATGGGAGATGATAAAATCACAGTTATTCCCACTTGACCAATGGAAAAAAGAGTGTTCCTGTGAGGTCTGTAACCCAAAGAGATCAAAGGGAAAAAACCCATTTGTAAAAAAATGTTTACAGCTGCTCTTTTTGTGGGGGTCAAGAATTGGAAACCCATGGGATACCGTCCATTGGGGAATGGCTGAACAAGCTGTGGTGTATGATGGTGATGGAGTATTATTTTGCTGTAAGAAATGACAAGCAGGAGGATTTCAGAAAACCCTAGAAAGACTTGTATGAACTGATGTAGAGGGAAGCGAGTAGAACCAGAACTTTGTACACACTAACAGCACTATTGTAACCATGTTCAACTGTGATAGACTTGGCTCTTCTCAGCAATACAATGATCCAAGATAATTCCAAAGGACTCATGGTGAAAATTCTCCACCTCCAGAGAGAGAACAAGTACTGATGAACTCTGAGTACAGATAGAAGCAGATTTTTTCTACTCTATTTTTCTTACTGTTTGTTTTTGCAACATGGCTAATATAGAAATGTCTTGCATGACTTTACACTTATAACAGATATCATATTGCTTGCCTTCTCAGTGGGTAGGAAAGGGCTGGAGAGGAGTTGTTTGAGAATTTAGAACTCAAAATGAAAAAAAAAAGGAATGTAAAAAAGAAAAAAAGGAAAGAAAAATGAGACCCACAGAGAAGATATGGATGCCCAAGGTCACTCAGCTGGGGGTACAGGGAGAGGGCTAGGGCTGGAATCTAGGCCTCTTCTCTCTCAAAGCAGCACCCTGACCCCCTCCCCCACCTCTTCCTTCCATGATGCATGTTCTAGTCTGTCCTAAGCTCTGAGCAGTGTGATTTGAGGAAGGCAGGTCCTGGGGAGCCCTCAGAAGTCCATGGGATGGCTTCCTCATCTGACCAGCTCTGCCCTTCCCTCCTCTGCCCCATCTGCCCCTAAAAAAGCTAGGTTTGGCTACAGGGAGGTCCAGGAGCCAAGATAATTAGCATGAATTGTGTCCACTGACCCCAGTGGCCGGAGTACCTGTGTGGTCAGCTCCCCCCTCCCCCCAGCAAGCCCCGGGCCAGTGCTCTGGGAAGTCACTGACTACAGCACTAGAGGGCCTAGCCGGGTGGACTAGATGGGCCTCAGGCTGCCAAAGCATGGACCCCACCCTTGGGTGCCCCTGCTGTTGTCCTCTCACTCAGTTCAGCCCTCATTCTGCCATGCTTCCCTCCCCAGACCTGCTCCCTTCCTGGCTCAAGCCCCTTCTCCTGGCTTGTCCCAGTGCTCCCTAGCCAGGCCCCCAAGCTCTGTTGGGCCCCAGAGGGGCAAGAACAGGAGCAATGGGAGAAGTAACAGAGAGCCTGGTTTGGGCTTGAGGCCAAGAAGACTTCCTGACAGTGCGGGTGATCCCACAGAGGCCTGGGCAGCCTCTGGAGGGGCAAGCTCCCCTTTCTTGGAGATCCCCGAGGACAGGCTGGAAAACTGCACCAATAGTATGGGCTAGCCTGGACAGCCTCTAAAAAACCTGCCCTGCCCACAGGAGAGCCCTCCCTCCCTGCTCCTGCCCCGCCCCCCCCGCCCCCCTGCGGTGGCCAGGCTCCGACACTTTAATGCCCCAGGGGCTGGCTGGGTGCAGCGCTGGCTCCTCGGTTCAGGGTCTCCAAGGGCTAGTGCGACCGGCTTCCTAGAGGAGACATGGGAGGAGCTTCAGGACCATGGAGAGGTACGGGTCCAGGGTACTCCGGGTAGGTCCAGCCCGAGCATGGCTGCCTCACCACTCACCCCCTGTCAGCCTTTTTGACGGAGGCTGTTTCTTTCCCCTTGGAGGGAAAAACTGACATCTTTAGCTGGTGCTCCCCAGAAAGCTCCCCTAGGGCCAGGGCTGGAAGGAAGCTCTGAGGGACACCCTCATCCTCCCAATGAGAGAGCCAAGGCCCAGGAGAGGAAAGAGACTTGCCCAAGGGCACACAGACAAGATGCATCAGAGGCAGGGTGTGAACCCAGCCATTGTCCAGAGGAGAGGAGAGAGGATGGAAGCCCTTGTCCACAGGGGCCACGCGTCAGGATGCTTGAGCTGCTCTGTTCCCACACTCCCTCACTGCCTGTGCTTCAGGGCCCAGGGATGAACATGGTCTGCTCAGTGAGTCAGCTTGACTTACAGTGGCCTGAGTGTCTGGGAACCCGTGTGTCCCCCAGCCTGGCAGGAGGGGCCTCTTCATGCCTGAGTGAGCCTGTGCTCACACCCTACAGCCTGACTTGTTTCATGTTTCCAGCGTGCTCTGTGAGCTTCTGACTGGTCTGCACATCATTAGGGCTCTAGGCTGACATGCACAGAAAGAACCAAATTTGATACTCTGAACAAAATAAAATGGTCCTATTTCAAAGGGTCCCCCAAGAAAGGCCAGTTAGCATGATGCAGACCTGGGCTGCCTATGAAGTTGCTTCTCAGAGGGAAAATTAGAACAGCATGCTCTGAGAGAGGGTAACTCCACCAGCAGCGTGAGTCCCAGCTCCATCTGATAATGAACCCGAACATAAACACACATGGACTCCCCTCCTGGGTGAGGCCCCGAGGTCTTGAACGATACAAAACTTTAGGATCACAGCAGGTCTATACATCCCACCCTCAGGTACAGTCTGATGCCCCTGTCAGATTCATCCCCCGGCATCTGGTGTTGATGGCACCATGGCCTAGACAGGACACATACCATGCCCAAGAGAAGGATTCTAAGAGGGGATGGAGCGATCTGCACCAGGTCATATTGTCTCACTGGGCAGATGGAAACACAAAGACTGGCTGTGTCTGGTTATCTGACCACCCAAAGCTACCTTGGTCCAAGTGGGAAAAGGAAAGTCTTCCACACTGAGTTCAGGGGATGAGCTGTGTCCAGAAGCCCCTGGGGGGGAGGGGACCCCACCAGAGCTCCTTCTGACCACCAGAGAACTCTGGGGTTTGTGCTGATCGAGGCACCCTAGCACCACTTAGAGCAGTGGCCTTGCACATGAACCTTGTTGTGCTTGCTCTGACCATGACTTTGCCCAGAAAGTTAACCCAGAGAGTGGACTGTGGGTCTCTAAGTCCAGCTATAGGCCCAGGAAGCAATGCAGGAGTGGCCACCAGGCTGGACCAGTCTGGGCTGTGCCCAGTCAGAGGAAGTAGGCCCTTGCTGCTGGACTCTCTTAAGTGAAATGTCCTAGAAACAGTTCCTCACGAGCATTGTAATAAACAGACAAAATGTGATCCTCAGGGGGAGGGGGAGAAGAGAGTCAAGGAAGGTAGGATGAAGGCGTGGGCAGGGGCGGGGGGAGGAGGGCAGAAGGGTGGGGAGGTGGGCTCTGGCTTCCCCTGGACACAGCCCCTGCACAGAGCTGTGCTCACCTCCCCCCACCCCCAGCTTCCCCATTCCCCCCGCCCCGGGTGGCTCTGGCTGGAGCCCTGAGATGCTGCACGAGGCCGATCCTACCTGGCAGTGGAAGACGTACTCAGGTGTGGTCTTTTTGAATTTCATGTTCCAGACCAAGGCCACTCCATCGGGCTCATGGGGCGCATCCTCGTTGCTATTATAAGATGCTACCATCAGCTCTGGGTACTGGGTGAAAGAGATCACACACATACAGTTAGCCAGGGAGGCCCAGAATCCCCCTGCACAGCAGAGCCACTGTCCGGGTCAGTGCAGAATGCAGGTGCTCAGACACAGCGAGGAGCCCCTTCTCTGAGTCCCAGGGGCATCCTCGGGGCTGAAGACAAAAGAAGAGGCCGAGGCAATGTGGCTCCTTCCCCAACTGCATAGGGACCCCCGCCCCACCCAAGCCTTCAAAAGTTAGCTGTCGTCCGGGCACAATCAACCAGCCCAGCAGAGATATTGGCTCTAGAGCTCCGGCCATGACCCTCACTTGGCAGAGAAGAAGTTTCGGCAGTGATGGGGTTAGTGATGCCGGCCAAGCAGGGATACGTCATATGGGGTAGCCTCGGGAAATGGAGACGGAGTGGAGATGGGTAGAGAGTCACCTTCTACCGCTCAGGGTGCCCCCATCTCTCAGAGGAGGACGTGGGCCGGAGGCCCAATCGACTCCGGAGTTTCCTTATCGCTTCCAGGATCCAAGACAAATCCCATTTGGCTTTAAAGCCCTTGATTCCCTGGTCCCTTCCTGCCCCTCCAGTCGTACCCCCCCACCCCCCAACCAGGGTCACTGACCTCCTCACTGCCTCCCATGCGGCCCTCCTCCTCAGAGCCCCGGAATGTGCCCTGGCTCCCCCCATGCCTGGCTCCATAAACGCCAGTCAGGGGGAGCCCCTACTGTGGGCCAGGCCAGCCCTCCAGGAGCTGACAGTCTAACGGAGGAGACAAGGAGCAAACAACTGGCACAGATACCCCCCCCAAAGGATAACTCGGACGTGATCCGAAGAAGAAAGGCGCTCGAATCAGGAAGGAGTGGGGAAGGCCCCCTCCCTGTAGAGGACGGGATTTGAGTCAGGACTAGAAGGCAGCCAAGAGTGTTCCAGGCATGGAGCACAGCCACGGAAAACGCCTGGAGCCGAGAGGTGGAGGCCATGGGGCCTGGGGAGGCAAGACGGCCGGACCATAAAGGGAGGACTCTGTATAGGATCCTGGGGGCGCTAGGGAGCCACTTCAGATTCCTGAGGGGAGGTTACTATGTGAGGTCATGCATGCAGGCAGGAGGGCTCTCTACCAGGCCGATCACCGTCTAGCTGTAGGACTTAGGAGGTAAGTCCTCAAGAATAAGGAAGTGACGGGGGCAGATTCGAACCTGGCACCTATGACTCCAGAGGCATCTTGTGCTCAGCCCGCTGACATACCTCACTTCTCCTAACAGGGCCAAGCTGGTCCTTGGACCTTACTGTACTCATCCTGGAGGCCAGGGCCCGAGCTCTGCCTGCGGTCTCTGCAATGGCTGGCTGAGGCATCAGAGGCAGACCACACGAGAGGGAAGGCATCGATTTTTTATCAGAGAAGACCCTTGTGGGTGTCCCTGAAACCCACAGCCAGAGAGAGGCAGACACAACTTAGGTAGCCGAGTGAGAATGGGTGGTCAGCCAGCCCCCAAAGGGCCGGCCATGCCGAGGCCCCAGGGCTTCCCTTCGGGTCCCCTCCCTCCCTTTTCAAAAAGGCTCCCCTGAAGTCGAGCTGAAAACCTCTTCTTTAAACAGCGACTCCCAGCAAAGCAGAGGCTGCCCTGAGCTTCCAGAGGCCCAGGAGAACTGACCGTGCCTCCCTCTGGGAAGGTCTGAAGGGCCTTCAGTCACGACTGAGCCACACAGTGTCTTCTACAACAAAGGCCCACTAGGCTCAACAAATGGAAAGGAGTTCTGGGGCGGAGCCAAGAGGGTGAGGAAAGGCAGTGAGCTCTCGAACTCACGACCACACGATGGCTCCAAGAATCCTCCAAATAATGCCATAGGACAATTTCTGGAGCAGCAAACCCCACAGAAGAATGTGCTGAAATCATCTTCTAACCAAGAACGGCTTGGAAGGTCAGAAGGAGGGAGCTGCTGTGCTGAGACAGGAGTCGGGCCCAACCCCACAGTCACCCTGACACAGATCCAGTCTCAGGAAGTCCTCACCAGAGAAGGAGACCCCCAGAGCCTCTGAATCAGCTGAAGCCCCAGTGTCGTCTGGAACTAAGCTCACAGGCTGGTGAGTGGGCTGAGCCCTGGGCAGGGGGGAGACTACAGGGGTCTATGCTGGTGCTGAGGCAGAACTCAGGTTTTTCACCCCTGCTGAGAACCAGGAGGTAGCTTCAAGTAGCAGTGGCCCAGGTGGGGGAGGGGCACAGGCTCGTCGGAGCTAACAACCACAACACACAAAGTTGGTTGATTAGCAAGTTGGTCTGGGATCATCTAAGGACCAGGAAACAGGCTGGGCAAGGAAAGAACCTGATTCTCCTTAAATCATACCACCTGGGACCTTCTGAAGCTTGGGACACTGCAGCCTGGAAACAGTGCCCCACTTAAGGAGCTAAAAGTCTGGTAAAAGAAAGGCAAGATGAGCAGACAGAGAAAGGTGAGGACCATAGAAAGCTTCCTCAGTAACAAGGAAGACCGAGGGGCACCCTCAGAGGAAGATGTCAACATCAGGGCCTCTATATCTAAAGCTTCCAAGAAAAATACGAATTGGCCTCAGGCCCTAGAGGGGCTCAAAAAGGACTTTGAAGATAAAGTTAGAGAGGTGGAGGAAAAAATGGAAAGAGAAATGAGGGGGATGCAGGAAAGACATGAGAAACAAGTCAACAGCTTGAAAAGTCAAATTGGCCAAATGGAAAAGGAGGTACAAGAGCTCTCTGATGAAAATAATTGCCTAAGAATGAGGACTGAACAAATGGAAGCCAGTGACTTTATGAGAAACCAAGACACAACAAAGCAAATCCAAATGAACAAATATAAAGGAGTCACCCCTGGGTGCCCAGGATCCATGCTGGGTCCCAGGGAGACAAAGGCAGGGAGGAAGACCCCCAGAGGGCTTGGTGTAGGGAGATGCCTCATGAGTACAGGTCAGCACACAGGAGGTATGTGCAGAACGAGGTATGTTCAGAGACACACATACCTCTGGACAAGCATATACATGCACACACACACACACACACAAGTGCACACCCACAATGCAAACGTGTGTATGCGCACACCCCCGGAGACAGACTGTCCACTGAAGCTGTGCCGGCAGCAGGCCCAGATTCCCACCCGGGAAGAATTCCTGGTGTCTTGAGCTCCCTCCTGGCAGGCCGGCAGCCCTCCCCTCCTGGCCCAAAGTCCATCTTATTGTACACTCAGCACCCAGCTGGGACACGCAGCCATATCCACAGGTAAAGGAGGGACACCTCTCACGACACCTTTTGTATGTGCCCATTAAAACTGGCAGAAAAGTCGACTCTGCCGCATGTCGGGGGGGGGGTGTTATTTTGGAATAATGACCAAGGTCCCTAGGAGCAGTGTCCTCCCCCCGGGCACAGAAGGGCTTGCCCAGACTCAGCTCCCTGTGCCAAGCCAGCCAGACCCACCTCAGCAATCATTCTTACCTGGAGAGACCAGTCCATGCAGGTGACCACCCGGTGCTTTGACCAATGCTCATCATAGAACTGGCGGTTGAAGGACAGGTTTGCCCCGGCTTGAACATCCCTGTGGTGGGGAGGACCAGAGGGTCACCGCTGAGCCCAGCCACGGGCAGCCCTCGTGGCGCACCTGGCTCAGCACACCCATCGTCACACCCCAGGGATGCCGAGAGAGCATGACCCTGTGGGTGTCCAGGCAGCAATGGCCAGCAAGCAGCACCAATCAGCCAAGAGCCAAGCTGAGCCTCTGCAGAGGATGCTGAGAAGCGGCTGCTCCCAAGGAGGTGGCAAAGGCCTGGCCTCCCAGGGGGCACCTCCCTGGGGATCCTTGAATCTGGAGCCAGAGGTCACTCAGGCCACTTTCTCCCTCAACAGGTAGAGACACTGAAGCTCCGTGACCTGCCTAAGGCCACGCTGTCACGGTGTAGCAGAGGCAGGACCCCTCTGACCTCCCAGTCATTCTTATTCCTCTCTGGTTGCCCCCACCCACCCCAGAGGCCTGAAAGGAGCCAGCAATGACTGCTCTCTTTGGGCACTGACCTCAAGCCCACCTTTCCTGGTAATCCATGCCTTGGCTCTGAATCTCCTCTGGTCTTACTTCTCTGGGAGCAGGTGCCCCCCCACCCCAGCTCATCAGTTACCATTGCTAGTCTATACCTGTGGGGCCTGAATGAAGGGAAATCAAGTGTAGAAACGCCCTTCCCCACTGCAGATGAGCCAGTGCTGTCTGGCCCCGAGGTCTCCCAGGCCTCCCCCGCTCAGCTCCAGCCTTCCTGACCCCAAGGTCAGCTGGCGGCCCTTGGTGTCTTTCTGACTTTGGCCACAGGCACCACAATGGTGGAGAAGCTTTCTGTTACAGCCCTCTGGGGAGTTACTTTGGGGGAGCCTGGGGAAGGGCCTGCCCAGGATGAGACAGCCAGAGACCGTCTCAGCGCCTGAGCAGGCTAATTACAGGGAAGCCCAGCGTCTGCCATCCTCCCCAGGCCCTGTGAGCACTGACCCATCCTTCTCCTCCAGCTCCCGCCCGCTGTAATCGAAGAAGATGTCTGAGTCTTCGGCCAAGGCGCGCTCGATGACGCGAATGGTGCGGTCGAAGAAGATGAGGAAGTCCTCCGAGTGAAGGACCTGCTGCTTTTCTTCCTCCGTCAGCTCCCGGGGAGGGGCTGGGGAGCACAGACAGGACAGAGAGAAGCCGGTTAGAGCCGGCCTGGCACTGGAAGCCATTGCTGCTGGGGCAGCCCACGTGAGTGGGAGATGTGGCGGCCAGCCAGCCCTGGGGGGCACCTGTCCAGTGACCAGAGCTCTCAGTGTGAGGATCCTGGGGATGAAAAGTCTTTGAGGTTTAATGGGTTTTGATGGGGCTTAGGCCCCAATAAAGCAGAGAAGAAATACATTTAAAATGTGGGTAACGGGGCACAGCAATGTGGTACAGTGGATAGAGTGTTGGGCCTCAAGTCAGGAAGACATCTTCCTGGGTTCAAATTCAGCCTCAGACACTTCCTAGCTGTGTGACCCTGGGCAAGTCACTTCACCCTGTTTGCCTCGGTTTCCCCATCTGTAAAATGAGCCGAAAAAGGAAATAGCAAATCACTCCAGTGTCTCTGCCAAGAAAGTCCCAAATGGGGTCACGAAGAGTCAGATGTGCAAAGTGCAGCCTCCAAGTCTTTTCCCCAACAGGAACAAGTCATCTTACGATCCTCATGCCAAGATCAGAACAGGGGCCTTGGTTGACGCCGCCACTAGGTAACTGTTCTGGTCAGTTCTCAGCTCATTAGCTTCAAGGGAGACATCTGACGAAGAGCTGCTCACCAAAGGTGGTAAAGGTCACTGCCGTGGGTGGGTTTCTGCCCAGAAGCCACACAGCAGAGGGATTGGCCAGCGATGGTGGCCCACCAAACACGAGACCACTGGTGGCTAAGTTCTCAGCCCTCGTGGGGCTTCTCCTGGGAGGGCCCAGGAGGACAACCCTGCTAGGAGGAGCAGGGGCAGGTGCGTCGACTCCACACCAAAAGAGGAAGGCCCCCACCAAAGACCCAAGGGCTCATGTCATGGAGGCCCCCATGAACCTCTCCTTCCCCCCCATCTCTGATTTTGCTTTGGAGGCTTCTGCTGGGACGCTGCCGGCAGCTCCTCTGCCCTCGGCCCTTTGGGGTGGCCAAGTGCTGCCAAGCACGCCCTCTCCTCATCTGGGCCGCGGGTGTCTGGTCAGCTCCCCCCCATTTCACAGGATCTGGGAGTGCCCTTAGCGGTCCCCCTCCTCTCCTCATGGATGAGAACGCCTTGGGCTCTCACTCCTGAGGCTTCTCTCCACACTCACCAGTTTATGGAGCAGAGCAGGGGGTGGGGGAGGGCAGGGGCTGTCTCCCTGCCTGGCACCGAGCTAAGTGCTGCGAGACCCTGCCCCCAAAGGTCCCACAATCTGATGGCCCTGTAGAAACCCAGCCGATGATAGCGGCCCCACCAGAGACCACCTTCTAGGGAAGGCTCTGGCCCTGAGGGGGCTGGGACCAGCCAGGACACATTCACAGGGAGAGAGTTCTGGGCGTGGGGACCAGTGGCAGTGTCCAGCCCGGAGGTGGAATCCAGGAGACTGTTATCACAGACTAGTGGGGGTGGGGTGGGGAGTAAGGAGACAGGCCCAACAGAAGATTTCGCAGCTGATGCTGGAGGTGGAGGGAGCCACTGGAATAGAGGAGGGGGTGACGGGCCCACACCTGAGCTCTAGGGAGGTCATGCTGGTGGTTGAAAGGGTTAGGGTTGGAGTGGGCAGAGACTGGAGGCAGGCAGACCCCCAGCAGCTCCTGCAGTGATCCAGGTGTGGGATGAGGAGAGGAGGGGCCCTGACAAGCCATGTTGTGGACTTGACAACAGATTGGCTATGTGGGGTGAGCAAGTGAGGAGCCCAGGATGGAGCTGCCTGTGGGCCTGCGTCAGCTTACGTTCCCTGACAGGTGTCAGGTCTTCAGGGCAGAGGAGGCCCTTCTGAACGTGCTCACTGCTTTCCCTTTACCTGTGGAGCACCTGAGGACAGGTAAGCGGGGGTTTCCCTCAGAACAATCCTGGAGCAGGGCTGACTTTTGGGCCCCTCACCCCCATGTCTCACAACATTTGAAGGAAGGGCCAAACCTTGAAGACCCTCCCCCTGCCTTCTCAGGGGGCTAGCTCTTGAAAGGCCACCTTCCACAAGCAAGGATACACAGCTAGGGGGCACCATGGTCCGATCACTGGGATTGGAACTGGGCAGACCTGAGCTCGTCGGCCCTCGATACGTTGTAGCTTGTGTGACCCACATCAGGTGACAACCCCAGAGCCTCAGTTTTTCTGTCTGTGAAATGGGGGCAATGATCGTCTTTATTTTACCTGTCGGGGGCTCTAGTGAGATAACACATGTAAAGTACTTTGCATACTTGCTGTCCTTGTTCAGTCATGTCCGACTGAATCTACCTGACCCCATTCGGAGCTCCCTTGGCAGAGATACTGGAGTCATTGGCCATTTCCCTCCCCAGCTCATTTTGTAGATGAGGAAACTGAGGCAAAGGGGGTGAAGTGACTTGCCCTGGGTCACACAACTAGTAGGTGTCCGAGTCTGGATTTGAACTCAGGGCTTCCTGACTCCAGCCCAGGAACTCTTATCTACTGCAAATGCAAGGGAAGAGGCAAGGAAGAACAGAGCGGAGCAGAGCTGGGCTTGGGATGCTGGTCTTTTCCAAACCTAGCTCTCTTTTCTGCAGGGGCTCCTTCTCCTTGCAGGGGCTCCAGAGTGCTCGGGTCTTGCCCCCTCAGTGTCTGGGAACACTCACAAGCTTCTACATCCCCGGAGGACGAGGAGGAAGGATTCCCTGGTGGGCCTGGCACTGGGGGCTCGTCAGGCCTGAAGCACAGAGTGGGGGTGGGGGCGGAGGCACTCTTCCTTATTCCATGGAATTGCTGGTAGGTGTCAGAGTGGGCAGGGTGCTGGGGCCTCCACCTTCAGGCACTATGGGACCTGAGCCAGGGCATAGGCGCCAGCAGTGGGAAGAGTCGCAGGAGGTATCCCGTAGAGGGGAGATTGTTGGCTTCTGGGACTGCTCCTGCCCCCAGCTCCAGACCTAACAGATGCTCAAGGGCCAGGAGAATGAGGCCTCGCTGATGGGGGGGGGGCAGACTGGAGCCCAAGCACCTTTTTCCACTTCCTTTTTCACTTTTTCCTTCCCATGGAGAGCCGTGGCTGTTTATCATGGACCCTTCCCAGCAGGTCCACTCCCGTGAATCAAAAGGAGGTTCTGGGTAATTTTCTATCATTTTGCTCCTGCCTGGCCGCTTCCTGTCACTTTGATCTCAGCTTTCAAGAGACACACGCCTCATTCTCCCTCCAAGAGAAATAGAAATGGCTGATCAAAGTCGGAGTGCAGAGGCCAAGTTCATCTCGGGAAGGTGAGCCTTTCAGAGGCTGAACTGAAGATGAGGTGCTTGACTCAGAATTAAGCTGGGACTGGAAGAGAAGCAAAGGCTACTTTCTGCTGATGCTTTGATGTCTGAGGGGATCCGGGGGTCTGAGTGGGCCACTCTGCTCTCTCCAGATGGTCTAGTTTTTAAAGTCAGGACCAACAACCAGTTTGGACGAGGGCCTCCTTTTTTATTGAAGGAAATAGACAAGTGCCATCTTGGTGTAAGGGAGCTATGTAAGCCCTTCCCCTCGGCTTTGGGATGGCATGGAAGGCCAGGGCAGTAGAGAATCGAGCAGCCTTGGGCACTCACTGAGGGACAGCACTGACCCAAGCCCAGGTCTGTCAAGCCAGTCCTCACCAGAATGTGCAGAGGTCTCTTGCTGCCCTCCATGAGCCCCAGCCCCACTTCCCCCCCAACCACCCTGGGCACCGGCTTGCTTTGTCTCATTTTGAACTTGCTTCAGGGACAAGTCTGGGCAGGAGTGAAAGAAGGAGTTTGATGCCACCTGATTCTTGTCCCTGGCGGAGTCAGCAGCGGGGGCAGCAGCAGCTGTGTTTTCATTGGCATCCCCCAAGGGCAGTGATTCTGAGCCCGCTTGGGTTAGCCCCTCTGTGGGACCCTGAAGCAAGCTTTGTTTGAACAGAGGTCTGTGAAAAGCCCAGCCAGAGTCTATGGCTCCCATGTGGTGGGATCATAGTGCCAATGTTCAGATGAAGAGACATTTAGCCTCCCAGCTCCATTTGGCATCAGAGGGACGAGATAACTTCGCTGCTCCTCTGGGTTCCCAGCCATAACTCTCCAGCCCAGGTCTGAAGGGTGGGAACGAGGCCAACTCAGAGCCAACAGGAACAGGAATTCAATGGTAAGCCCATCTCATGGTGTCTCAGGGCATGTGGGACTGCCCTCTCTGCTTCTGCCTGGGGGTGTCATTGTTGCTGCCAGACAGAGAGACAGAGACACAGAGATAGACAGAGAGACAAAGAGAGGGAGAGATGGACACAGAGACACAAAGACAGGAGAAAGACAGAAAGAAACACAGACAGGAGAGAGACACACACAGAGACAGAGAATGAGAGACAGAGAGACATAAACAGAGACACACAGAGAAGAAAAGAGAGAGACACAGAAAGTGAGAGACACAGGGAGATAAACAGGGACAGACAAAGAGACAGAGACACATGGAGGGAGAGATGGACAGAGATAGAGAGACAAAGACAGAGAGATAAATAGAGACACAAAGAATGAGAGACACGGAGAGATAAACAGAGACAGAAGAGGGAAGAAGAGAGACAGAGACAGAGAGACAGAGATGAGACCTCAGCATCCAGGCTTCCTTCTGTAAAACTATCCAAATGCCCACTTGTCTGTCATTGGCTCTCTCAGATGCAAGGTCATTGGAATAACTCCTAAGAATCCATCACAATGAAAGAATCGCGAAGAAAGGGTCCTGTGGAAAATGCCCAGCGCTTTTGGAAGCGGCCCCAGGCCGCCCCCCAGGGCGCTCTGGGAGGGGTAGGAAAGCTGAGGAGCCCCTCTCTTTACACACAGGCTTTTCCTTCCGAGGTTGGAGGCTGCCTCCCTGCCTTCTGAGCCCACCGGCACTTTTCTTTTCCAGCACAGGGAAAGCAAACTAGGCGGCCAGTGTGTGCCCTCTAGGCAGGGCCGGCCTCCTCCCTGTGGGGTGGGGGTGGGGGGCTCTTCTCGGAGCCCCGAGGCCCCGGGGCAAGTGCACACGGGGCTTCTTTCTTCCCATCTTTCCCCTCCTGCACGCAGGTCCAAAAGGCTCCCGCGATCCTCAGCGGCGGGCGGCCAGCCCCGCGTCAAGTTTCAGGCCAGCCCCAGCTTTCACGGCTGAGGAATGAAGGCCTCGGCGGGCCGGCCCGGGAGGGAGCTCCCACCGACCGACCGCGGGCCGCCCTGGCGCCACGGCTCCCGCCGCTGCCCTGGCTGCCGCAAGGCCCACGCACACGCCAACATAAACAGGCTTTTAACCCGTTTTGTGCTGGCTGCCGCGGAGGCAGCCCGAGGAGCAGGGCCCGGCCCCGCCCAGAGCCGCCGCAGCCTCTGTGCCTCTCCAAGGGTCCTCAGCCCCAGATGTTGCCCCGCCTGGGCTCCATGGAAGGCAAGGCGATTGTGTCCAGATGTTTCCGACGCAGCCGCCCCCCCTCCCCCTCCAGCTACAGCTCGGGGCTCCTGCTCCCGCCTCGTCAGTGCACCGGGGTCTGGCACAGGGCCTGGAGGCTTCCGCGGCTGTTGGGGGGCCTGTGACCCCTCCGGCCCCTGTGGGCAGCGCTGTCACCATGTGGACGTCCTCCCTACGGGGATGCATGTGTAGATGACTCCACCATGCTCCACAGATGGGCTGAGATGGCAGAATCTGCCAGGCGCGTCCGGGGTTGGCTACGGGGTGGGGAACAGGATTCCTATTTCCCTTTCACTGATGTGGAAACTAAGTCACAGAGAGTCACAGTGACACAGTATTTGTAGCAGCTCGCCCCTGAACACAGGACCTCGCTCTATGCCACTGCCTCCGTCAGGGTGGGGGAATAACCTTCGTCTGGAAACTGAGGCTGGGAGGTGTGGCCTGGCTTTGGGGCATACGTCTGAGAACGATTTGGAGGTGAGGTCTCCCTCTTAGCCCTCGGCTGACTCGGGTACACAGCCCCAAGTATGGTTGTCTCAACAAGATGAGCTCCGGGGCAGCGAGCCCTTCTGGGGACAGGGCCACCAATGAGCCAGACCTGTGGCCGCTTTCTTAGCCTGTTCCTGCCTCCTCCTCCTCTCTTTCCCCCTCCTCCTCTCCTTCCCCCTCCTCCTCTCCTTCCTTCTCCTCCTTTTCCCCCTCCTCATTTATCTCTTCCCCTATCTCCTCCTCCTCTTCCTTTTCCTCTGCTTCTTCCTCCTTTTTCTCATCTTTTTCCTCCTCATCCTCCTTTACCTCCTCCCCTATTTCCCCCTCCTCCTCTTCTTCCTTTTCTCTTCTTCCCCCTCCTCCTCTCCCTCTTCCTCCTCCTCTCCTTCCCCCTTCTTCTCTTCCTCTTCCCTGCCAGGCACTGGAGGAATGTCCTAGCCACGGTGCTGACTCTCTAGCCGCACCACTGAGACTCTCCACCCATGCTTCCAAATACCATTGATAGGCAGCCAGCTCAGTCCCCCCTGCCCCAATCCCAGGCAAAGCTGTAGCAATGGCCACAGGGCACCATCCCAAGTCAGTGCCATCCAGAGCAGTTTGAAGGGGCTTGCTTTAACCAGCCACACGGGGATGACAAAGTGGATGAGAGATGCAAACCGAGATCCAGCCCTGTTTCCCATCTGGATGGGAGCTGCATGAGGGCAGTGAGCCAAGCCCAGAACTGAGACAGCGGAAGGGAGAGGAAGGGGCTCCCAGGGACCTCAGACTCCTGGCCACTACAGGAGCCAATCCCTTTACCTCAAAGGTCCTTTGGGGATGAGATACAGCTGGAGAATTAAGAGAGCAAACCTGAAGGGCAACAGGAAGATGCCCCGTGGGGGTCAGTGGGTCATGGCGAGATGGGGGAGCGGGGAAGAAGGAGCAGGAAGGACACAGCAAGGGTGTGAGTAGCAGAAGGGGTCAGGAGGTGGGCAGGTGCCTCCCACAAAGGACAGCCCTGGCCACCGGTGACTGTGGGCTTCTGGAATCCGGAGTCCACTTGGGGTGGGGGCAGACACGCAGCTGGCAGTTTCACACGGGGAAGACTAGAGGGGCCGCTAGAACGCCCTGAGATCTGCCAAGGGACCAGGAACCTTTGGACAATCAGAGTCCCCACGTGACTGCTCAGCAAACCCAGCTCAAACAGTGCACTTGCACTTAGTGTGGCCACAGGCCCGCTATCCCCCTGCCCATGAAGTACCTTCCTTCACCGCCTGCTTCTCATCTGGGTGCTCCTGGTCTGAGTCGTGCCGAACCTTGGCCTCCACCATTTCTTCGTCTTCCTCATCCTCTAGAAAAGCAAAGAGGGTGGGGATGGGAGAGGGTTCTCATTCAAACAGCTGAGTCTCTAGTCATGGGGGGCGACCACTTTGGAGGGGCTTCTCTGGACAATAAAGCCTCGAGGGACCCCAGAAACCCGACCCTGAAAGTCCCCCCAGCTCGGAGCTGGCCCCACCCCCTTGCCCATCTCCAGGGAACCCGTCCCTTTTTGATGTTCAGGACGGTCTGTGACCCCTGAAGCTTCTTCCCGGTGGGCCCAGGAATGAGCTGGAGCCTGAGGGTTTGCAGCTGGGGCTCATTCATTCTCTCTGGGAGACACCTGCCAGCCAGACACCTCATTTCCGATTCATTTCTCCCCCAAGTGATTTCTTGTTTGACCCACAGGGAAGGGTTCAACCAGGGTCTGACCCCGGGTCCTTTCCCAGTGGCTAGGAAACCCCCAAGGCAGGGCTCCAGACCTACTGTGGGTGCCCTGAAAGAACACCTCGACTCCCAGGGTTTTTGCCTTTCTGAGCTGTGCCCGCCAGTAGGCATGAGAAGCACACAGTCCCTGGTCCTTGGCCACATGCAGATGCAGCTCCCTCTTCTCCACTTTGGTCACCTCCCCACTGCCTGCCTCAGTTTCCTCAACTATAAGGTAGGGGTAATATTAGCACCTGCCTCCAGAGTTGTAGGTGCAAATGAGCTCCCATTAGTGAAGTGCTGAGCACGGTGCCTGCCTCACAGTAGGTGCGGCCAAAAGGGAGGCCCACGTGACCACACTGTAGGACATCAGCAGCCCGGCCAGAGAGCAAATGCCAGGCCCCTGGTCTGGTCTGGGGGGGAGCCTGGCACAGGAACCCCGGTGAGCCCCTTCCCCTCTCTGTCAAACAAAGCCAGCCCAGGCTTCCACTGGTCCCCCGGCATGTATCTCGGGCTTTTGTCGGCTGCCCCCCACCATGAGCTTGCTCCTAGGTCTGTGGCTTGGTGCTGGTGCCCACTGTCAAGGAGGCCAGGCCTTGCTTGGGAGGGAGGAGGTTAGGACAGCCAGTCCCTGGACCTGCCAGGCTGGGCTGGAGCCCCAGGCTGCCCACGGCCCTGGTCAGGAAGGCAAGCCCAGAGCCTCCCAAATCTGCCGACGAGCAGAGCTCGGGAGCCTTTTCTCAGATGTTCAGGAAGCACGGACTGTGAAATATACTAGGTGTAAAGATTTTTAAAAGCTAAAGCACAACAACCCTTCTCCTTGGCCCAGGCCAGGGGAGGAAGCTGCCGTTTGTTACCTCGGGGCCCCCTTTCCACACCCTGGGCCCAGGAGGGCTGCCCCAGGCTGGGAGCGAGCAGCGCAGCTGGGCTGCATTCCCGGGGAGACCTCGGGGGGGGAGTGAGAAAATGCCCAACGATGGCGTCATTCGGCAGCCCCACCCCCCATCTCCCCGGGCCTTCTGCCGATGCCACATACTTCTTCCCCAGGGTCTCATGAGGACCTCACACCAAGCCTGGGAGGTGAGACCACCCAGCGCTGATCCCCTTCAGTGGGCACTGGGGAGGGGGCCGGGTGAGCCCCCATCTCTAAAGGCCTCCTCGTGGCTCTGGCTCAACACTGGCAAAGACTCCTCACCCCCCACTTCCCACAGGGGGTCTGTCGTGGGCTTCCCCCCCTCCCTGGCCCCTGGTCCCAGCAGCTGGTGCCTTGGCCTCTTCTCAGGTGATGCCGAAGGCCCAGACTCCACACTAACCAGCGGTGGGACCTCGCCCAAGGCTGTTTTCTCAACATAAAATGGGGATAACGATGCTCACATCCTTTCCCTCCACTTGTGGGCCCCTCAACAAGTTTGTGAAAAGTCACCTACCCCCCAATCACGAAGCCCTGGGACAGTCCCCAGCCTCTCCACCCCAGACACAACAGCTTACAGAGCGTCCAAAGCATCTGTCCACAGAACATCCAGCCAGTTCTCTCAAGGCAGATGTGGCCATAGGTAGCTGTTACAGGCCAGGTGGGCAGGTACGGGAGAGTGAGGACCAGTCAGGAGGCACACAGCATGTGCCAGGACAGGCCCAGAGTGAGGGGACGTAGGCAGGAACGACTGTCTGCTAGCCCCTGGGCACTGGGTGCAGGCAGAGCAGAGATCTCCCCGAGGCTCTCCTTGGGGCAAGCCGCCACCCCCAGTGTTGGGGGGGGGGAGTTTGGGCCTCCTGACACCCAGAGCCTCGAAGAGGGATTAGAATCCTGTGTTTGTCAGGGAGATTTGGTGCCATTCCTCGGAGGTCTCTCCGTCATGACTGACACCGATAGGGAACATCATTTCTAACAGGACGATATCTGATTTGCTGTTTCAAAATGAGCAGCTAACTATAAGCAGGGGCTGAAAATGGAATAGGAATTTGGGGAGGGGGTGGGCAGGATTTGGTCCTGGTCCCTCTGAGAGCTGTAGAGAGCTTGGCGCACTCCTGTCTGAATCCTGGTGCCTGCTTTCAGCAGGTATGTAAGAAGTGCTTGTTGATTGGTTTGCCCCAAGAGCCCTGAGCACTGGGGGGAGGGCACAGCCTCCTCACAGAACAGGGTCGGGTCAGCAGTGCCCCCTCTAATGCCCACCCCTCTTCTCCATTCATGGGTCACTGCCCTAGTTCAGGCTCTCTCCATTGGTCTCCCTGCTTCCTGGCTCCCCCCTCTCCAGTTCTCCCTCCACAGAGCTGCCCAAATCACCTCTGAGCTCACAAGAGACAAAAATCCAAGCAGGTCGTCAGCAGGAAAACTCGGCCTCAAATGTCGAGACCCAAATGCCCAAAGTTTAGACAACAAGACGAGCTCAAAGTCCAGACTGTAGCTCAGAAGCCGTCCATCTACCCTCATTGTGCAGATGGAGAAACTGAGGCCATGGCAGGATTTGAACCCAAGTCCTCTGACCCTCAAGTCAGTGCTTTCCCCACTCTACAACACTGGGACTGACAAAGGGAATCTGGCTCTGAATGCTAACCCTTTCTCAAATGAAAAGGGGACGTGGTGGCTTTGGGTACTTAGAAGGCACCATCGAGGAAGAAAATCTAGGAGCCAAATGGGATGAAGAGCACGGTGGAGGGATAAAGAAAAGCAATTGGGTCAGATGAGCACACTCCAGACCACCTGGACAAAAGTAGGCAATAGAGGAGGACCCTCGAGGTGGCCCAGTGGATAGAGACTGGCCCTGGAGTCAGGAGGACCTGAGTTCAAATCTCGCTTCAGACACACTAGCTGTGTGGCTGGGCAAGTCACTTAACCCGATTGCCTCAAACATCCGGAGTGATTTCCAGTCGTCTTGATGTACATCAAGACCCAGAGAGCTCTGGAGGAGAGAGTGGGATTGGTGACCTTGCACAGCCCTCCCTCACTTCAGTCCTATCACCCTGATGTCATGGTCCTCTTTGAGAACAAAGGACAAACAACAGAGGAGAAACCCAGGAAACTGACCCCAAGTCTGCCCCAGAGGCATGATGTGCTAGTGATGAGAGACATCAATGATCCAGACTATGTGAGATCTCTCTATTGGTCTGTCTCTCAGTTCCTTCCTCTTTCTGTCTCTTATTCTCTCCCTCCCTCCCCCTTTATCTTTTCTTTCTTTCTTTCTTTCTTTCTTTCTTTCTTTCTTTCTTTCTTTCTTTCTTTCTTTCTTTCTTTCTTTCTTTCTTTTTTTTTGCGGGGCAATGAGGGTTAAGTGACTTGCCCAGGGTCACACAGCTAGTAAGTGTCAAGTGTCTGAGGCCGGATTTGAACTGAGGTCCTCCTGAATTCAGGGCTGGTGCTTTATCCACTGCGCCACCTAGCTGCACCACCCCACTATCCTTTTATTCTCTCTTTTTGTCTCTGTCCTTTCCTCTTTATCTGTCTCTTATTCTTGCTGTCCCTCCCATTCTCTCTCATTCTTTCTCATTTCTTTCTCCTTCTCCCCTTCCCACCTTCCTTCCTCCCTTTTTCTCTCCTCTTCTTTTCCCTCTCTATCTCTACCCCCATCTCTTTCTTCCCCCAAAGCAAATGGAGAAACTTGTAGCTGGGGGTGGCAATGATGGAAAGCCCAATAAAGTGACCACTCCCTCCTAGACTTTGTGACAGAGGGAAGAGGAGGTCTTGGTATGATCGAGCACACCTCCCCAGCTTTCTGGTGTTCAGAAGGCTAAATAGATCTTAATGGACTCTGGTGCTTTGATGAGGAAGCCAGCCAGGGTGGGATGGGATGGTCTGAAGGCAGGCAGCGTCCATCACTGACCTGGCAAGATGTCAGAGGGACAGTTTTCCCAGTGGCTTCATGGGAGCCTCCCTTGTGGAGGGGAGCTGGCTGGTGCACTCAGAGCAGAGGAGGCTTTACTGCAAATTTGGCTTAGAAATAAAAGACTCTTAGAACCCATTTAGGGTATTTTTGTGTACTATGGGTGTGTGTGTGGGGGTAATCATTGGAGATGGAAATTAATAGCATAGAAGACAGAAGCCTCTACTGGTGCCAGGGTCAAAGGCCAGGTCAGGATTCTGGGGGCTTCTGGTGTCTCCCTACTCTCCTGATGTCCAGGCTCTTGAGGCTCAGGCCACTGTCAGGGGCAGTAGCTTTGAGTACAAAATGAGCAACATTTTCAAGTGGCTGAAAACAGATTCAAGTCTCTGATGTTTGCACCTTCCTTCTGCTTCTTGGCAGTCCCAGAGAGCCGAGGAGGCTGCTCACACACACGTATGTACACACACTCACCCACTCTCACACTCAACTCACATGTACAGACACTCACACATACATATATACACACTCACAATAGACACCCACATACTCATGGACATATACACACATATGTATATGATACTCTCACAGAAACACATGTGCACTCATACACATATGCACATACATATACATATATACTCTGACACACATACACATACACTCACACTCATATACACATACACACATACATATATGTATTCATACTCACACACATATACACATATACATATATAGTCTCACACACATATACATAAACTCATCCTCATATACATACACACACGTACACACATATGTACTCACACTCACACACATATACATAAACTCATCCTCATGTACAGACACACTCACATACACATGTGCATATATGTACTCACACTCATACACACACACACACACACACTCTCTCTCTCTTGCCCCTCCCGCCCCCCATATTGAGCCTCTAAATCCTTCCCTGGGAGCACCCCATGGGAAGTGACTTTCATCTTGGATTCCTCCGGAAATCCGATGAAACCAGAGAAATGGCAGCTGCCACCAGGACTCACCACCTGTCGAGCTTACTCTTACCCCTTCCAACAATTTCCCAGGCTCTCTTACACCTACATCAGTTCTCTAGAGGAGAACATGGGAGAATGAGGAAAAGATGCCCTGGGTGAGGGCCCCTGGAGTACCAGCTTTCTGGGGGTCAGGGGCATCTCCTAGGTAGCCCGTGGCCCTGGGACAATGGCACGCTGGGGCCCTTGATTCCAAGAGCGGGGGGGGGGGGGCCGGGGGAGGGACTGGGCCTATTTGTTGCCATCCAATGATCTCCCATCTCTAAAAGGCTTAGCACAGTGCCTGGCACACATTACCCCACATTCCCCCATCTCCCACAGCTCTTCCTCCTTTCACATGCCATGCTCCCCCTAGGCCAGTCTGGGGAGGATCCTGGCCGCTGCCCTGACCTGAGCTAGCACAAAGACTGCTCAGGCTCCAGGGGGCTCATTCAGCCCATCTCAGGCTGATGCCTCGGCTCCTCTTGGCCGGAGGGCCTGACTACACCCCCTCATCGCTGGCCTGGAATGGCTCGGCTCCCTCAACTCTAGAGACTCCCTTTGCCTGGCCGACCTCAGTGCCTGGGCCCTTCTAACTGTCCCCTTCTGCTCCCCCCTGCCCTGGGCAGGGTGCTTTCCACCCCAGTGGAAAGAGTTCTTGAGCCACAGATGAGGCCACTCCGGGCTAGACAAAGCCACCCCCAGAGGGCGAGGAGATGAGCAGCTCCTGGGGTGGCAGCTGACTGGGCGGGTGGGAACAAAGGGCCCAGTCAGCTGTGGGTCCCACCGACAGAAGAGCCTTCCCAGAGGGCACAGAAGGGGTCACTGGCCGGGCAGTTGTGAGCTGTCATTCTTGTCATGTTCAGAAGATGCCACCCATCTCAGCAGCTCAGAATTAGAATTTGTGATGTTGACCTGCTGCTCCACGTGGCACCGAGACCGGCCTGATAACATCCTGAACTGGTGTCCTCCCAGGAGAAAGAAGTCCCTCCCTTCGGATGCAGCTCCGCCACCCAGGGAGGCTCTCATCCTAGGGAAGTTCTTCCAGCTGTCCAGGCTCCAGGGGCCTCTTTGCAGCTTCCCCCATCGCCCCTGAGTCTACTTTACCTCCCCCATGCAGCCCCTCACTATCTCACACCTGGACGACTGAAGAAGCTGCTGGGGGGGGGTGTCTGCCTGCCTCAGTCTCCTAAAAAATCAATTTTCCTAAAATGCAAAATTGACCACATCGTCCCCTACTTAATAAACCCCGTGGCTCCCTACTGCCTCTAGGAGCAAACAAAAACGTCTGTTTGGTGTTCAAAGCCTTCATCATGCTCCCCAACTCTGACCACTGACCTCCCTGGCTTCCTTTTCAGTCCTAATTGAAAGCTGCCTTCTCCAGGAAACCTTCCCAACCCTCCTTAATTCCAACGCCTTCCCTCTGTTACTGGTTATCCTCTATGTAGCTAGTTGTGTTTACATGCTGTCTCCATTGGATTGTAAGTTCCCTGAGGGCAGCAACTGTCTCAGCTAGCACATAGTACAGTACCTGGCACACAGCAGGCGCCTCATGTTGGCTGACTAGTTCATGAATTTTCATTTGAACACAGGCTGGACCTCACCCTTATTCATGACAAACAGTCTAGCTAAAATGGGGCTTGACCTGGCATATTAAGAAGATATTTTCACGTGAGGAAATCCAGCTAACACTGATGGTTTTGAACACAGAGTATTTGGGTGAAGGTCAGCGGAGGGAGAGGCAGACGTGATTTTTGTCATCGGAGTGTCCTGCAGACGATGAGGACCGAAAGAGAGAACAGAAGAGGAGCAGGGAAGCCGAGTCCATGCCTGGCCCACAGGTTGGATGGAGCAGTGACATCCAGCCATCCGCTGCCCAAGGGCCAGCAGCTCAGGGCTTCCCGGCTTGCCTTGGGGATAATTTTATCCATCAAAAGGAATTTGAACCAACGAGAGGAAAGCTAGTCTGGTCCCCAGGGACCACAAACGACAAGAAGCCGGGAGGTGGTGACATGCGTCATCCTAGAGTCTGTGACAGGAGAATCTGCCGGGCGCACTGGACTTTGGAAGCAGATTTCAAAGGGCTCAGAGGATGCGAAATGACGCGGAGAGACAGAGCAGCCCAAGAGGGTGGGGCTGCTCAGTAGGCTAAGCAAAGAGCCCATCTGTCCCTTGGGGATGCCTGGGGAATTTGTCCATCATCTGGGCGTGTCCAGAAGGCAGCAGGGAGACCAACAGCCAGAGTGGATGAAGGGCAGGCTGGCCTGGGGCCTCGCCATGGCAAGCGTTTGGTAAATGTTTGAGGGATCGAATCGGACGAGCCACGACCAGGGCTAACAGTGGGACGCTCGGGAAATCCCGCCACCTTCCTGAGCCTCAGCTTACTCCTCTGGAAAGGGGTTGGACCGCGTGGCCACTAAGGGGCTTCCGGTCCTTAGTCTGTCTATCTTTTGGGGTCGGAGGCCCCTGCAGGAGAGACTGAAGGAGCCCTCGCTCGGGCCCTTGAATACGGTTGGCCTGGGTCCAGGTAACAGCATCAAGGGCATTCTCATTACCGAGGATGCCAAGCTGGGACGGAGGCCAGCTGGGTGGAAGGTGGACACAGCTCCCGCAGGACTTGGCCATTCAGAGCCGTGCCTGGCCTCCTGGCCTTCGGCAAGGAGAGGGAGAACACGCAGCTGAGAGGACGCCATCATCCCCCAATGTTCTGCCCTGGCCAGCCATGGGCCGGGGTTTCTTTCTGGAGGCCCCATCATAGGAAACCAGGAGGAGAGGGGCCTCCACCCATGGTAGGTGTGACGGGAAAGTGAGGGTAGTCGTCTGCAAAAGAGAAGACTTGGGCTGCATGGGCTAGCCACATGAAGTCCTCATCATAACAGCCAGGATGGGCACTATTGCTACAGCTCTTTGAGGTTTGCAAAGTACTTTCCATTCCCATTTTATCCTCAGAATAACTCTAGGAGGCAGGTGCCATTACAGAGGAGGAAACCTCAGTCACTGAGGCAGACAGAGGTTAAATGACTTGCTCAGGGTCATACAAGTTGTCAGCAACTTGGCTCCAGGTCCAAGGCTCTGCCCACTGTGCCACCTATTGGTGGGCCTGTTTCCCTCTGATCTCTGAGGGCAGAATCGGGAGGTATGGGGGCAGGGTCGTCTGGGAAGCTGCAAAGAGAATAGCTTAAATCCTAAACCCAGCTAACTATCCTGTCTGCCAGTGTACACCTCTGCATCTCCTTCCCAGGAATTACATCTTAGACTTCATCAATGCTTTTCTTTTCTTCCCTCCTTTCTTTTCTCTTTCTTTTTGGAGACAATTGGGGGTTATACAGCTCCCGAGTGTCCGAGGTTGGATTTGAATACAGGACCTCCTGACTCTCAGACTGGTGCTTAATCCATTGTGCCACATTGCTACCCCATATGGATGCTTTTCTTTTCTTTTTCTTTCTTTCTTCCTTTCTTCCTTCCTTCCTTCCTTTCTTTCTTTCTTTCTTTCTTTCTTTCTTTCTTTCTTTCTTTCTTTCTTTCTTTCTTTCTTTCTTTCTTTCTTTCTTTCTTTCTTTCTTTCTTTCTTTCTTTCTTTTTTTTAGTGAGGCAATTGGGGTTAAGTGACTTGCCCAGGGTCACACAGCTAGTAAGTGTTAAGTGTCTGAGGTCGGATTTGAACTCAGGTACTCCTGACTCCAGGGCCGGTGCTCTATCCACTGCGCCACCTAGCTGCCCCAATGCTTTTCTAAGTAAAATTGTTTTCAAGATTTACTGATTGAGAAAGTTCTCTGGATGGCACGAATCTTAACTGCTCTCATTAGATAAAAGGAAGAAATACAAATTAAAAGCAAGATAATTCCCAGGTAATGTTTTGCATCTGTGTGGGTGGATGGCTGTGTCCTGGGGCGGGGGGCAGTCGAGTGTGAGAAGTGAAGACATCTGCAGTAAAGCCCCAGACAGAGAGGGGACCGGGGAAGCCGCCGCTGACCTGCGTGCACGAGCCCCTCCTGTGGCTGCCCTGTTTGAGCCGACAGCTTTTAGCAACATGGCGGAGTCGAGATTTTTGCAGCTTCATTGGGGATTGGGCTTCTTACTTTCTTTGTTTTTGCTGGGACTCAGTTTACAACAAAATGTCTAAAAGGGTGATCTGGGCTTGTGTTTCCATTACAGTCACTGACTTAGAGTGAGGCTGGACCTCTGAGACCATGTTGGCCACCCCCTCATTTTACAGATAAGGGAACTGAGGCTAGGGCTCTGGCGCTGCCTCTGACCATCCCATGCTGACTCCCATGTCCTTGGCTCAGTTTCTCCTCACAGCATAAGCCCCCTGGCCACCCTTTTATGGATGACAAAGTGGTGGACGGAAGAACTGAGACGAGGTCACCAGAGCGAGGAGTGGCCGTGACTTGGGCGTCAGTCCTCTGGCTCCTTTCCTGGGTTTGTGAATCAGGCTGACCCAGCAGAGCTGGGACGATGTCTGAAATGTCCTGCACCTTGACCTCCAATGCACTGCTGGGCATTCCCACCTGGTCTCTGTGTTTCAGACCAGAATGACCAGTGTCTTCCCTGGACCCTGCTGCTATGCCTGTAGGCTTAAGGGTTCGGAGCCAATGTTCCCCTCCATCATCACATCCAATCAGTAAAACTCTTATCTCTCCTTCCCATCCATCCTCTTCTCTCTTCCACATCACCAGGCTGGGCCCTTGTTACCTCCCCTGGAGGGGACATGTTCCTTCCCCTCCTACCACACCTCATTTCCTCAAGCTGCCCCAGGGAAGGTGCCACACTGCTACAGTCCAACATTCCATGGCTCCCACTGTCTCCCCCAAAATAGGAGGTTGGGAGCTCTGGGAGTTCAGCCAGGAGGCAGCCCCTGCAGCCACTCACTCCCTGTCATCACTAGAGCTTCACTTCTGCCTTCTGGACTAGTTAGAGACAGTTTGGGCTCCCTGACAGATCGATCTCCCGAGGCCAGGACTAGAGGCCCGGGCTCCAGAGCTGAGGGGCAGACGTGTCCCATTTCTGTGGGGGCCCCCCTTCCTCCCTGCCCCCGACTCCACAGGGCAGCGAGCTGAGGGTCTCTGTGTGTATGTGGGGGCAGGGGGAGCTCCCTGCTCATCAGCAGGGAAGTTGGCTGTGCTGGCCCGGCTGCCAGTGACCCTGGTGCCCTGCTCCCAGCCCTCACTGCTGTGCAGGCCACTGTGTGGGCTGCTTGGGGAGGAGGCAGGGAGGCAGCTGGAGAGGACAGGAGTTGAGGCCAGGCCAGTTCAGACTGTTCCCATTGGAGTGCACCGGGAACCTCAGAGGCTGTCTGCTCCAGCAGGGCTGGAGCAGAGAATATCAGCTTCTCAAGGCCAAGAGCTGTTGGACCCCTTGGCTTTCATCTCCAGAGCCCAGCAGGGCCCCAACAAAGAGGGAAAATCAGAAAGAAAAGACCACAACAGAGATGGAAAATTGGAGGTCTCTGAGGTTAGAACACCTTGAGGGGGTGTGAGGCCAGGAGGGAGAGAGGAAGCCCAAGAGAGGAGAGGCCACTTTGGAAGCCTGAAGGAATGAGTCAGCAAGAAGCCCAGGCCATTCTGGGCACCACCGCCAGGCCAGGATGCTGAGGGCACGCCCCTTCCTGCAGGGAGCAAATTACAGAGCCTGTCCCAGACCTCTGCTGGCGGGGAAGCCTGGGCATCTCAGAAATAGAACAGCTGCCCCAAGGAGGAGGTGGTGGCCAACCAGGCCACCATGTGTGGCCCTGGGACTGGCCCTGCCACACAGGGAAATGCCACCCAAGAAGTCAGGGAAGGCGGCAGGAACAGAGCAGGCTCCTGTTTGTTTCTGGAGTCAAACAGCGGCCAAGCCAGCCAGTTGCCCAGAGTCCCGGGGCAAAGTCAGAGGGGCTGGTGGCCAAAGACTCTCTCCAGACATCACAGGGACCTTTAAGTGAAGTGTGGGATTATGGATGCCACCTCAAAACTGAGGACAAGCCCCCCATAAAGAACATTCTTCTTCATTCAAATTAAAAATAGCTGCTGGCAGCTGCATCTGTGCCCGCCCGAGCCCGCCTGCTCATGCCCCTCCATAATTGCTCCAAAGATGAAAAGTCCTTGGGTTGCTCTTGATAAAATTAAGTTTTTCCTTTTAAATGATTAAACGCGGGAAATGTCCCACGTGTCCTGGTTAAGAATGTAAATGATCACTTGTGTGGAAAGGCTAGAAGTGCCCAGCCTGCCTGCCTTTGGGACCCAGTCCAGCACCCTAGCTGCCAAGGCTGTGGGGGGCACATCCCACTCTTCAAACAAGGAGATCTTGGGTGAGTGCCTGGCTAGAAGACCGTGTGCTCCAGCCCATGGGGAAGAAATGGTTGCAGAAGACAGAAAGGAGGCTCATCAGAGATGGCTCTCTTGGGTCAATTAGTAACAACAACAACAACTAACATTTGTACGGTGCTTACCATGTGCCAGGCACGAGCCAAGTGCTTTACAATTATCATTTCATTTGAGCCTCATAACAACCCTGAACGACAGGTTCTGTAATTAATTATCCTCACTTAACTGGTAAAGAAATTGAGGCCGACAGAGGTTAAATGATTTGCCCAAGGTCATACAGAGCTGAGATCTGAACTCAGCTCTTTCTGACTCCAGGCCTGGTGCTCTGGGCCCCGTGGCAGCCCCAGCTGCCTTCTGACATCGACAACATTGCCAACACTGACACACCCATGCTTCACCCGTGCATTGCCCGTGCTTTCATTTCAGAAGGTGAGAAGGATGTTCACAGATCAGATCCCATTCAATGACATCCTGTGCTTGTAGGCCACTGGTAGTACAGGGAAGATGACTCAACAATTGTGTTTCCTACTCTCTTGGAATCTACCCTATGGCTGCAGGTAGGAGTGAAAGGGATGAAAACTAGGAGGGTGCATCCTCACATTGGCCTGGGATGATCACCGGAGAGGCCTCAGTCTCCAGCACAGGGTCTAGCATTCATACTACTTCTCTGAACTGTCTCTGACCACTAGGAAGCCTTAAGGAAGTCCTTCTGGCCCCCGCAGTACTAGGAGCCTTATTTTGTGCATAAAAAAGACCTTTTATCCCACAGGCCAGCACTTGCTTCATTTAACTCCCCACAGAGTGACGCCAACCCCCCTTGTCCCAGGATTTTCTGCCTTTGATGACATATGCCAAATGTCTCAGATGGGACATGTAAACCTCTGCAGAGAGAAGGAGGGGGCCAAGTTCTGTCTTGGCTCACTCTTTCAGGAACCATGTGCATGGGGAGAATGAGTTAGACGGGACGCAAGGGAGAGGCTAGTCCAACTCTTGAGACCCAGAGAAAGAAGTTGTCTAAGGCCTCTGGGTAGCAGAGGCTTCAGAATGAGAAGAGATCATGCCAAGGCAGTCGGGACTTTGTTGCCAAACTGACCTCTTGGAATTTCTGTCATGTAAAGCTTCCCCCAGACTAACAGCTGAATCTAGCATTATTGGAAGACAGAGCTGAGGAATGGCACACCCCATGGTTCAGGATTGGGAGGGCCCTAACGGCCACTCTAAGACTCCATGGATTTCCTAAAGTCTCTCACTTGGCAGCTAATCATGATGATCAATATCAGCTGTAGATTTTGCTTCTCATGGAGTACCCCCCTTCCCATCTCCATCCCTTAGGGGACATTACAGGACATGAAGCCTTTGTCTTTTCTCAAGACATCTGGATCTCTGTGATGTGTGTGGTGTCACAGTCTCAGTTTGCTGTGAAGAACCACCGGGAAGTGGTTAACGACCTTTTGAGGATCTAATTGAATGTGTCCTCTGGCACATGGCTAAGCCTGCTGTCTTAAAGCACTGGTGAGAGCTCAGATTAGACTCTCAAGACCTGCATTTGAATCCTAGCTCTGATGTTCTGCAGTGGTGTGACTCTGGACAAGCCCTACAGTCTCTCTGAGCCTCGGGCAGCTCCCTAGCTCTTACCGACCACGTCACAGAGAAATCCCATGACCGACTAGACAGAGGACTAGACACTTCCGCCAATCCGCACAACTTCTTGAACCTCTCCAAAACAGGAACCATGCCCAAGAGGAAGAGAAAGTCGGGTTGCCTCCATGGTGTGAGACACCAAGAACCCGAACAAACTAACAACCCGTTGAATTAGCAGCAGAGAAGGGTAATTCCCAGCCCCTAATACTCATCATCCCTCCCTCTTTTCGTCACACTCTGCACAACAGAAAAAAGGGGTCGGGGCAAGATCTCTGAGGCCAAAACAGTTTGGAAGAGGACACTCCAAAGCTGTGACTCCATGATCAAAGCAGATAAAGAAGAAGGACCAAGTAAATATCAGGGCTGGAATTCAGAGCAAAAGCGTAGGATGAAGAGGATGAGGGAAAGAAAGAGATGCAGAAAGGGAAATACACTACCAACAAAGCAATTAACGGGGAGGAGAGAAAGGAGGGTTTTACTGAACTGAAAGGGGGAAGGAAAGAACGAAATAACCGGATAAAAGGGAAAAAGAAAAGGGCCCAATGCATTAGGCACAATTCCAAAACTGGAGAAAGGGGAAACAAGTGGGGATCTGGGGAGGTGAATGGAAAGGAGCCAGGGGGAACAGGGTTGCCTTAAAGCAGATTAAGCTGAAATCTTGGGATCTATAAAGTTCTGTCTTTACAGAGTAAGAGAGAGAAAACTCTAACCCCAAGACTCAGAGAAGTTGTCATCTGAATGGGTGGAGAGAGTTCTCTCACTCGAGGTCTCCTTGGTGGTGAAATTCACTGGTTAGATCCTAGTTAGGTCAAGACAGATGCCAGTTACATCATCAAAACAACAGGGTTGGGTGCTGACTTTTAGCAGAGCATCATCTCCAGCCCACTGTGCAGGGGTTCCTCCATCACCAACACTGCACCCCAAATGGCAGCCATCAGCTCAACTTGGCATCCTAACCCTGCCAGGACAGCCTTGGGGCAGCTGTCCTGTCCCCACCCCATCTCTCCATCCCTCCAAGGATCAATTTGGTTTTCCTTCCCCTTGCTCTTCCTCTTTAACACTGTAACAGCTACTCCCACCTTAAGGTTTGCAAAGGTTTACAGACAAGCACTACCTGAGACCTCACAAAAATCCTCCAGTTTTAGAGTCTCAAAGTCTCAGAGAGGCTAGGTGACTTTGTCCAGGGTCCTACAATGAGTAAATGTCTGAGGCAGATTTTCCTGATGCTGAATCTAGTTCAGAACCCATTGCACCACACTGCCTCCAAGTCCCTTGGTAGAGCAAGGAAGAGCAGAGTGGTATTTCCCAATCAAGATGACATGACAGGGTTCAGCTTATTCATTTCTTAGGACTAACAAAGAATACCACCTGTCCTGTCCAAGGCTATATTAAGGGACAGCGAAAGGCCTCATCACCCTCTTTTCTTCTGGGCCCATGAAGGAAGCAAATCTTACCCTGTGCAGAGCACTGCGCCCCAAAGAGCTTCCCTGCCTCGGGTGAAGCTGCCTTGCGGTCCCCCTTCCCCCAACCCCACTGCTTCCTGGCACTACCGATGGGTAGGAGGCATCAGGCTGGCTAAGGAGGAAGAGTGGGAAAGCTGGAACAGAAAGTATCCCTTGGGAAGTAAAGATAGGAAGAGAGAACCAAGCTCCCACCGGGAATTCAACCTCCTAGTCCAAGATCTGGCAGATGTGACTTAGCAGTCATTGGAAAATCCAGTAGACTCCAGTCAAGGTTCACAAAGTGCCCAAGAAAAGAGAATTCTGGATGAAGTAGAAAGAGCACCAGTCGATACCACTACTAGGTCTATATCCCCCCAAAAAGTTGTTTTTAAAAAGAAGATAAGGATTTAAAAATAGATGCATAAAAGTAGTCATAGAATCTCTTTGTGGTAGCAAAAAATTGGAAATGGAGAGGATGCCCATCCATTGGGAAATGGCTAAACAAGTTGTAGAATATGAGTGTGATAGAATACTACTGTGTTATAAGAAATGTTGGGTGGAAAGGTTTCAAAAAAACCTGGGAAGATGTACGTGAACTGGTGCTAAGAAAAGTAAGCAGAACCAGGAGAATTTTGTATGATGAACGACTGTGAGGGATTTAACTATTCTTAGCAATACAATGGTCCAAGACAATCCCAAGGACTGGTGATGAAAACCACCATCTACCTTGAGAGACGATGGCATCTGAACGGATTGAAGCACACTACTTTTCTCTTTCTTTCTTTCTTCCTCCCTCACCTCTTTCTTTTTCTTTTTTGCAGTGCAATGAGGGTTAAGTGACTTGCCCAGGGTCACACTAGTGTCAAGTGTCTGAGGTCAAATTTGAACTCAGGTCCTTCAGAATCCAGGGCCAGTGCTTTATCCACTGAGCCACCTAGCTGCCCCTCCACCTCTTTCTTTCTGAGTTTTCTTCCACAAGACCACTAGTATAGAAATATACTTTACATGGTTGCATGTGTATAACATATATATATATATATATATATATATATATATATATATATATATATATATATATATATTTGTAAGATTGCTTACCACCTCGGGAGGGGGGAGGGGAGAAAAGGAGAGAGAATTTGGAATTTTAAAAAATTTGTAAATGAGTGTCAAAAATGTTTTTTCCACATAGTTACATTTGGGGGAAGATATTATTTTAAAAAGAATGAAAGGGCTCAGATGCCAGGTCCAAAGCCCTGGGTTCCAATTTATCCTTGAACACTGGCTACCTGTATGACCTTGGGTAACTAACTTTTCATCTTAGCCTTCTCTGGGAGAGGATAGAGTTGTATCAGATGGCCTCAGATGGCCTCCCTAGCTCTGCTGCTAGGACCTTCCACGATGTTGGGAGTTTCTGAAGAAGCCTGGGAACAATAGGAGCCAGGGAGGGGCCCTGATGGGGTCGGTTGAGCAGCAGGACAACCCAAAGTCCTGGATCCTTGGGGACATGGACTCATTGGGGGCAGGGGGGGGCGTCTGTTTGGTTGGCCGGGAGGCTGGGGCCACTTTCACTGATTGTTCTTGGGTGACGAGGGCAGAGGCCCTGGGACAACTTCAGTCACCTTCTGGAGCTCAAGAAAAAGAAGAAATTCCTCCAGCATTTCTAGAGGGAGAATCTGGCTATGAACAGCCAGGCCCCTGTGCGGTTAGTTAGGCAGCAGTGCCCTCTGCTGGCCATGTTGCGCAATGGCCTGGGCCAATCAGCGCAGCCCATCCAGCTCAGAAGAGGAGTCCTTTTAAAACGGAGGTTTGGGTCAGGCGGTCAGGAGGTCCCTTCCAGCATGGATCTGGGACCCCCACCCTAGCCGAGTTGGCCGCGGCCCCAGCAGGACCCCGAGGGTTCTCTCCCAAAGCCACAGAATTCAAGTGCAGTCTCCATTCATTCCCAAGCTCTGCTTTCATGTGGGCCCCAGGCCTCTCCTCTGTTGTGATAGGCACATGATTAGCCCACGTTTGTGTGTCACGACCCTAGAGCAGAAGCAGGGCACTAGGGAATCACACTCTGCTGTGTCCAGCAATGCCCTCCCAGGCCTGGGTGACAGCTAGACACCCGAATCTGTGGTCAAATAGGGAAATGGGGTGGGCAGCGCCAGGGCCAGGAATATCAGGTGATGGCCACAGTGGGAGGCAGCCAAGACAAGCAGCGAAGACCTGACCAGTGCCAGAAGTCCTGTGAGCCCGGCACGGCATGTCGGCCTGGGCCAGGGAGGGTGCAGTTCTCAGGGAAGTCAGCAAGGTGGTCTGGGGGGATGGAAGGCAGCAGCTGCCAGGCCCTGGGCAGCAAGACTGTGGAGGGGGAGGGGGCTGAAAAGGAGGCAGTGCCAGGGTGTCCTGGGTTCATGGAATTCATTCCAAGGTCTGGGGAAATATGTCAGATCAATACTAGTGGTGGGAGTTGCTATTGAAGCAAAGGCTGGTCTCTGTATTGCAGAGAGTCCTTCCCCTGCAGGTGCTCAGAGCTGGTGCCCTGGAGGGCACTGGCTGATGGGAGGCCATGACTTCCTCACCATTTGAGGCCCCCAGGTGAGGTGGGGATGAACCACCATCAAGACCCCCTGAAGAGCTGCTGCTAGGACAAGGAAGAAAGATCAAGCTTTACTTGTCCAGTGAGCCACAGAGTAACACTCTTCAGAGGTCACCTAGTCAACGCTATGTAAGCAAAGTTTGTTGAGTGAATGATAGAACAACCCTGCTCCCACAAACTTCCATACGCCAGAGTCACCAAAGTCGAGTCACTTTTCCCTCTGACAATTTGGCTTTTCCTGATGTCTGAAACTAGACACCAAGCCATGGTGTGGATCCAAATATGGAGGACCCCCATCCCCTCCTCCCATGTCTCTCCCCATAATCATCTAAACCTCCGAATCAGGTCTGAGTCCTCCCCTTTGCAAGCCTTTCTCCCTCACAAATTAACTCTGTTCTCCCTCGTCAGCTAATGTAATTCATTAACTTACATTTACATACCTAAGAAACTCAATAATAAAAACAAGCCATCTTAGCACGGGCAAGAGAACAGAAGGCCTTTGAGAAGATGCTCGGTTGTCCCCACATCCCCAGGGCCCGGGAGCTGCATGCCCTCCCCTTGACTCCTCTTCTCCCCTGGGGGCCACAGACTCGCAGCGCTGGTGACCAGTACTAAAGGGTGGTGTGGTTCCAGCCTGGAAAAGGGCTGGATGTTTGCCTGTCCCGTGGATCGGTGCTCTTGAAGCCAAGGCAGATGGACAGCACGATCCAGCTCGGAGGACTGATCGGCAGCTTGCAGCGTCTCTTCTGTTCCCTGACCACTGAGCACAATGCACGGCCGATGTGCTCGCTGAGCCTCGTGCCAACGAGTCGGGCTGATGGGCGCCCCCATCGCTCTTGTCTCACGTTACCGATGTGTATGGACTGAGTGGCTGTCATCACTGAGCACCAAGAGGGATGACAGGAAGGATAACCCAGCCTGCGCCCTCCTGGAGAGCACAAGCTAATGGGGGCAAAGGCAGGCAAGCGTGAGCAATGGCGGGGAGGTGCTTACCAAGTACGTGCAGCCTGGGCTTCCTTCCACTGGGCAGGAGCCTCCAGGCAAGAATGCCTAGCGGTGTGAACCACCCACGCAGGCAAATGGACAACTTGCCTATAATACTGATTGAAGCTGCCCAAGGGATCTCAACCCTCTCTCACAACGATCTCCCACCACCTCTGTCCTAGAGAGTCAGGCTTCATGCTTGGTTTTCGGATTAGGCCATTAGAGAAATGATCACATAGATCACACAGTTTGTCGGGTCTGAGGTGGCATCTGGCTCCAAACTCAGGACTCCTCCCATTACGACAACCCACCTCCCCATTCACAAAGGAGACAGACTTTATCTGGGCTCCACAGCATTTGGGGAGGATTGGCAGAGAAGGAAGAAGGCACTGAAACCCACCTGGTCTATTTGGGGACCAAGGCCAGGCCCTGACTTCACAAAGGTCTCTTGTGTCCTATGGTACTGAGCAGTGGCATATGAGACAGAGAAGGAGTGAGGCCGACAGACTGAGGCTGGGGATCAGAGCTGGCCTGGGGAAAGGCAGTCTACACCCGGGTGCTAAGTCCTGTTCTGTTCCCTTCCTCCCTGAGCCCCACACCTCCTCTTCCCAGCATCGCTGGGATGATCTCCAAGACCCCTTTCCAGCTCCACCCTTTTATGAGACAAGATCAATGCCCCATTTGGGAATTCAGTAATTAATTACAGGGGCTTCAGAGTTCACAGCTCTGTAGCACTTGGAGGATGAAATGACTTGCCCAAAGTCACATGGTCAGCGCTTTGCTCCGCACAACCCTTGCTGCCTCTCCCTGGGTAGGGTACAAATAACCAATCCCCCAGTCCTCAAAGTCACAGCTATGGGGGAAAGGGAGCTGAGAGGGAGCAGGTTGGGGGCGTGAGAGGGAAAAGTCTTAGAGCCTTAGGGCACCATGGACTTCCGGGGAGCTGTCCCAGGTGCTGACAGTCTTGCTTCCCCTTGACCCCTCTGACCTAGTAGACCAGGGGGTACAGCCAAGAGAAGCATGGACTAGATTCACAGGAGCTGGTTTTGAGTCTCAGTTCCAAGGCTTGTTAGCTGAGTACCTAGAGGTAAGTTGCTTCACAGCTTAGCCCCCCATTATGCTGATCTGTAAAATGGGGGTGATAATGACTGATCTGCCTACCTTACAGAGCAGTCGTGGGAGTAGTGAGCTCCTGATTAACCCAACCTCTTCATTGCTTGGGCTGAGCTGTTGGCCTCTGCCAGTCTGTGCCTGAGAATTCTTGTCATCCAAATGCCAACTGCTTGCCAGACCAAATGTTCTGTCTGCCTTGCACTCCTCAGCCAGGCTCCTGCCCATCAATCCCTTCCGGAAGCCTCCATCTGTCAGGGGCCCCACCTGTGCCTCAGGCACCGAGTTTCTAAAGACTCCATGACTGCTGCTTTCCAGTAATGCCCTGACTGCCAGCTCTTGGTTGTAAGTGAGTGCCTTTCAGGCCTGTCCCCCCTCTCTTCCTCCCTCCCTCCCTCCTTCTCTCTCTCTCTCTCACACACACACATACTTTAGTCTACCAAAGACTCAATGACCATGAACTTGGGGTGCACACTTTCCTCTCATGATTCTCATCTTAGGGATCAGTTTGGGAAGGAGGACTGGGACAGATGACAAGTAGGAGGAACCACGGAGGGGACCAGAGATCTACTGCCACCAGCTACCCAGCCGGAAACTCTCCTCTCAGTCCTCGTCCCATGAGGAAGAGGAAATGCAACTCCAGGTGCCTGCCCCTAATCTGGTGAGCTCTTTAATACACTGCTCCACATAAGTACCCACAATATACATCTGAGGCCCTGCGCTAGGCACTGGGATACAGACATTAAGTCTCCTCAAGGAACCTGCACACCAAGACAAGGAAAGCCAAGCTCTTCTGAGGAGGAAGGAGCACCAACAACCAAGGAGATCTGGGAAGGCTTCCCATAGGAGGTAGCACCTGAGCTGGCCCTCGGAGGAAGCAGAGGATTCTGGGAGGCAGAGGTGAGGAGCGGGGAGACCCTTGGGCAAAGTCAGAGAGGTGGTAGATGAAATGCCAAGGTCAGGAAATAGTGAGCAGCCTCGTACGGCTGGAACCCAGAGTGGCTGAAAGGGAGGCTGTTGGTCGAGGGTCTGATAATAGAGGCTGTAGGGAGTGACTGACGGCTCATGAACTGGGGTCAGGATGACATGCTTTGGGATGATTTTGGCAGGAGGGCGGAGGACAGACTGGGGAGGGGAGCAGAGATGACAGCAAGAGCCCAGGAGAGCCTAACAAAGACTGAGCACAGACAGAAGGGGATGGGCATGAGAGATGTGCCAGTCAATGAGTCAGAGGGAGAAGGGGCCAAGGAAGGCTTTGATATTCCAGACCTGGGCACCTGGCAGGAGGGTGGGTTCCTCCCCAGAAGCAGGGAGGTCCAGAGGAGGAATAAGTTTGGGGGGAGAAGAAGGAGCTCTGTCCCGGACGTTCTGTGTCTGACATGTCTACCAGGCAGCCAGCAGGTAGGGATGACACTCAGGAGAGAGGCTCCAGGGTTGGATCCAGGCAGAGGGTCCCTCATCCCAGCCAGGCATCACTGCTGATGGAAGGACTCCGGAGCCAAGGATCGATGGGGAAGGGGAGGGCTCGGCTCCTCTCTTTCCCCTTCCCTTCCCTTCTCTTCTCAATGGGGCTCTCTCTGCCAGGCAGTGTGCCCTGCTGCTCTCACTGGGAGTTGTTGGATGGGCTTCTGCTGGTGTGGGGACACAGACAAAGATTCAGCCAAGAAGTCAGCAAAGAAGAAAGAAGAGAACTGGGAAGAGCAGATCCTGGAGGCCCAGGAAAGTCAAGGATGCAAACCACCAGTGTCAAATTCAAATAGAAACAGATCCTCGCGGGTGCTGCAGATATTGACTCAGAAAACCACACGCGCAGACAATCTGGGCTGCACTGTGCTCTTATTTATTTTGCTAAACATTTCCCCATGTCGTCTTTTCTGTTTCTACTACACTCTGGAGTTTTGTAGACTCGTGAGGCATTTGGCACTTCTGGTGTGAAGATCGTGTGCGCAGGGCAGGCCTTTCCCGTGCCCTGCCCCGGGGATGGGCCACCTGGCACCTGGCACCTCCGCCTCATCAGGCTATAAGCAGCTCCTGCTTTTGTCAGAGCCTTTCTGTGGGGGGCGGGGGGGGGGGGAAAGGGAGGGCGCACACTGTGCAGATGAGGGTTTGGACATGTGTGTTAGTGTGTGCAGATGTGTGTTCCTGTGGGCACACATTGCAGACGTGTGTTCGTGTGTGCAGGTGTGTGTTCATGTGGCATGTGTGTGCAGATGTGTTCATATGTACAGGTGTGTGTTCGTGTGTGCATGTGTGTTCGTGTGTATGCATATATGTATAAATGCACTGTTGCAGACGTGTCTTCATGTGTGCATATGTTTGTGTGCACACACGTGCAGATGTATGTTTGTGCGTGTACATATGTGCACGTGTGTGGGCGCGTGCGTGTAGATTGTGTTCGTGTGTCTGTATGTGCACTGTGCAGATGTGTCTTCATGTGTGCGTAGGTGTTCGTGTGGGCACACGTGTGTGTCCACGTGATCATATGTGTTTGTACATGCACATGTGTGCAGATATGTTCATGTATGCACATTTGTTCATGTGTTCGTGTATACACAAGTGTGCAGTTGCATGTTCAGGTGCGCACACATGTACAGGTGTGTACACGTGTTGTGGATGTGTGTTTGTGTTCACACACATGTTCAGATGTGTGTTTCCATGCACATATGTGTTCAGGCATGTGTACACACACTCAAACATGCATGACTGATCTGGGGGAGGGGGAAAAGAGAAAGAGGAACTCTCCTTGCTTGTTTTCACCACATTAAGATCAGCTGGGTCCTTGTGCCCATTTTTCTCCCTGACAGTTATTAGAAGGGCCAAGTAAAGAACTGGCTCTGCTCCCTCAGTTAGGGGCCAGGCCAGGGAGTGTGTCCTTAGGAGCTGGAGACAAGTGGATTTAAAGCCCACCGAGTCCTTGGTGACTCAGTTTCCTAGTCTCAGGCGCCGCTGCCTGTGACGACATGATGTTTCTGAGTACGCCAAAGGCTCCTTGACATAAGGCAGCAACACAAACAAGGACTTTGGGGCCCCAGTACACGGAGGCTCAGCAGGCCCACACCTACAGCTCTGGGGCTCCCAGTGGAAGGGCGTGGGACACTGCATAAATCGTCCAGCAGCCCGCCGAGCCGGCTGCCAAGTCGGCCACCTCTCTTCCAGCTGCCAAGGGCTGGGGAGCATCAGCCTAATGAGAAGTGATGCTAGCGAGAAGCTTAGCCCCAAACGGCAAACGGGGCCTTCCCCAAGACCCAGAAATGGGCTGCTGGGGGACAGGGACGTCTTCAAGGTGGGCAGGAGTAGTCTACTGGGGTCAGCCTTAACTCAGCCCTTGTCCTGGGGAGAGGGGAAGCCTGGCCCCTGGATGGGCCTGATTCCTCTTGGTCACTTTAGCCAGGGCTCTGACAACTCTTGGTGAGCAGTGTTGGTCCACTCTAGGCTCCTCACTGCAAGGCTGCCAGGCCCTCCAGGGGCTCAGCTTACCTGCTAGACCCTCAAGCCTTGGGCTGTGTCAAGGACAGGACGTCCTCAGCTACCCTTGTTAACTGAGATCACAGCTGCATGGCCACAACTGGGGACCTGGGAGGGGACCTGGGAGGGGATGAGATCTCCTCCTGTCATCGGCCTATGGCTGGCCTCTAAAAGCCAAGCACTGTGCCCCACACCCGTCCTTGCTGGCTGCCCTCCATGCTAAAGGCCACGGGGCACCTACTGCAATATCTCTGTGTGGGGGCCCAAGGGTGGCTGGCATGAGCTGACCTGGGCATACCCTGCAGAGTCCCTCTCTCCAGGACCAGCCTCTGCACTACCCTAACGGCCACCTGAACCGCATACAAATGGGGTTGGGCTTTATCTAGCAGCGGGCTCCTGAAGACAACAAGAAGTCGAGTGAGCCAGCCCCATGTGTGGAGCTGAGCCGAGACATCAGCAGTCACCCTCGGACAGCTCCAGAGCACAGTGTGGGCTCAGAGACACCCCAGAAATGCCTGTCTGCACTCAGAGCTCAGCAGGATGGTTCTAATCACCCCTCCCTGAAAGTACCTGCTGCTCCCTGACTTCCTACCTTCCTCCTCCCTCTCTCTCTCCTTCCTTCTGCCCAGTAATCACCACTTCACAGCTGCAGTTACTGTAGCCAGTGAAACCCATGGCAGCTGAGATGAAACAGCCAAGGCCTGCCCCCCACCCCCTCCGGGGCCTCTTCCCAGCATCTCAGCTTCTAGGCCACAAGTCTGGTCTTGGCTACAGGCTGTAAACACTGTTCTGAAGACCAGTCAGGGGCCTCCAGCCCAGCCCAGCTTAGGACAGGGTAGCCCCCCTCAACACTAAGGACAGACCCCAACACTCATCTGGAGCCTGGGCTGCTGCTGCTGCAGCATCCAGCACCTGTGGGCTCAGTGGCCGCCCGCCTAGCCACGCACCAATGGCTGGCCTTGGCTCCTGTCACCAGCGGCAGCCCCCAAGCTGATGTGGCAGGAGGCTGGAGGAGAAGGCCCTTGTCTTTGTTCCAGGCTCTCCTCTTCCTGCCTGAAGCTCCAGGGCCAGTCACAGCAGAACAAAGAGCATCCTTCCACATGCAATGTTGACCTTGGGGGTCTTGTCTCTAAGGATGATCGGCACCGCAGAGAGGGCCCCAAAGCCGCTACAGGTGTAAAGGAGCCGGCCAAGCTCTACAGCCATTTTCCAGGGTTGTGCCTGCCCTGGGCCAGGCTTAGCATCAAAGACATGACTCATCCTCATAGTGTATTCCTGATGGCCATGCTGGGAGGGAGGCAGGGGGCATGTTGGCACTGATTCCCACTTAACAGATGGGGAAACTGGGGCACTGGGAGAGACACCATGACACAGGCCGTGGCTGGTGAGGGGCAGAGCTCCCAGGCCTCTGGAGCCCAGGGCATCAGCCCAAAGCCATGAATTTGCCTCTGTCTGTGGAAAGCACTTGGCTCTCTCCATCGATCTCCCACTTTCCACTCTGTTTCCTGGCTCTGGGTCCCGCCTCACACAGCATCCACTCCAACTTGACCACAGCTGCCAGGACATGCTGGGGTCAGCATGGGCTGGCCTGGGGCTCAAAGGAGAATCGTGGTACCAGAAGGAGACACTATTGCTCTGGGGTGTCTGACTCACCCTCCAGATGCCCTGGCCTGGCCTGCTGTACTTGGCAAAAGAGCATCCTAAGAACAGAACGAAAATTAAAGGGGAAGGAAATATGGAGAAGATAGGATCCCTCCACTGTGGGGTAAGGAGAAAAACAGGGTCTGGGGGATAGCCCTTGGAGGCTGGTCCTGCCTGGCTGCCACGTGGACCCTGCAGGGCAGTGGAGCCCAGCCCCCCCCCAACTATGGGAATACCAGCCCTCTCTGGCTCCATAATGTGAGTCAAGAGCTGTGTCCGGGCCAGGAGGAACAGAAGACCCCCCACCCCATGCTCCGTCTCCTTCAGCCACTTCCCCCCAGCCCATGTAAGCCCTGGGTCTCAGCAGCAAGCCCGGGGTCACCAGACAGGCACAAGCAGGGAAGGACACGGTCAGGCCCGCTCAGTGACCAAGGCTAGAGCATCTGTCAGCCGTGGTCTCCAGACTTCCCACTACGGACAGCCACTGGCTTCCTAGCAGCCCCCAGAGTTTGCCGAAGGTAAGTGGCATGTGGTCTGAAAAGTGCTCGGAGAGCATCACTCTCCAAGTGCGGTGTTAGGGCCTTTAAGCCTAAGGCTTTGTGGCTGAGGAAAGACGTTCTCTGGGGCATAAACAACACTGAACGCCACTAACGTGGCCCTCAGGTCTCTGACTAGCTTCCTTAGGTTTTTCTTCTCCCACCTCAAGAAAGAGGCATTTTCAAGAAGAAAAGCTGGCCATGACAAGGAGCCCACCAAGAAATGAATAACTTCCTGTGGGGTGGGGCTGAGTGCAGGCTGGGGGCCCAGGGAAGCCAGTAACATCGCCAGATGGCGCTGATGACAGTTGGCCTCCAGATGGCGCTAAGACCCAAGAAAGGAATCCAAAGACTTCATGGGCCACGGCCCACGTGGACAAAGTGTCAAGACACATGGCCAGATTGGGCCTGTTGGGTTCTAGAGAGGGAGGGGTTTGCAGCGGCAGATGAGGACCCAGTCACGGTCACAGAAATGACAGAAAGGCCGCCCTGAGGAGCCCAGGCTCACTGAAAGATGCCCCTTTATAAGGAAATTACAGAAACTGTGACCTCCTACTACTACAGCCTGATCCTGAAAGCCCGTGGAACCTCCCTGGGCATCAGACTGCCCCTTGGTAAGATGGGACTAACAAGCCCTTCCTCTTCCTGGTTGGTCACCAGCTCAGCGGGCTCAGTGAAATGTCCCTGAGGCTGCCCCACACGCTCCAACCCAGGCAGGCAGCCAACCAGCGGTGCAGAGAATAAAACTTCACAGAGACACCAGATACACAAAACTGGAAATAACAGGAGCCATCTGAGGAGGGGCCAGTCCGGAGACACACTCCCCAGGCCCTGAGAGCTCACTCTTCAAGGGATCTGGCCTGGAAGGCATCTGAGGTCGATTCCTGCTCTTCATTCACAGCAGTCCCCAAGAGGGAGCCAGGCTGAACACAAAGTCACTCGCAGGTCCTACGTGGCTGAGTCAGCTTGTGACGGACAAGCTGTCCACATGGGTGGTCGTGGCCCCAAGGGATGCCAATCCTGCCCAGGAAGGCAACGCTCTGGCAACTTCGGCCACGCCTAAGCCCAACTCTGTCGTCCGCTTGACCCAGACCAGCGCAGCCACTTAGCTCAGTGGGTGAGGGCGCAATGTTGACAGGAAATGCCAGTGGCCATGTTAATTCTGATCAGGCTTCATGAAATGGAAAAAATAAAAACACATCAATTATCAGGACAGGAAGTTTTAAATCACGTGGCAAGCAGCTTCTGCCAGGAGATGGTTCTTCCAGCTTTGCTAAGACGGTTGGCATTCTGGTGAGACCAACATTTTCGAAGCTGACATCACTCCCTAATTGCATGTTCTCTCTCTAGAAGGATAAGGGAAATGAGCCAGGCCTGAAAGCATGTCATTATCACAGCTAATCACGTAGCCTTCGGGGCCTGGCATTCAGAACAGCCCCCTCTTGCCCCACCCCCACACACCACTAAGAGAAAGAAGAGTGGAAGCCCAGGGCAAAGAAGCGTCTCCCCACCCCCACCCCACCTAGGCAGTGCTTGGACACAACCGAGTCAAAGTGCTCCTCCGCAGTGGCTGGGAGACACTTCCTCTTCCTGACAGGAGGCTCTCTTCCTTCTGGTCCCCTTGTGGACTGCACTGAGGAGAAGCCTGGTCCATGGCTCCTGCTGGCCTCACGGGTGCCTGAAATGTGCACAGTCAGCCCTTCTCGAGAAGTCAGCTTCCGAAGTTTCCTTCTGTCGGGATTCCTGGTGAGAAGGACAGTGCATGGAAGATTCTCAAGAGCATCTGTGGGCCTGAAGGAGGGTGGTGCGTAGGGCAGCAAAGGCAGGTCTCAGGGTCCAGAGGACAGCCTCCCAGCCCCCACCTCCAACCGCTTCCCCCCTCACAGTCCCTTGTTCACGGGAGACGCTGATGAAGGAGATGGCATCAAAGGGGCCCAGGAACTGTCCACAGAGGCTGGCCAGTCAGCATGAGCTGGGGAACCAGGTGAGTGCTGGAGGCACCCAGGAAGCAGGCCCGCAAGGCCCGGCCACAGGGAGGATAGCATTAGTTATCCCTAATTTCTCACCTGTCTCCAGTAATGATAACCATGTTGTCCGCATGTTCTTTCCTCCACTGTCCCCCTGGTCAGAAGAGTTTCCCAGGGAGCCCTGACGTGAGCTCACCAACGTCTCCTTCAGCCAGAGCTTGACCTCTAGAGTGATGGTGTAGGTCTTGGAAAGAGTCGGCCTCCTTCACATGAGAGCAGATCGACTTAATCAGAAATTCTCGGGTCCTCCAGGGATGGGTTGGAGACAGCTCCACCTGTGCCCACCCACCGAAGGGAAGAGAACTCTCCCCTTCCCATGCAGAGCTCTGTCCTGAAGCCCTTCATGACTAACAGCTTCGGGGCCTTCCTGAGCCTGAGCCCCAGGCCCAGGCAGCACGCCCCCTTTCACCTTCCATCTGTATTTTCTCCTCTTTCCACCCAGATGTGTTTGACAGCTGCCTAAGCTAATTACATCTTCCATCGACACTTCGGTGAGTAATGAGCCCAACCAAGAGCCAAAGCCTTTGAATTTGGCTGTGTTCTTACCCAGCCTTTTAAACTACCAGTTGTTCCAGGTACCTGCTTTAGGGTCTGGCATTCACAGGGGGCACTGGACAGACAGGAGAGCTGGACAAAGGAAGTTCCAGCCAGATAATTTATGTGTTTCAATAAAACCGAGACCTGTTTCTAACCATGATGAATTTCAAGGTAAATACTAAAAGTGAACTTTTCTGATAGTTTCTTTCTTTAAAGAAAAAAGTGCTCTGCATGCACCATGCCAAATTCAACTCCTTCCCTTCAAAAGCTTGAAGTATATGCCACACAAAGCAGGTAAGATGTACTTCCCTTGTCTTCCCTGCTTAGGTTTTTGTTTCATTTTGTTTTGCTTTGCTGGGCAATGAGGGTTAAGTGACTTGCCCAGGGTCACACAGCTAGTAAGTGTCAAGTGTCTGAGGTCAGATTTGAACTCAGGTCCTCCTGAATCCAGGGCTGGTGCTTTATCCACTGTGCCACCTAGCTGACCCAAAGGGTTTTTTCTTTGTTCCAAGGAAGTATTCATAGAAAAATAGATTTATCACAAGCTAGGGACCCTGCTTAGGTTTTTAGTACCAACGTACCCCAGGACTGGTTGCATGAGGCTTCCCAACATCAGCCCCGACACTGCAAATGCTAGACTGGATTTCCACTTACCCACATTCTCTCATTTATTGTAATAAAACAGACCAAGTGTTTTTCCTATCACTTACCTCAATTTCTCTGCTCTCAAGAATCAATCTCTGTGTGTGTGTGTGTGTGTGTATGTGTGTGTCTATCTCCCTCCTACCTCTTTCTCTTTTTACTTCTTCTCCCCTCCAACTCTCTCCTCTCTTTTCCTTTTTTTCCTTTTTTCCTTTCCTCTCTTTTGCTTAAAAAAATAATCTTTCCCTGCCAACTCTTGGCTAGTGTTGAAATACAATCCATGTCATTCCTGGATTTAGCAAACATCATTAACACCTGAAAACAGACGTTCGCTAAACATAACCATGGCTCACTTAAGTTAAGGGGAGTTTTCTTAGTATGTCACCACCATGTCATGCCACAGAAACTACCTCCAGGTTCCTCGGGGCCTTCAAAGAGCTTCCAAAGAAATAAAACACTTGGTGAAGCACCAGAGGAAACTTCCTCCTGAGGAGGGCAGTCTGGCTGGAGGTTCGATGACCTCTCTTACAAATGCCGGGTCCCATGTTGGATTGAGGAGCACACGGCCAATTCATGAGCACTCAGCCCCTGCCTGAGGGGAGAAGGGGAATCAAAGGAGCAGCAGTAACCCTAGATGCTGCCTACAATTCCTCCAGAAACCCACCCCATAAATCTGGAGGCAACTGCAAGATGGGGCTGGCGGGAGCTGGGCAGTGTGGCTCAGGCTGTGCAGTGGACAAGAGGGCCACAGGGCACATGTGGCCCAGCCTAGGGATCAGGGGTTTCGCTAAGAAGACTGGGCAGGGAGGAGCGTGCCCTCATCTCTGAGCCAGGGAACCCATTTCTACACCTTCAGAAAGCCCATGAAGGGGCACAGATGGGCAGCCCTGAGTGCCCTGTGATGACAGCTAAGTTGATCTAAAGCCAAAAACAATCAGTCAATGACCCCAGTGGAACCCAAACCCAGCTACCCAGTGAATCAGGCAGCTTATGGTGCAATAAGCAGCTCTGTGCCTGGAGTCAGGAAGACATGAGTTTAAATCTGACTCAGACACTCGATATCGGATCTCAGACAAGTTACCACTATCTGCCTCAGTTTCCTCGTCTATCAAATGGGAATAAAAATAGCACTTACTCCAAGGATTGTTGTAAGGATCAAATGAAATATTATTTATAAATCACCTTGCAAACCTGAAAGTGCTAGCTGTTATTACTGTTAATATGACACACCCTTAACCAGGAATCCCTTAATTAATCCTAATAATCAGAGACAAGCTTTATTTAAATTTAGATCAGAGTCTGAGGATGCCCCAACTACAAGGGAGCAAGAATCTATTCTGAGATTTTCCAAGACACATTATCAGTGTGTGTGTGTGTGTGTGTGTGTGTGTGTGTGTGTGAATAGGGGAGGGTGGAGGAGGTAGGAGAGTAGGGCTTCAGTGGCACAGTCTCAATGCTATAACCAGAATTTGGGATGTGGAATCAGAGGACTGAGGTTAGCATTCCAACTCTGCTGGTCACTTCTGCTGGGACCTTGCCCCAATTTCCTTATCTGGAAACAGGAATAATGAACTCTTCACTTCCCTCCCTACTTGCACAGATACACAGAATGTTATGAAGACCAAAGGCATGACCCACAGAGAGCAAACTACTGACCATAAAACATGGTGGGAAGGCCTGCTGCTGTTTCTGCCTACATCTTTACATTGAAAAATCTTTCTTTGTCATCCTAGTCTGTCATCAATGCATCGCCTGGAAGAAATGGGCTTTCTGCATGGATATGGACAAGAGAGAGAGACAAAGAGACAGAGACAGAGAGACAAAGACAGAAAGAGAGTGTATTTGGGGGAACAAGGCCAATGGAGGGACAATAGGGATGGGGGGGCGGGGAGCCAGATCTCACTCATTCCCCAAACCAGAAGGCAGTGCCAGAATTGGGGCTTCCATGAGACTGTCACCTGAGCTGATGAGATGCTCTTAGTGAATGGGAACAGCAATCAGGGATCAGGGGTGGGGAATGGGGGGGTCTGATGGCCCCATTGCACAGAGACAGAATACAGGGGTGAGAAGGAAGCACACTGTTATTTCCCAGGTTCCCTACAAGACTAGAACCACATATGGGTGCTTCAGGAGACAAATAAGATGATCTGGTTCTCCTATCTTTTTGAGGACTTGCCACATTTTGTCATGATCCACACAGTCGAAGGCTTTAGTGTAGTCAATAAAGCAGAAGCAAAGCTTTTTTCTGGAACTCCCTTGCTTTCTCCACAACCCAATAAATGTCAGCATTCGATCTCTAGTTTCTCTGCCTCTTCAAAAACCAGCCTGCTCTTTTGGTAATTCTCAGTTCACAGACTGGGACATAAACTGCTTTTTTTCCAATCCAGTGGCCACTGCTGAGTTTTCCAGATTTGCTTGTGTGTTGAGTGCAGCACACAGTTTCATCTTTTAGGGTTTTCAACAGCTCCACTGGAATTCCATCACCTCCACTAGCTTTATTGTTAGCAATACTTCCCAAGAACCACTTCATTTTCTGAGATGTCTGGCTCTAGATCAATAACCACACCATCCTGATTATAAGTGATGCTAAGATCTTTCTTATATAGTTCTTTTGTGTATTCTTTTTTGCGGGGTCTTTTGTATATTCTTGCCACATTTTCTAAATCTCTTCTACTTTTGTTAACTCCCCACCACTTTTGCCTTTTATCATGCCCATTTTGCATGAAACTTTATTCCGATGTCTCTAATTTTCTTGAAGAGAGGTCTTGTCTTTTCCATTCTATTTCTTTGTATTGTTCATTTAAGAAAGCCTTTTTATCTCTCCTTGATATTCTTAGAATTTTGCATTCAGGTGGATGTATCTTTCCATTTCTCCTTTAACTTTTACTTTCCTTCTTTTCCATGGCTATTTGTTCTTTCTTTCTTTTTTATGGGGCAATGAGGCTTAAGTGACTTGCTCAGGGTCACACAGCTAGTAAGTGTCAAGTGTCTGAGGCCGGATTTGAACTCAGGTCCTCCTGACTCCAGGGCCGGTGCTTTATTCACTGCACCACCTCTCTGCCCCCTTCCATGGCTATTTGTAAAGCCTCATAAGAAGCCATTTTGCTTTCTTGCCAAGAAGCCCTGGCACCTCAGCCCAGCACTCAGATGCTGGGAAATGGCCTCCATCAGGGAGGTACCAGATGGGGCTAAAGGCCCCTCCTCACCAGAGCCTCACTGGAAAAGCGAGAGTCCTGCTAGCTGCCTGAAGCTGACATCCCTGCAGCCTGGCTGGAGAGGGCTCCCAGGAGGACCGGGCCAGGCTACAGTCTTCAAGACCAGATGCTGTGGTTGGCCCCGCGGAGCCTCCCGGGACGCCCTGGTTATGGAAAGCTCTCTGGGCAGGCCTGACACACCAGCTCTCATTTTCTTCTCTCTTGCAGAACTTGGGGTAACTGGGAGACCTACTCTGCTGAGAGCCACCAGAGGGCGCACTTGGCCTGCTCTGGAAGCCCCGAACTCAGGGAGCTTGGGAGGGAAACCAGATCCCAGGGCCACGTGGTGTTGGTTCAGGATGCACACAGAGACAGGCACATAACAAGCGGGTGCCCACGCACAGCTGGGCCCGCCCGAGGGGCAAAATCGTTCCCTTTTCTCTGCTGTGCTTGGCTATTGTCTCCTCAAAGCCGCGCCCTGACCAGTGTCTCCCTGAGGGAGGCTCTGAGGGGCTGTGGGGAGAGTGTGCCGCGGCCCGCCAACCCCGCCCGCAGCAGGGCCACCCGAGCCAGCCAGAGGCCGTCCTCTTGGTACCTGTTCCCAGAGCATCGAAGGCCTTGGAGAAGGAGCGGCCGGGCACCAGGACCTGGGCCAGCCCCCGAGGGTCTGTGCTCAGGACGAGCGCTGTTGTAAGAACAGACTCAGGAAAGAAACCGGTCAGTGGAGAGACCCCACAAGTCGCTGCACATTTCACTGATGAGGGGCCCGTAGCCAAGCGGTGTAAAGAGCTCCCTCCAGCAGGTCCCCAGCTGGCACGTGGCCAAGCCGAGCGCACAAGCCCGGGGTCAGGGAGGGCACTGAAGTCAACGAATGGAAAAAGGCGCTTCTCAGGGGAGGTGACCTGAAGTTCGAGCTTTAGGAGGAGAATCCTCCAAATCATCTTGACTAGAGAAATGCAAACTAAGGCAGCCAAGGCTGTGCCTCATCCCGATGACCACAAAAGGACAACGATCAAGGCTGGAGCGGCTGAGGATCGCCTTCTTGGGGGAGGTGTGACTGAGGACAGCCATTCTGGGCATCAGGCGGGAATCATGTCCCCACAGTCCCCAAACTGAGCTCCGAATGTGAAGCACTGCTCACAGTAGTCAGCCTATGCCCCAAGGAGCCCAAAGAGAGAAGAAAGGGGCCCACGTGGGCAAAAACACTGAGAGCAGCTCTGTTTGTGGAGGCAAAGAAATGACCGCAAAAGGGGCGCTTGTTATTGGGAGAATAGCTGAACAGATGATGGCGTAGGAATGGAATGGAACACAACGGACAGGAAAGCTTCAGAAAAATGTGAAGAGCTCTATGGACCGAATCAGAGTCAAGTGAGTGGGGCCGGAAGAACAATTTACGCAAGAACAAAATGGCCAAGACATGACACAGAAGGACGCAAGAACTCAGATCAGCGCAATGCCCAGCCACAATCCTTATCATAGAACACACTACCCCCACCCTCACCCCGGCTCCCCAGAGATGGAAGATGCAGGACACAGCATAACAGGCATGTTTCGGGGCAGGACCAACGCAAAAATTTGGTTTGCTTGACCACACCCATTTGTTACCGCGGTTTTTGGTTTGTTTTTTTTTTTCAATAGTGGAAGTAAGTGGGAGGGGGGAAGCTAATTTTTGTTAATAGACGACATTTTAATTAAAAAATAAAAATACAGAGACTCTTAGATGAACTTCTCTAGGATTTCTACCAAATTTACCTGCTCATGTAACAAATCCGATCCCACCCCTGGGGAATCATGTCTGGGGAAGAATAGAAAACCTGCCCTTCTGATCACCTGTCCCCCTCCCCTCCTGGCTTTCCTGTTCCTCCTCCTGCCTTTGGCTTTGAGGTGGAGGTAAGTCTCCAGATGGAGCATGAGAAAGGAAGGGAGGAAGGATTGCTTCCCTGCCCCGCCCCAGTTCCCTTCCTCAAAACCATGGACACAGATCATTTCAAGGTGGAAAAAGAGATGAACTCTACCTTCTGACTGGTGTGTGTCCAGTGGGGTCTGGGTCTCCTTGCAGTAAGATACAACTTCCCTGGGCAAGAAGTCCACTTGAGTCACCTTGGACACGCCGAGCTTATGTAGTCTCCGCCTAGGAAAAAGAAGTGCAACAGACATGAAGTGGGCAGGCAAGCCACCAGGTCTGGCATCAGCCCCAACATCCAGCCCAAGCAGCGGCAGTGCCCACAAGAAAGACCAGCAGCGGACAGCAGAAGGGCCAGCTCTGTCCCTAAGAGACTGGGAGACCGTGGGCAATGGACTGCCTCCTCCCTGACCTCAGGCTCCTCTTCTGCAAAATGGGGGCTTGCGGCCGGCTCCATCTGCAAATCTGCTCCATTAGGGGTTAGAAAGCCCTTGGGGCTCCCCTGGTCATTGGGGATGAAATTCAGGCACAAGAGAGAGAAGGGAGTGGAGGAGACGGAACCCTCTCACCTCAGCCAACTGGCTGTTAACAAAGGGTGGGAGACAAAGGGGGTACAGCCTGGAAGAAGACCCAGAGAGAGAACTGGGGGATGATCAGCACCATGGGCCCAGGACCCGCTCAACCTAGAAGATGCTTCAAATTCTGCACTCCCAAGACCTCGCCCACACCCCACACCCACCCAGGACGCCAGGTTCCCAGGGAGGTGTCATGATGGGAGGTGGAGAAGCTGGCTCACTGGCCCCTGGCCCAGAGTAGTCAGTGCATAAAAGAATGACACCAGCTCCTGCCAGGCAGCATCCACCGCACGTGCTTAGCTGTCCATGTGCTTTGAGGTGGGGGACGGCCTGCATCTGGGAAGAAGGAAAGCTCTCCCATAGAAGCTGCGCTTTGGTGGGAGCCAGGGATTCTTAAGGTGGGCTGAGAAGAGAGGCCACTCCAAGCCAAGGGAGCACCCTGGACAAAGGCACGGAGGCCAGAAATGAAATGTCAAATGGGAACAGGGAGATCAACTTGACTGGGCTATGGGGAGCGCGAATCAGACCAGCCTGGAAAGGTAGCTCAAATGCCAACCCAAGAAGCTTTTGGAGAGTGACATGGTCAGACCCACACTTGGCCTTAGGGAGGGGAGAAACCCATGGGGGAGAGCCATTAGGAACTCTTTGTATTAGAGCTAAGGGAATGAAGGAGGGTGGTGGCCCTGAGAGTGCAGAGGAGGCTGTTAGGAGAGTCGACGTTCAGAGAGGGCGGATAAGACTGGGACACTTCTTAGGAATGGGGGTGTAAAGAGTGAGGAGCCAAGGACACCCCAGAGGTGTGAACCCCGGGGGTAAGCAGAGGGGAAGGGGGGACATGCTCTCTCTGAGGGGCCTACAGGACATTCAAATGGCCAACAAGACAAGTGGTGATGTGGGATGCAGCTCGGGACAGACTGGGACCGGATAAGGAAACCCAGGAGTCATCTGCAGAGATGACCGTGAGAGCTGATGAGATCAACAAAGTGGGGTCCACGACAGAGGCTTGGGGGACACCCATAGCTAGGGCTAGCTATGACCCAGCAAGGGACACTGAGAAGGAATGGTCAGATAGGTGGGAGAACCAGAAAGGAGCATTCACAAAGGCACAGAAAAGAGGCCAGCAGTGTCAAATACAGGATGAGCGCTAAGAAAAGCATCCCAGACTGGGCGATTTAGGAGATCACTGGGGCCCATTAAGGCAGCTTTGGTGGAGCTGCTATTGGCCCAGCAGTTCTGAAAAGCAATTTGGAATATGCTTTTATAAAAGAGGTAGGGCTAGGGACTGGAAATGCAAAGTCATCAGAGTCAGGAGCTCCCAGATGACAAAACTCTCTCCTCTAAGTCAGGTTGGCACCTTCTCTGCAACCTATATCCTTAGAGCTGCCTAGGGGAATGAGTGGTTAAGGGACGGGCCAAAGGTCTTGGATCCAACACACATCAGAGGTGGGATCTGAACCAGATCCTCTGGACTCAAAGGCCAGTTCCCAATTTACTACTACTCATGCTTTTAAAAAACAAAGAGAGGGGGCAGCTAGGTGGCACAGTGGATAGAGCACCGGCCCTGGAGTCAGGAGTACCTGAGTTCAAATCTGGCCTCAGACACTTAACACTTACTAGCTGTGTGACCCTGGGCAAGTCACTTAACCCCAATTGCCTCACTTAAAAAAACAACAACAACCAAAAAAAAAAAACCCAAAGAGAGCCCACTGCTGGGCACATACCTCAAGGAGGGCAAAGATGAATAGGTCTCCTTTATACCCAAGTACTTATAGCAGGGCTTCTTGGGGCAGGAAGGAATTGGATTCAAGAGATGCCCATCCACTAGAGGCTGGTTAAAAAAATTGTGTGATGTGCACAGAACAGAATAGCCTGTGTTCTAAGCGGTCATGAGTGTGATGGGGGAGACAAAGGGGCTGATGCAAAGTGAAGGGAGCAGAGTCGGGAGGGCCAAACGGTGCCCATGGAAAGCTCCCCCCCACCCCCAACAAAGAGAGCCTGAATGCTGAGATCCGAGAGCACGAGTGTAGGCTCAGAGACAAGAGGAGACACTGGGGCAGAGCCGAGGACCCGGGCCGGCCCGGCTCTGCTGTTGACTTGGGCCCAGGGATCAATTAGTCCCTTCATTCTCTGTTTTAGGGGATGGCTGGCTCTCTGGGTACCAGGAAATGGGATGGGTGACAGGAAAGTAAGTGAGAAAACACTCTTCAAAGTGATCTTTGGTAACTTCAGGAAGAAGTTTCAGTGGAGCGACGAGGTCAGAGTGAGACCACAGAGGCTGGAGGAGTGAGGCTTTGCCTAGTTTAATAAGCTGGTGCCGGATAATCTCTTGTTGTGGAGGAAGGACTGGGCTGGGGCTCTGGGCAAGCCCTGGGAAGACTCCAAATTCCTGTGTGTGTGCATGTGCGTGTGTGTGCGTGTGTGCGCACGCGTGTGTGTGCATGTGTGTGTGTGTGTGTGTGTGTGTGTGTGTGTGTTCTGATCTGTGGGAGGGGGTCACTCCCTTCTCAAGAAAGGACAAAAGGAAGTCTAGAGTGCAGCTGGCCCACCCTTCTCATTCCCAGAGGAGGAAGCTGAGGCCCAGAGTGGTAGATGCCCCCTGGGGCAGGTGGTGCCCCATTAAGAGAGGGGGTAAGCGAGCCCCAGAGGTGCGGACAAGCCCAAGGATGTGAAGAAGCCGCCTCAGAGGAAAATCTGTCCTAAGGATTTCTGGAGTAGCCACTGGTCCCAGGCCTCCGCTCCCTTCTCCATCCTCTCTCTGTGGCCTCCAGCCTCCTGACCCTTGTTCCGTGCCCCCTCATCCACAAGCAGGGGGGCTTTGCCAGAGCCCTCTGCAGGTTCCTTTGCCTGGCTGAGGAGCCTCCTCCCTGCCGGCTGCTCTCCTCCACTAAGTGGCCCTGCTGACCTTGGCTGACCTTTTCACTTGGGCTTCTTGGCTAGCAGCTCCCCAGATTCAGTTGTTCTGGGGACCAAACTAGCTTCTGTTGAGACCAGACCCATCTCTGCCTTCCTTCTCAAAGTCCTGGATGCCACAGCCCCTTTGCTGGTCTGGTGGCATGGGAGAACTTCCATCCAAGACACCAGGAAGCCGAGCTGAGCCCAGCCTCTCTGTCTGTATCCCCTCTGCTGCCCAGGGGCAAGAAGACACAAACTGATGGCAGGCATGAAAATACACTGGGGGCGAGGAGGAGGCAGCTCCCCGATCACCTACACCCACAAAAGATGCTCCAAGAGCACCATTCAGGGGAGGGGGCCCTGCAGTCGGGGGTTGTGAATGGTGCATCCAAGGCCCCGGCATCCGCTGTGGACAGAAACATTCTGAGAACAGGCCTTCTCAAGCTCTCCAACCCACCTGAGACACCCAGGGGCCCACATTGCAGCCGGAAGGAAGAGAGGGATGGAAGTTCTGGCATCCACAGTTGCTTGGAACAAGCAAGGACTGCAGGGGGAGGGGGCAGGGAGACTGAGTTATCAGAGAGACAGGGAAGTATAATGGGACCTGGGATCCAAAGATATGGATTCAAATCCTGCCTCAGCCCCTGAAAGTCGATTGACCCTGAGATGGTCATTTCTATTCTCCCCGGCTACTTCCTCATCTGTAAATAGGGACAATAACAGCACCTGCCTCCCAAGTCTGTCATGAGGACCAAAGGAGATAATATCTGCAAAGTGCCGGCTTTAAGTATTACCCGATGAGTACTGATGAGTGTTGTTGTTACCTTGTGATTTGGGGCATCACCCACTCTGCCCATGCCTCAGTGTCTACATCTTTCAAATAGGGCTTGGCCTCAGTGGGCCTCCTCACTGCAGCCCTGCACCAGTCATTAAGGCACCCACACCTCGACTGCTTCTCTCGTTGCCTTTCCTCCTCCCTGGGGCTGCAGCCTCCCCCCCAGAAATGGACACCAGGCCCCAGAACCCCATCAGTGTTTCCCTTCTTGCCGACTGGGCCACTGCTGAGGTGTTGGAAGGAAGTCACAGGGCCTGAGTTCAAAGCCAGAAGGGGTTTTGAGGGGATTGAACCCATCCCCCTCCCACCTGACATAGCATCTTTCAGCTGAGCAGAACTGCTGGTGAGTATCACAGGGAAGTCCCGAGTCCTAAAGAAGTTATTCCCTCACCACTGCTTCAACAGGCCTCTCCAGGGGCCTGGCACTAACAGAGACCCAAGCCCTTAGGCAGGGGGGTGTTAGGAGGCCCTAGGGGGAAGGAGAGGTCAGGAAGCACACAGGACACAGCAGGAGCTTTGAATATGAACCCTGGACACATATAGAATCCCACACAGTGTTAGTCCAGGAAGGCCCATAATCCTATCTTCACACAGGGGGCATGCAAGGAACTTGGGGGGACAGGGTTGTTCCCCTTGTCCCTCTTGGAAAGAGAAGGGGATCACACAAGGAGGGGTAGCAGTAGTCATCTTTTTGTGGCATCTTTTCCTCAAAAAGATGCTTCCTTCAAAGTTGGGAAATGGCTGGAAGGAAATCAACTTTACAAACTGCAGATTCAGCAGAGGGCCCCCCAGACAAGAGCCCAGCCTTTCCAACACAACCTTTGCAAAGAAACAAGCAAACAAAAGAGCTGACAAATACCCAATTTCTGAGTCTGTCTGGAGCTGCAGCACTGAGGGGTCAGTGTCCCACTGCAGGGTCCTAAGGCAGCTGGTTATCAGTCGTGCGGCACAAAGGGAAAGAGAACACACAGGGTTAACCAAAAGGGTGAAAGAAAACATCTCATGAGTCAAGTCAATGCCATTTACATAGACAGAAACATGGCCAGAGTCCCCAGACCCAGGGAGAGAGAGGAAAGCCAGGGAAAAGACAAACAGGGGTCGGTGCCAGGCAACGAGCTGGGGGAGGCTCTCAGAAGAAAGCCCAAGGCCAAAGAGGCACTGTGGCCTCCTTCTAGTCTCACCTGGCTGGTCTTTCTGTCACTAACTAGGCTCGTGTTTCCTTAATGGCCAACCACAACACCCTGAACAGGTGCAGGCTCACCAGATGTTCCGACCTTTTGCAGTCACTGGTAGGAATCTGATTTGGTCAGAGGGAACAACTGGGCTGTACACTGCCAAGGTCTCTTCGCTAAGATTTCATGAAGTTGTTTTGACTCAATATTCATTAATGAGATGGGTCTAGTTTGTTTTCCTCTTCTATATCTGTCCTTGGTTTTAGTATCTGTTCTATATTTCCCTCATAAAACAGTGTGAGAGTGGGACTTCTTTCTCAATGATTGAGAAGGATTTGAGTGGAATAGACACCAACAGCTCCAAACAAGCCTCGTAGAAGACACTTCCAAACCTGCCCAGGCCAAAGGGTTAGTCTGGTTTGTTTTCCTGGGGTCATTCATTTACTGCTTGTCTTCTTTAAGATAACCGGTGCTTCTTCTGGTGATTTGGTTATTACCTAGTTTCCTTTAAGTTCTCGGTTTACTGGTATTAAATTGGGCATGGTATCTAATGATCACTGTTGTTATTTGCTCTTTATTCACTGTCAATCCACCTTGTTTGTTTCTTATTTTGGTCATTGGCTCTCCCTCTCCTTTTTGACCATTTGCCAGCGGTTTAATGATTTTGTTAGCCCTAAAAAAGAGAACAGCTCTTATTTTTGCATGTCATTTCTACAGTACCTTTGTTTTTACTTGTCTCTCATCTAATTTTCAAGGTTTCTTCTTTTATGCTTGTTTGGGTTTTTTGTGGGGCAATGAGGGTTAAGTGACTTGCCCAGGGTCACACAGCTAGTTAGTGTCACGTGTCTGAGGCCAGATTTGAACTCAGGTCCTCCTGAATCCAGGGCTGGTGCTTTATCTACTGTGCCACCTAGCTGCCCCTTGTTTGGGTTTTAATTTGTTTATTTTCTAGATTTGTCAAGTACATTCTCAGTTCATTATACCCATCTTTTTTTATTCTAATCATCATCTTTTTCTATTTTATCATTATTATTTTTTTTCAGAATGATTTAGTTACATCACAATTTTTTCATGTTACCTTATTTTTACTGTGCTCCTTAACATAGTTGCTTTTTATTTCCATCCATAGTTATTGTAACTTGACCTTATTGTCTAGAATGTGACTACTTCGTCTATCTGTAGGTCTATATTTTTTTTCTTGTCAATTAGTTGATAACCATAATCTACACAGGAGGCTTTACAATTTCTGTATTTTAGCCTTTATTTATGATTTATATATACATGGTCAGTTTCATAAGGGCATCATGTGATAGTGAGCATAGATAGATACAGAGATAAGTAGATACATCCTTTAATATTTCTATTCAGAAGAAACTATGTCATTCAAATCTAATTTTCAACACCCTGTTCATCTGTTTTCTTTTTTGTTTGTTTGTTCAGCTTTTTGTTAAATTTATCCAACTCTGAATGAGGTACATCTTAGCCTCCTATGAGTATTACATAACTACCCAAATTGTTTTGTAGTTTAGTTAATTTTAGCCTGGCTGATTTGAATACACAAACTCTGTTATGACTTTTATATCCTGTTCTGTTCCAGGGTTCATAGGGTTCATGTGGATCCAGAAGCTACTCATTTTCAAGGCAAGTTAGCAGAAGGGCACTAGCCATGCACTGGAGGAAATGCTGAATGCAAGAATCCAAGTAACCCAGAACAAGAATTACACTGGAAGTTATCCATGTTTGCATAAATTGTAGAATCATGTATCTTGTCTCCTCTTCATTGTTAGGACCCACAAAACAGGTGGTAGAAATCTTTAGGTTCCCTAACCACCCCCAGAAGACCTCTTGTAAATCCTACCACGGTGGATTGAGTCCAAAATCCAGCATGGACGTTGCTTATTCTTGACACTTACCTTTCAGAAGGAGGGATGGGCTCAGTTAAAGTGATTTCTGTTGGAAGTGTTCTCTGGGCTCTGAACCTCAAGCCCCACCCCCACCCCCATCACCACAAGATCACTGTGAGGATTCTGCTCACGAGGCAGCTTGCACCAATGGTTAGAAACACTTGTATACAAGGAATTGGTCCACAGACTGGCCTCTCTTTGCCCGGCAGTTCTTGGGCATCTAATTCTAAGCTGACCCCTTCCAGACTCTCAGGTGTTGGTGTAGCTCCCCAGCACTTCCTCAGATAAGGCTCATCTGGGGGAAGGGATGACTGCTATTGTGGCCAGGCAGTGACTGAAGGCATCCACTGCCTCAGGGATCATGTTGGCCACAATGCAAATGGAACATCCTAAATAGGGATTCAGGAACCTGGACCAAATGCCATTTCCTGAGCACCTACTATGTGCCAGGTTCTCTCTGTGTTGGGCACTGGAGGTAACAGAGATAAAGATGAAAACAGCCAGTGCCCCCCAGTGCTCACATTCCACTGGGGACGTGATGAGGTCACTAAGAATAGAAGGAAAAGGGTCCCAGAACAGAGCTTTGTGAGGCTCCCACGCTTAGAGCACATGGCCTGGAGGAAGATCCCACAAAGAAAAGAGAGGAATGGCAAGACAGGGAGAAGGAGAACCTTGAGAGCGCAGAGAGTGGCCAACTGTACCAGAGGTTGCAAAGAGGTCGGGAAGGAAGAGAACTGGGGAAAGAACACTGGGTTTGGAGATGAAGAGGTGTGTCACTGGGAGATCACTTTGGAGAGAGCAGTTTCAGGGCTGAGATGAGGTCAGAAGCTGGACTGCTGAGGGTTTATAAGAGAGAGAGAAGTGAGGAAGAGGAAGCAAGGAATGCAGATGCTTTTTCAAGGAGCTCGAGGTGGTGTTAGGGGCCAGTGGAAGTTTGGGGTTTTGTTATCTGTTTGGTTTTGTTTTTAAGACTAGGACAGCTTTGGGTGTTTAGTGGCTTGGCCCATGTAGACAGCAATTCCAGACTGAGGGAGCAGATCAAGAATGCTTCAGACACTTCAGAGTCAGAACATTTTTTTCATCCTCTTCCTTAATTGCCTGTGTGACAACCTGATTGTGATAAGATGTTTGTTTACTTTGTTTCTATCAAAAATAAAAAGAGGGGCGGGTAAAAGTTCTATAAAGGGAGACTTCAGAGATTTTCATTAATCATAAGCAAAATGGTTCCTGGTGCCCCTTTGCTCACTGCTGCAGAAGATGTCTCCAGTTCTGGCTTGAGGTACCTGCAAGTGAGTGATGTGGGGAAACTTTTTGTCTCCAGAGTAAAAGGAAGATTTCTGTTGGGGGCATCATCCTTGCCCTGCCTCACAAACCCTGTGGAACCTGATTGGGAAGCATCCCCAAGCCCAGGAGCCCCCACACAGCCACATTGTCCAAGCTCTCAAGGAAGGGGATCCAAGAGTGACTCAACGACCTTCAGTCAGGCTGTCTTCCCTCATGTCATGAGACTCTCAGGCACACTTGAACCTCATTCTTTCTTCTGTGAGCCTCAGTTGCTTCATCTGTAAAGTGTGGACCTTGGCCTCCGAGGCTCCTTCCAGTCAGTGGCCTGCTCTGCTGAACAGTCTCTTGAGACAGTTCTTCCTGGACCTCCCTGGGCCTCCATTGTCTCAGCTGTACCATGAAGGCCCTGCCTTAGGGAGCCTCCACACCTCCCCCCAGCACTGGCGTCCTAGAATTGGAAACAGAGGGAGGAAGGATGCCTCTGTTCTGGGGCCCAGCCCTGATCCAGCCTTTCCTGCCCAAACCTTTCATTCCCAAGCCGCTGCATCCTGGAAAATGAAGGGAAGGCTTGCCCAAGTCTCTCATCTGCTGTTGGAAACCCTGCCGGGTTGCTATTTGGGGAAAGAGGATGGTCCGATTGGCTTGACACGGTAATTACCGGCAAGGGCGTCCCATGGCCCATCAGCTAACAGCCGTGAATAGCAGCCTCCCAAACACTGCCAACAAGGACCTTCTTGGCCTTGATAGAGCAGAGCTGCCCCTGTGGCACATGGCGTGGTGCGGCAGAACTGGGACACTTGCACCATCTACAACCTGGGGAGCCACCCCCCGGGCCCTGGGGAAGCTGGTCCAGAAGCCATCCAGCCCATCACATCTCATGGAAGCGTCCTTCCCAGGCATCGCCTCATTACCTGCCCTGCTGCTGTGTCTCCAGACCACTGGACCTCCAGAGACTGTGCCTCACCCCTACCTGACCATGCACCCCAGTTATCCTTGTCATCGGTCCACACAACCAGACCTCCAGAGACTGTGCCTCACCTCTGCCTGACCATGCACCTCTTCTCATCAGTCCAGACCACTGGACTGCCAGAGACAGTGCCTCACCCCTACCTGACCATGCACCTCTTCTCATCAGTCCAAACCACTGGACCCCTGGGCTGTGTGTCCTCATGGGTGAGTCAGCCAGCACAGACCACATGGACTACTGCATCTAGATAGGTCCAGACCTCAGACCATGTTTCAGATCCCTTCCAATAACCCACCCAGCCACTGCTCTGTGCAGAGACCAAGCCTTGGGCGGCTCACTCAGCTAGAGGACCCCTGCCTTGGAACCGAGTGGATCCTCAATTGGGGAGTCAGCCAGTGGAGACACCAATGGGCAGCTCCACCTGGAAAACCCTAGACCACACTGAATGAGCCTAAGGACAGAGCCTCCCCTGGTCCCCAGGATGACAGGCGAGTGGCTTCTAAGGTGACCCGCTAGAGAAGAGATGGTGCACAGCTGGGTATCAAGCACACTGCGCTGTCCCCATCGGCAAGGCAGGTTCTGACATTTGGCCAGTCTGAGCCATGGACCCAAAGCACAGAAGAGAGCCAAGCACAGAAAGACCAAACTGGAGAGTGCGGTCAAGTCCCCTCCATCAACCCCATGAGTCCCTGAGGCCAGCGGACACCATCCTGCTTCCCTGCCTCCATGTGCTGCCGATTCTCTGGGTGCTTCTTCACTGGGTAGATTACCCCATGCTGCCCCATGCCACTGGTTCCCTCAAGAGGCTGTAGGCAGGTTCTAGATGAAGAAGAACTTCTAAAGAACCTGATAAAGCTTTCTCTGCAACCACACCTAAGACCATGCCCAGAATACAGGATGCATCAAGATGACATCCCAAGGATCATCTGGAGATGAGGCTTTCAGAGACTTCAATGGACATTTTCCTTTTTTCTCCCTTTTTCCTGTTGCACACACTATTTGTAATCTCTACCTCCTAAAGGGGACTGCCCCCTTTAGTTTTGTCAATGTGTTGCTCAAATGTTTTTCTCTTTTTATTCCCCCTCACATTGTTAATCATCATAAGTCCCATAGTTAAGATCCCTTTGTAAAATATTTGTAATATTAGTTATTGCTTCTTTAAGGAAACATTAGTTTCTTAATGAAGCACATGGGGAATTGTGAGAAAATAATTCTTAATCATGGATTTCTTGGGGGCAGCTAAGTGGCGCAGTGGACAGAGCACCGACCCTGGAGTCAGGAGGACCTGAGTTCAAATCCGGCCTCAGACACTTGACACTTACTAGCTGTGTGACCCTGGGCAAGTCACTTAACCCAAACTGCCTCACCAAAAAAAAAAAAGATTTCTTGGGGAACACAGGGATTCAGTCTTAGTCAGCTTTCTCTTCACCCCCACTTGCCCTTTTGGGAGCAGCCCAAGCGCCCATGGGTAGATCAATAGACAAGGAGATCAAAACCACACCTATATGGAGAGAGAGAGAGAGAGAGAGAGAGAGAGAGAGAGCGCGCGCGCGCGCGCGCGCGCGAGAGAGAGAGAGAGAGAGAGAGAGAGAGAGAGAGAGAGAGAGAGAGAGAGAGAGAGACTCTAGGCAGGGCCGGGAGCACAGAGGCTGCTGCTGAGTGCCCAGGGGAGGTTCACTACTCTCATCTCAGGGTCTGCCAGGTTCCTCCCCTTAGGCCTTAGGAAAGGCTGACTTGTGCTTGTTGGGCAATCTAGCGATGAACAGAGACCTGGGTGAGAATGCTGTCCCTGACCCTTAATAGCTGGGCAACCAAATACAAATTCCTCCCCTTTAAATGAGAGTATAGACCAGATGCCCTTGCAGGCTCCTTCCAGCCCTTGATCTTTGACCCTTGGCATGGCAGGAGGGCACACGGATGGCTTAGAAACACCCTCAGCCTGTGTAAGAATGGTGGACTCACTTCCTGCCCAAGACGGTGGCATCCCCAGAAGGCCCAATCCCCAAGGGATGTGGTAGGAATAGGGACAGCAAGGAGGGGCGGAGGGCAGAACACCGGACTTGGAGTCAGCAAGGCCCGGGCTGGAATCAGACCTCTGACATTTCCTAGCTGCGCGACCCTGGGCACGTTTCTTTTCTCTCGGAGGTTGTTTTTTCTCTATAAAATGGGAATGAGTGGTGACGGCTACCCTGGGTTGTTGGGACAGTCAAGTGAGAGAATGTCTGCATGGTGTGTTAAAACCTCCAGAATGCTTTGAAAATGCCAGTGATCCTCGGTCTCATCATCAGAAATGCTGGGCAGATTTCCAAGAGCTTCCAAGATCACTGGGGACCCTTCTGAGAAGCAGACACGGGTAGGTGGGGGACATCACACAACCTGTGCTCACCTGGAAGAGGTGAGAGATGCCATGCCCAGATTGGCTGGAAGGAGAGGGTGAAGAGCAGTCAGATAAAGGGAGGTGAGAAGAGGCAGGGCTTTGGGAAGGAGGTGAGAGGCAGCCACTTCTGGGGTTCCCTTGGCCAGAACATGAGGCCTCCTTCACTGAGCAGAGCTCAGGAGCACTGCGCCTCTGCCTTTGGTGTGAAAGGGAAGAGGGAGGGGCAGAGTCCACTCTTCCTTGATGTAAGGCGGCAGATGAACCTCCAGGATGAAAAGTTCCTTGGTAGCTCAGGGGTACTGGCTTTGGCCTGTCAGCTGGGCCACTGAGCCCCTTCCACAGGCTTCCTGGGAGGGAAGCCATAGACCATGTCCTTCTCACAATATCCAAGGGCAGCCTGGGGAGAAGCCTGCCCCCCCCCAAAAGCAGAGCCGGAAGGACTGTCACAGGTCCAAGGCAGCCACCTTTTATAAAAGATGAAACTGAGACAGAGAAGGGAAGGGGCTTGACCAAGGTTACCTAGGCAAACAAGTGGCAGAGATGGAATTCGAACCCAGGTCCCCTGACTGAATCTCTCACTTCCCTTAAGGGCACCTTCTGTGTTGTCACCCACAGGAGCAGGAAATAGGATTCCCTTTGCTAAGAGTCTTCTTTCCCCCACTGACCCCAAGGCTTACACATGATCCTGGTCACTCCATGCAGAGGAGCCCACAACGTGGGCAGAGTCCATCACCTGCCTCCTGCTGCCTCCCCCCAGCTCTAACTTAGAGGGGCAGGGGTCACCCCAGTTATCCAAGCAGTGGCTCAGGCTGAAGTGGAGACCCAAGTGCAGGGCAGACAGCCAAGGCCAAGGTCCCTAGGGACCTGTGGCAAGCACTTCCACAGGTGGAACAGGGATGTTGGGTTTTCAAAGCTATTTGGTAAATGTACCCAAATGCTTTCTCTTCCTGAGGGTGGGGGCTGACCGCCGCTGGTCTTCATGTTTCTGCCTCTTAGCAGGAGGTAGTTGGACAGGGCTGTTCAGCCAATAGTTATGTTACTTTCTTGTACTGAGTCGTCCAAGGGTCGTGAGCATGAATGTTCTGTCAGGCCCAAAGCTCCCAGGAAGCAGGAAGCGGGAGGGCTGATGCCTCAGCCGACCTGAGTCAGCCAGACCTCTGAGCTTCCCACTGTGCTCCTGGAACCAAGCAAGGGGGTGTCACCAGTGACTAAGCCCAATTCTGCCCGGGGGCCTGGCCAACGTGATGAAGAGTCCAGGCCACAGGTCCCACCCCTGGGAATTTAGTCTCACATACTCCTGAAGGGTTGGGTGGGGCATGAGGGACGACCCCATGCTCAGTCCCTCTCTGCCTCGGACCCCCACTACTACAGTGTCTGCAGTCTCTGTTCCCAGCTCTATCCTTGAGTCCCCCCCCAGATCTCAGCCTCTCCTATACAATCTTCCGGGGCTCACCCCCCTTCCAGCACCTGTGCCTGCCTCTCTGAGGGCTGGCTGCTCCTCCAGCTGTGTTCCTGGCACATCATGTGCCCGTGTTCATTCTTCACCTTTGCCACTTCTCTCCTGCTCCTTTGAGAGTCACAGCAGCCATCAATGGACACACCCCAACTCCTGGGCATTCCTCCTCCTCCTCCCTTCCACCAAGGAGGTCAGTGCCAGGCTCCTAGATTTCCTCTTTCCTCACCATCCCTGCCCTTATTCCTGGGGGTTCCAGAATTCCCCGAGATGCCCCCTCACACTCCCTGGCCTCCCACTCACCCATCTCCTCCATTTGCTCCAGCTCCTTTGCTTTGACCCCCTCCAGGATCCAGCAATCCTTCCCTCTCACCTGGCCAGATTGCTCTGCCCCTTTCCATTCTGGGAGGCTTGAACCTGAGCAGCCCAGATGATTCAAGCTAAAAGCCAAGTGCCTGTCTGGACTTGGGTTTCCGAATGTTCCCAGGATTCCCCCAGAATCTCCTGTCCCCCTTTGTGCTTGTAGATACAGCTTGATTTCTGCCCCTCCCACACACACACAAATGCTTGTGAAAACCAAGCTAAAAGAATGGGAATAGGTTCATACTGGACAGAGCTCATCCTTGGAACAAGGGGCATGCCCTTCTTGTCATCTTTGTGAGAGACCAGAGAGAGGTCGTGGGTGGGATGGAGATCCAAAGGCCAGGGACCCAGAGCTAAGACAGTGGAAATTGAAGCCTAGCTCGGACCCCCTATTCGTTTGTAATATGGGGACAGGAGCTAACGCCCCTGGGCCTGCAGACTGTGGAAGTCACCAAAGTGGGAGCCCTCAGGAGCCCACAGAGAGCGGAGCCAGCCGCCCCAAGAGGGCCAGGCCACCCTGTGCACAGCCCCGTAGCAGAAGCCGCCCCCCAGCACTCCCCCCAAACCGAGGGAGGCGCCGTGTCCTCCTTACCTCGCCAGCGGTCCCAGGTCTCCGGAGTCTTGGCTGCCGGCTTCGCTAGGCGTGCTCGCTGATTTCGAGGAGGGAGACATAGGGGTTGGGACTAAATAATGAAAATAACAGGTATCCCATGTTACAAAATGCAGCGACTGCACTGGTGACGAGCAGCGTCAGACAAACCAAAGCAAACGGAGTCAAAAGAAATCGATCGAATGGGCAGGAGATTGAAATGAGACAAAGAAAAAAAAAAAGGAAAGAAAAGGAAAAGGAAGAAAGTCAAGTGAATTTTACAGATTTTTGGAAATTAAAATTTGAAATGAGTTTTGACAGGGTCGCCTGCGATTCCAAGGCCACGAGGCCCTAGCCAAGCAAAGCCGGTCACTGGGGCCAAAGTGGCCTGGGGCCGAGGCCGCCTCGGGCTTGGTTAGGGCACAAGTGGCCCTGGGAACAAATAAAAACCCCTGGGAAGTCTCCCTACCTGCTCGACACAGCCCAAAGCAGAGCCCTTCTCCCTCCCCCGTCTTCCTTCCCCTGGGGTCGATGGGTCTCCAGTGTGGGGGGAGGAGCAGAGCACCGAGGCTCCCTGGGGGACGGAGAGGGCCAGCTCCCCACTCAGGTACAGGTCCCCTGTGCCCAGGGCTTGTATTTCCTACCCCTCAGGCAGCAAGACAAAGACACTGTCCCAAACCCGGGCTCTTGGGCCACTTTCTGAAGGGAAAAGAGGATCATTCCCGTCTGAGGGACTGAGAGCAAAGCTCACGGACAACAAAGCTAAAGCAATTCCATGTGGTTGTTTTTCCTCCAAATGTCCTTCAGAAAGCAGCCTGAATGGGTCCTCACCTGCCTGCCAGGCTGGCCCCAGCCGGGGCTCATTCCACTAGCCTGGAGGAGGACGAGACCTCAGGCACTTAGGGGAGACCCCTGCATTTGGTTCCAATCATCTGTAATCTTCTCTTATTGGTGTAATAAGATATCGGGCCTGGGAGTCTTGGTGTGGGCTCTGACTGCAATGGGATGGCAGGGCAGAGCCTGGGGTGAGGGGGCCCTGGGCAGGGACCAATCAGGGTGCTCTCTTGGGCCATCTTGGGGTCACTTGCTTTAGATTCCTCGAGAGCCATCGTTGGCTGGTGTACAAGTTTCTAAGCTTTTAGGACCAATTTCTGGGGCTTTTAGAATATCTAAACTTCTCAGACTGTGGGGACCCAGCCTGACCAGCTACGTACCACCATCCCCTCCCCCACAAAATTTCCCAGCCTCATGTCCTCAGTCACTGAAGGTAACCCAAGGTAACAATGGGTCAGTCCAGTGTCCCAACTGTTAACAAGGTCCTTCTTTGGGCCTTGTTAGACTGACACCGTTTATGGGAACTAGACCCAGAACCATGGAACTGAGTGTTGGGAAACGCCCTTGCAAACCACTTCCTTTGCAGTTCCACTAGAGGAAAGTCGAGGTCCTGCAATATGCACACACGGCCAGGCCCCCTCAGATTCCAGGTGTGGGTGGGAGGGTATTGGCAGCTTCTCTCTGTGCTAAAAGTCATCTCAAAGGGCTTCCAACTCTTCCTGAAATGATCCTTGCTCATTCAGGTTGTGCCCCTGTACAGTCCTGTTTGAGTGGAGGTTATCCTGGTGACCTAGCTCAGGAGCCTCTTCTAAGCTCAGAGCCTGGGCCTGCTTCTGTCATAGTCTAGCCACCACTCTTCAGGAAAGGACCTGGAACTTTCTTCTGTCTGAAAAATGCTCCCCCCCCCCCCCCCCCCCGCCTGCCACTAATCTGCTGGCTGCGTCCCAGGCAGTCACCCCAATGAAGATTCTGGAATGAATGGAAATCGAGGGGGAGAACGAAAAGTAATCTGTTGCATACGAGGTCTCCCCTCTCTGAAATCCTGGACAAGTGATGTTTAACACAAAGAAGATGGAAAAGGGGACACCCGTCTCTGCCGCCCCGCTCCCCATCAGCCTGGGCCGGACGCCGGCAGGAGTGCCCGGTCAGGCCTTGGCATGCGCCGATCCGTCGGAAGGATCTCACACAACGCCACAGCAATGGACGCTGAGCTCAGCGCCAGGGCTGGGAGCGCCCTCAGCTCCGCCATCTCTGCCCGTGTACTGGGCACCAAGGCACCCCTGACTCCCCAGGCACACATGAGGGGATTCGAACCGAGCTGTTTCCGTGAGTGCTTCTCTCTGACTGGCCGAAAGGAAGACTGGGAAGGACCAGACGGAGAATGTGCCCCCCGCCCCGCCCCGCCCCGCATCCTCACACTCCTGACCCAGAAAATGAAACCAGACGAGAAAGAAACAAAAACGGCAAGTCAAGGGTTAAGACATGAGGACATGCGCCGGCCACAGCCACACGTTTCTCCCAGGCACGAGGCCCCTTCGGAATAAGGACAGCCGCGGGACCCAGGGAGGGCATTCCCGGAGAGGAAGCTTTGGCGTCCGGTCAACTCCGGAGCCCTCTGGGGTAAGTACCTAGCGGTGGCTCTGGGGAGATGCCGATGCTCTGAAGCAGCGCCTCCGTCTCCCTCCGCTTACGGTCCAAGTCCGAGTCTTCCGGAGCCGGCTCCTTCTTCTGCTGCAAGTCCGCCTGGGAAGGGCAGAAGGGAAGGGAATCAGTCATGGAAAGTGGAGCGAGAGCCCAGGGTGGGCAGGACAATCCGCGGGGGAGCCGGGAGCCGCAGGGATGCTCCTCTCTCCACTGTGGCCACCTGGATGGAGAGCCCCAGGACGTCCATCACACCATCCCTGTGTGTGTGTGTGTGTGTGTGTGTGTGTGTGTGTGTGTGTGTGTGTGTGTGTGTGTGTGTGTGAGATGCACTGTGGCTGTGCGCTCAGGTGTGTGTGAGTGTGCGTGCACCCGTGTGCTCAGATGTGCTTGTGTTAGTGCATTGAGCGTGTATATGTGTATGCGTGTGTGCTCAGTTGTGTTCATGTGTGAGGGTATGTGTTGGCAGGCTCGTGTGTGTTCGTGCTTGTGTACTCTTGTACGCTTGGCTGTTATGGGAGAACCCAACTGAAAACAGTCAGAATGAAAATGAAAAGCTGAGGCAGAAACGCTCCAACACCTTCTGCATACCAGAGAAAATCTGTGAACGGCACAGACCAGCTGTGGAGCATCTATTAGGCACCCACTCAATGCCAGGCACCATGCTGGGGACCAGGGAGTCATGTAGACGAGGAACGCGGTCCCTGCCCTCGAGGGGCATCTAGTCTGCTGATCTGAGGCAGCCGAGCCTGAAGTGAGTGTGAGAATGCCCCTGCTTCGGGCAGCGGGACACCGTGCTGGTCCCCGGGGCTCAGTGGCCAGCTCTGACTTTGTCAGGGTTCCATTAGACACCCCAATGCACTTCTCACCCCGGACAAGACCAAGCTTCCTCTCTGGGACACGCCCCTCTCTCCAGACACATCTGGTCCAAAAGAAAGCTCTGACTCCTTTGGAAGCAGGTGGGATGACAGGCTAGTGGCCCCTGTCACCGTCTGCTCCGCCCAGCAGGGTCCTGGGAGCCAGCCTGTGTGAGGCTCAGGCAATGGGAAGGAAGGGAAAAGGAAGCCATGTCTAAAGGACCAAGCACTGGATCCTCACGGCAATCCGGCGTGATGACTGTTCTACTTTTACAGAGGAGGAAACTGAGGCAGACAGAGGTGAAGAACCTTGTCCAGGGTCACCCAGCTAGTAAGGATCGGAGGTTGAATTTGAACCCAAGTCTTAGACTCCTGCCCCTCTTCGAGTCACTCGGCTCAGTGCACTGGGGCGCCCCCTAGCGGGCCGTGCTGACTCCAGGCCCAGGGCTCCGTGCACTGCGTCGCCATCTGGTGGCCCTATGGGCATCCTTATCGAGAATTTGGCGCCCTGGTTGTCCTCCCCCACTCATGCCAGCAGAGGGCGCTGGCAGACACGGAGGCAAGACTGGGCTTCTTGGGCATTGTCAGCTTTTTCCTGGTTGATCATGCCCCAGCTGATTCTCCCTAATGTTAATGGTGTACAGCCCCTCATTCTCCCTTCTGAGTCTAGCCTACATTGATACCTGCCAGCAAATACCCCCACCTTCCATAAAAATCCAGACCTGCTTGTCAGTGCAACCATTAGGTGTCTACTGTATGTTAGGTCCTGGGGACACTAATTATGCCAAACCCAAAGTAGAGCCGTCCCTGCCCTGAAAGAACTTCCACTCTACCGGGCGGAGGGGGGATGGTGGGACCCCAAGAACGGGAACTACAAAATATACAAGGGAATGCTGGCAGAAGGAGCACTCACTGACCAGCTGAAGGACCAGGACAGGCTTCCTTGTGTTTAGGGGAGGAGGGAGAACACTCCTGGCTTGGGGATGGGGGGGGTGGGTCCCAGAGGTGGGAGAAAGAGCAATGAGCCAGTTTGGTGGGAACAGGGAATAGGGCGTGGTAAGTCTGGAAACACTGTCTGGATCCGATCTCAGAGGTAACAGGGAGTCCTGGACGTTTCTTGAGGACAGGCACCGTGTTCAGAATGAACTGGGGGAAGACAAGGCAGGAGACCGACTAGGCAGCTTTTGCAGTTGGAGGAAACAGTGCATCTCTCTCCCATAACTATTCACAAAAGCCTGGAGAAAGACCACCAGACCAAGTGGTGCTCACAGAATATAAGGAGCAATCTATGCAGCAGGTCCTGCTGCTACCCAGCCTGCCAAGGCTGTGGGCATTGCCAAGAAGGGCTGCACAGACCCTTCTGGGCTAAGGCCTAGCATGGGGTGGCTGGCAGTGCACAGAAGAAAGGAGAGCCTGCCTAGCATGGGCCCCTACCACAGAATAGCAACTGAAAACCTGGGCTGGGCCGATTGCTTTGTTGTTCAGACCCAAGGGCATGATGATGGATGCAGATGACAGATGGGAGGAGAGGCTTCCTCTGAATAATCAGGGCACCAAGCCAAAAGGGAGGCTGCCTTTTGTTCTTTCTGCACTGTTAGAGCCTTCGAGCTATCTGAGATTTGGGGCGACAACTGAATACCCGAGCTCCAGCCAGGGGCAAGTCTTTGGCTGGGGTAGCAAGTCTGCAAACCTTAGATGGAGAGGACAATGATCACACCATGACCTAGATCAGACCACTTAGGACCCACTGGAAATTTGCATCTCCTTGGTCTACAAAGCCCCTAAGATCCTTGAAGGACACGACATGCAAGACCCAGAAAGAAAAAAACAGCAATAGACTCCCAGATAATACAGAACAGCACCAAAGAAGGCCCCAGAATTCCCTCCAGAAGTTCACAGAGCTTGGCCCACACCTAAAATCATAATTCAAGAAGCAAGTCTGGAAGAACAAACAAACAAACATAAACCCTTGACAAGAAAAAGAAAGGTATTATGGAGACAGGGAAAAACAGTAAACAAACACAGGAGACAAAACTAACTCCAAAATATCTATCAATGAAGAGCATAGCTTGGAAACAAGGTTGATTAGAATTAGAATTTCTAGAAGAAATGAAGCATGAGGTTTTAAAAAAAGATTTTTAAATAGTATTATAAATAAAGTGAGAACTTTAGAGGAAAGAATGGGCCAATAAATGAGAGATCTGGAGAAAAGACTTGGAAGAGAAATGAACAGTTTCATATAAGAGGTGAAATGCCTTACCCAAATATGAGTCTGAAAATTAAAATATGCCAAATAGAAGTTAATGACTCCAGGAGAAAACAAGAATTATTCGAAGGAAGGAAGGAAGGCAGGCAGGCAACAAGCATTTTAAGTGCTTCATAAGTAAGGTGCTAAGTATTAGCAACAAAATTACAAGCAAAAGAAAAACATTCACTGCCCTCAAGAAGGGGAAGATAAAAAGTGGGGGGAAGGGGCGGGCAGCAGAGGAAGATACCTCACACAAGGATGTGCTAGGAGAGGAGTGTCTGACTCTTATCTCCACCCAAGTCACAGAGGGAGAGAGGTGGGGGTCAGCTTTCCATGAGACAGCGCCTAGGCTCTGGTTTGCTGTCTTATGTGCATCCTATCAATCACTGAGATTGTGTGTCTGGACAGAAGGTTGCTGCTTACGAGGTTAATTGCTGGAAGACCATGAGAAGAGTGAGTGTAATGGATTCTTTTACAGGGGGGGCTAAAATAAAAATGGAGGACACCTCATGTCCTAAAGCCCCCCCCCTTTCCATGTGGCAGCTTCTGCAATGGGACTGAGCCCCTCTCTTTCCTCATGGTGGTTTCTGCTGTGGGGGGAGGAAAGGAATGATCTGATTGTTCCTTTTGAAATCTTTTGTAGTAGACTAATTTAAAATCAGGAATTATTTGTAATGTGTAAAAGTTTCAAAGAAAAAATATTTTTAAAGTCTCTAACCATTGAATGGCACTGAATTGAGACCAGCTCTTGGCTTTGACTTAATCACTTAACTCTGGTAAAGCTGGTCATGCCCCCTCTGCATTTAGACTGGAGGGCCGCCAATGAAGAAAAGGAGAAAAAAATAAGTAGCCACACTAACTACAATCCTGATCTGATCAATTTCCAAGGTATGAACAGACACCTGGGCTCTTTAGAGAAACAGGTTAAAGAACTTAAACACAGCTGGGAAACACCACATTATCAAATGTGCTATGTGAATTTGTGGATAATAGACTTTTTCTTTTAAAGTGCTAAGAGTATTAGGCCTTAGAAAGTTCTGTGTATAGAGTAAAGCACATGAAACTGAATTAACAACACCTGATTGGTAGGTAATTAATTGGTTTTGTTTCAAGTTTTAAAAATTCCTAATATTGTTTTAAGGTACTATGTTTCTAAATTTTCTTATAATGTGCAAATTGGTGAATAATTGTATCAGCTATGGTGGAAAAACAATTTCATATTTGGACGTCAAATTAAAAATAATTTTTTTTACTGTTAATATAGGAAATCTGAGTTTCCTCAATACTTAAATCTATATGAGGCTCTGATTTTTGTAACTTACTATTTAAGACTTTATGGGACTGTTAATTGATATTATTCTGAGTCTGACTACCAGGTATGGTCATCAAAGGAATACTACATTAATCCTGAGCCAGTGGGTCATAGTGAAGAGCAGGTGGTGAACTGCCAGGGGAAAGGCTGGGAGACTTTGGCAAGGGCTGAAGTAAGATTCTCCTGACTTTAATTTCCCCAATATGAAGCACATCCCACCTAGCTGACTTTGAGTCTGACTCAATACACCTGGCTGTCTGTAGAACTTCTGCCTGGAGTACACATGACGTTCCCTGAGAGCTCGGTCCCTCTTCTTTTATGATAAATTCCTATAATCATGTCATTTAATCAGCATGCACACAATATTGGATTTTGGGGTGGTACGGCAATGGGTTACTATAGTGAGATGCAGGTAGAGAAATTCTAGTCCTTTTATATTCTAAACAACTAAAGTGTTTAAGAATCTGGCTTTGTCATCTGTCTGCTATTCATTATGCATTTTAAAATTGAATCAGAAACACCTTAAATGCAACTTATTTGACATGCCCTCTTGTCACCTTAAGTCCTTTTGATTCTTAACCTTTTGTTGAAGTCTGTTCCATCCAAGCTCAAGGCTTCAACTTCATGGCAACTACAGCTGGTGCCTATACATCTCCTCCCACCCTCTGGACCTCACATCTCCTCTCACTTTCTGGACTTGCCCCCCCCCACTGTGATTTCTTTGACTCTGCTCAGTTTGAAACATTTACAGATGAAGAATCTTCAGCCCCTTTCCCCTTACATATAGAGAAGTGGGGAATGTTATGGGGTTAAGATTAACGTTTGAACTGGCCAGCTAAACTAAAGGATAGACACACCTTGAGAAGCAAGAGAGATAAATCCATTAGGTGTGGCTACTGCCTGAATGACACCAAGGGGACAGATAATTCCAGAAGTCAGGACCACCTCTCCTCATTCCAGCTTCTCCAAACCCCAAAGGGAACTTTCCACAGTTAGATGATCACCCTCATATATCCTCCATAAAAGCTTTTGCCTTTCTCCTGTTCAAGAAGATAGGTATCTCAAAGAATCCTGTCTCTGTACCATGCCATCTCCCCTCCAGCAAAGTTTTTTACTTCTCTCTTGGTCTCCTTTCTCTAGCGCCTAAATAAAATATGATTTTATTCTAATTGAATTTGTGTTCAGGAGAGCGTAATTCCTTAAAAAGGAATACTTAAAGACCCCCCACACCACCCACTTCCCCTGTGATATAATTTATATTCAAGAATAGGAAGCTAGGTGGTGCAGTGGATAAAGCACCGGCCCTGTATTCAGGAGGACCTGAGTTCAAATCCAGCCTCAGACATTTTATACTAGCTGTGTGACTCTGGGCAAGTCAATTAACCCTCATTGCCCCGACCAAAAAAAAAAAAAAAGTTAAGAATAGGAAGGAGTGATACAAGAATGAAATATTTATATTCTAAAAAGGGAGATAAAATAAGCAATGCAGAAATCTAATGTCATCAGGAGTCATAGAGACAGTTAAGACAGAGAGAATGGTTTTGTTATGTTCAGATAATCTTAGAAAGGGAGAAGAAAAGAGCAATACATTAGAGAAGAAAGAGAAAGATGAATCAGGGTGCACAAGTAGAAAAAAGAGGAAGAAGTATGGGGGAATAGGCATCATTTGAACCTTCCATCTGAACTAGTCAGAGGGAGTTAGGAAACGCACACACAGAGTTTTGTGTGGAAACACATCCAACTCAACAGGTAAACCAGAGGAAATAATAAGAGGGCAGAGGTGTGGGAATGGAATAAGAGCAGGTTGATTCAGGGAGAGATTCATCATATGCAAATAAATTTTTATCTCAGAGGGTGGATCATGAAGAAGAGTTAAAAGAAATGAAAAAGAGTAAGAACCTGAACTCAGACCTGGATGCAGAAAAGAAAAGGGGCAGGGGAGTGGAAATAGGTTCTTTAAAATATAAATACCACTGCTGAGCTCCCTTCTTTGTATAAAGGGGGAGGCACATTGAAAGGAGGAAGTGTGAGAGATCAGGATAGAGAAAGTACATGATTACTTATCCTTGGGAATGCAAATAGGCCCGAACATACCCATAGAAAGGAAGAGAGCAGCGTAATGGATCAGAGAGCAGAGTCCAACCATAGGCTGTGTGCAAGAAACACAGCTGAAATGTTAAGATTTGAACTGAGTGAAAATAAGGGGTTGGAGCAAAATCTATTATGCTTCATCTGAAGCAAAAAAAAAAAAAAGGCAAAGGTAATCATGATCTCAGATGAGGCAACAGCAAAAACACATTTGATTAAAAGGGATAAACACAGAAACTACATTAAGAAATTGATAAATCCTTAGACAATTTAATTTTTAAAAAGAAAATTAAAACCAAATTACATGGATCAAAAATGAAAAAAGATTCCACAAGAAGAAATAAATGGAATATTAGAGTCTCTCTCTCTCTCTCTCTCTCTCTCTCTCTCTCTGTGAGGCAATTGGGGTTAAGTGACTTGCCCAGGGTCACACAGCTAGCAAGTGTTAAGTGTCTGAGGCTGGATTTGAACTCAGGTCCTCTTGAATCCAGGGCCGGTGCTCTATCCACTGCGCCACCTAGCTGCCCCTAGAGTCTATTTTAAAATGATAAGCCAATAAAACAAACCACTTAAATGAAATAGATGACAACAAAAATATGAACTATCCAGATGAGCAGAATAAGAATTCTTTTGTTTGTTTGTTTGTTTTAGTGAGGTAATTGGGGTTAAGTGACTTGCCCAGGGTCACACAGCTAGTAAGTGTTAAGTGTTTGAGGCTGGATTTGAACTCAGGTCCTCCTGAATCCAGGGCCAGTGCTCTATCCACTGTGCCACCTAGCTGCCCCCAGAATAAGAATTAAAGAATTTAAATAAGCCAGTATCACCTTCTGGGTGAGGTGACCAAAAAGACGGGACCCTAGACATTTTCTCTCACCTTCACAAACTCTTCAAATATCCCATATGAAAATCACTCAAAGAGGAAAAGTAATTGCAGCTGTACCTACAAGCTAAGATGCCCCAAACTCTGAGTATGAACAGCAGAAAAGGCGCCCCCAGACCCCACCTTGTGAGAAGGGTGCGGCCCAGGATCTCCATCCCCAGGCTGTGCTTTGGGATCCACTCTGGTGGCGGCCAGTGTGCTCTCCCCCATAACTGGATGGTAACCACGAGCCCAGAATTCCATGAACTGATGCACAGTGTTGTGGGCAGTGCCATAAGCCATAACTACTGCAATATGAATGGAAAAATAAAATAAAAAATGAACGTAAGCAGAATTCTACAGATTCAGTGACACTTCCCAGCAGTGCATTGTTTCCTAACTATCCTGTCTTATTGAACTGCTTTCCTTGTATATACTTGTTGGTGTGTTCTCTTCCCCACTAGGTGGTAAGCTCCTTAGTGGCAGGGACTGTCTTTTGTCTTTTTGTGTGTTCTTCGTTGCTTAACACAGTACCTGGGACACAGGAAGTGCAGGTAGATGCAGCAGTGGATAGAACCAAGGGCCTGGAGTCAAGAAAGACCAGCGTTCAAATGTGACCAGACACTTACTAGCTGTGTGACCCTGAGCAAGTCACTCACCTGCATAGAACTGGATACTGAACTGTTTCGTTTTATTTTAAATACATCAGCTGGTAGTCTGGTCCTTCCAGTATTAAACTGATTTCCCCCCTTTTGCCCTGAAAGCATCGGATGCTGGTAAATAGTTTACAACTATAAATTTAGAGTTCGGGTCTCTGAAAACAAGATGGGCTTTTAAGTATAAACTGCATCATTAACATTTCCTCTATCCCTTTCTTAAGTCTGACCAATCAATCTAAATCAAGGCTGTGTTTGCTGATTTCAGTGGTGTAAATACTCCCACTGAAAATCGAACAATCTGCTCTGGAGAGCGGGTTGGAGTTGTGTCCACTGCCTGGGAGTGGTCTTAGAGATGTCTAGTCTGCTTTTCATCTTGCACAGATGAAGATCCAAAGCGGTTCAACAATCTGCATTTAGAGGAGAGATCTGGGATTTGAACTCAGGCTCTGGGGTTCATAGCACTGGGATCCCCACAAAAGGGATATCTGACTGGAGGGTGGCAGGACCAAACTGGCTCCTGCTTCCCTTCTGCAGCCCATTTCAGCCGGAATTGCCCTCCCTTCTCTCATGCCCAAGATTCATGAAATTAAAAAGATGAAGCAGACAGTCTAATGTGGAAGCCCACTTGCTGCACCAAACACATCTCAGAATAATTCTGGGGAATTCGCTTGAGATTAGAATGTCACTTCAGAAGAAACTCGCGATTAGCCTAGGACAGCTGGTGCTCTCCACTCCTACAAGTGTTGACACTTGAAGGGAGGAAAAGATAGTATCTCAAAGCTTCTCTGATTGTGCTGGAAATGAGTACCCATCCCACGTTAGTGTCCTTTGAACTCCAGGTTCAGTCGCTCAGTCTGCATACAGAAGAGCCAACACCAGGAGTGGTGCCTGAAGCCAGCCTCAAGGACAAACAAATGAGCCATCAGTCATTGGATAATGAGAGAGATACCAGGCGGACAGACAGTCAGGCTGAGAAGCTGAGCAGCATCCTGGATGCCTTGCCACTCTGCAGGGAGCACAGTACAGGCAGCCTCAAGGACAAACCAGTTTGCTGCCGGTCATTCCATGTAAAGAAGGGATAGTGATTCTGGGTGTGCATGTCGGGAGGCCTTGCTTCCCTAGATGGCTGGGATGCCCACAGTCCAGGAAGAGGAAAGTCTCCTGTCAGGTTTGAGACCTCAAGGAGAACAGCCTCACTCCTAAAGGAAATTCCAAAAGGCTGGGCAGAATTGGGGAATTTGGCTCAGAGCTATCCAAATATTACACACACACACACACAGAGAGAGAGAGAGAGAGAGAGAGAGAGAGAGAGAGAGAGAGAGAGAGAGAGAGAGAGAGACATATATAGTTTGCATGAGGGGCAAATCCACATTTGAAAAGGGCGTTGACCTCCCACTGACCAGAAAGGATGGAAGCCAAGTCTAGCCAGACCCAGGGAAGGAGACCTTTGAGAACCCTGGCCAGGAAGTTGAGGCCGCAGGGGTAGAAGGCGAGGATCTCCTGCACATTTGTAAAGTGACCTGGGCCAAGCCACAACTTTCCAGGACTGCAGTTTCATTACCAATGTAGGAAGCCCCAGGGACATGAGCAAAAACTGAAAAGTTGCTGGAAACTAAAAGGGGAACACTGAAATGTAGAGGAAGGCCCTACAGATGCAAAAGGGACATTCCACAGCCTGGAGAGGGCCCCAGGCTCAACTGCAAATGAAGAGGCCAGCGCGACAAAGAACATGCCTCCAGGACATGGGCCACATTCTGTTTGCCCTAAGATCCAGGGTCTCATAGAATCCACTTGGATAATATGGCAGCTCCATCAAATCCAGGTGATCCATACGTTCATATGAACAGAACTCCAACCTTCCTGACTCGAGGCACAGAGCTCTATCCACTGGGCTCAGTGGTTTTCCACTGTGTCAGACTCTCTATTACCCATTACCCAATGTGGGGCTTTCTTGGCAGAGATACTGGAGGGATTTTCCATTTCCTTCTCCAGCCCATTTTACAGATAAGGAAATTGGCAAACAGGGTGAAGTGACTTGCCCAGGGTCACAAGGGCTAGTAAGTGTCTGAGGCTGGATTTGAACTCAGGAAGATGAATCTTCCTGACTGCAGGCCTGGCACTCTAGTATGCCACCTACCTATCCTTGGGACAGACTTCCTTCCCTAAGGCAACATGGAGTATCTTACTGAGGGTGGGAGGTTTTGAGCCAGGCAGAATTTGTCTAATTGGGGGGGGGGCATTCTTCTCTCTTCTCCTTCCTGGAGGTGACAACCCCCCCTCTGGGAGAGTCACTACAAAGAAGCTTCTAGCATCCTAGAGCACTGAAAGGAGCACTATAACACTCTGCTGGAGAAGGCACAGTTACCACCCACCCACCCAGCCCAGGCCTACCCATTCAGAGATGTCACACTTATGTGCTGCTCACTGGGTGTCAGGCCACTGGCACAGACACAAGATAATTCCAGCATTCAAAGAGCGTGCATTCTGCTGGGCAAAGCCACATGAACACATCAAAGTAAACACAATTTAGGGGAAGGTGGGCAGTGGGAACCGAGAAATTGAGGGTGGCTTCACAGAGGAGAGAATCTCTGCTGAGCTTTGAAGGAAGTTAGGAAGGCTACATGGCATAAATAGAGAGAGTGTATTCCAGGAATGGCAGGGAGGAGAGCTTTGTGCCTCGAGTCAGGAAGGTTGGAGTTCTGTTCATATGAACGTATGGATCACCTGGATTTGATGGAGCTGCCATATTATCCAAGTGGATTCTATGAGACCCTGGATTAAAAGGAGCAAAATGCCTTTGACTAAGACTTCAAACTGAAACCAGACAGTCCCTATTCACTTTCCCCAAGAGAACAAACAAACTTAAACGCCCCCTTTGAAATTCCCATTCACTATCTTCTTTCCCCAAGAAAGTAAATAGATCTGATATTTCTCCTGATCAACTATTGAGACATCCTTGTCTTTGATAAAGCCCTTCCTGTTTCCATGTAATCTAACCCGAGCTGTAAACTGAGAGGTTGTTTGACTGCTTTGCATTAGTAGTATTTGTTTTGGCTTGGTTGGTATCTGCTAATGAAGGCATCTTGTAACCAGTGAGCAAAGAGAAGCTTATATTGCCTTAGAAAGAGGGAGACCTCTCCATCTCCCTTGGAAGGGTTCTCCAGCATGATCATGTTGATTCTTCTTGGGACAAAATAAATTGGTATTATGGTTTTCTGTCTGTCTCTGATCTGGTTTTTCCTGTAGGAGAAATTATGAAAATAATTTCTCTGATTTGATCTGGTTTTGTCCTGTAGGAGACATGTTCTCTGATCTCGTTTAGTTTTTTGTTTTTGTAGGAAATATCAAATTGATTTCTCTGATCTGTTTATTATTATTTTTTTAGGAGACAGGCATTGGAAACAAATTTAATTTGCCACCGTTCCAATCCAGCGCCCTCCCCCGGGCTGCCTTCCCAGCCCTCACCTCTTTCTTCTTCCGCTCCTCTTCCTTTCGTTTCTTCTCCTCCCTGATCTGGGCCAGCCGCTGCTTCTTTCGCTCCAGCTCCGCTTTTAAGTCGCTTTTGTCAGACATCGTGGCTCCCTGGGGAACAAGCAAAAGAACACGTGGAATCATTCCGTCATTTATTTGTTTCAAAATGTGTCGCGTGGGAAGGCGGGGACCCGGAAAGGAGATTGGGCGGCCAATGGGTCAGAATGGTCCCAGGGAGGCTCAGCGGCAGCCAACAGGACCTCTGGGGCGACCCTCCCTAACCCCTTCAGGGTCAGCAGGCCCAAGAGGGAGGCCTGAGGGAAGAGGGGGCAGGGGGCGGGACCTCCAAGGCAACAACAGAGAAGAAGGAGTAAAAAGAGGCCCGGCAGAAGCTTTTGTTCTAAGAGGGAATGCATAAGGATAAGGGCCATGAGTCGGAGAATACAAGCCTAGAATGAAACACGAAAAGAAATCTAGGATCCAACACAGACATCGGTATTAGCGAGAAGAAAAACCACTTCATCAAAGACTAGAGTAAAGTTGGGTTTAGTGGGGGATAATGTCAAGGACCTTTGTGAGGGAAGAGTAGAATATGGAAGAACATGGAGGTGAGGTCTAAAAAGAGGATGAAGGAAAGAAACGTTTTTTAGAAAAAGGTACAGAAAATGGAATGAAAACTAACAAATCAAACAATTAGAGGAAGAGGAAGAGAGGAAGGGGGGTTTTTTCTTGACTATTTAACTGAGAGAACAATGAGGGGAAGAATGAGGTAACTGGATAAAGGGAAGAAGAAAATAGATATTGATAAGTTAATCAAAACTTCAAAATTAGGGCAGGTGTGAGCGGGAGGTTGAGCTTGAGGGTGAGGGGAAGAGAGCTGTTGAGAATAGAGTTGCATAAAACAAGCAGATTAAAAAACAACAAACAAAACTACAGAAGAAAGGGGGGGAATCCTCATTCAGGAGGGAAAAACGATGTAAGAAACAAATGGAGAAGAATATAAACCTAATTCATAACTTTAAATGTGAATGGATTAAACAATGGGTAAGAAAACAAAGTCCCACGATCTTTTTCTGTGTACCTCTGAGCCCCAGAGCAGAGAGGAGATTAATTTCTAACTTTTAGCCCTGCACACACACCTGCAGTAGAATCACCTGGGCAGGAGACCCAGACTGAAGGGGAGTCAGCAGTTCAGTCATGCTGAACCTGCAGAACCTCCCAGCAGGCTAATAGAATTTAACAGCAGTTTGCTGTGTACTACTACTCCCAACTAAGGTCAAGACAACAGACACAAACCCAGGTTAGGAACTTACAGAGCTCAGACTGGGGGCAGTGAACAAACCTTTACTGAGATCCCAATGCTTTGGGAGCCCTGAAAACTTTCAGGCCCCCAGACTAAGCTGTGAAAGCAGAAGAAAGGCATAAAAGGAGGTAAGCTCAGGCCAGACATCGACACCACCAGCACTCCCCAGAAGGGTGCGGAGCCCAAAACTAACATAAAGTCAAGAAGTAGGCTGGAAGAATGAGTAAAAACATTATGTTATGAGAAAGAGAAACTCAAGACAAAACACAGCAGAAGACAATGACTACAAAACATCTACAAATTAAACCTCAAAGAAAAATGCCACTTGGACACAAGTCCAACAAGAGTTCTTCTTTTTGTTGTTGTTGTTGTTAAAACTTTTTTATTTTATATATTACCAGAATTCTAACATGATCCAACTCTCTCCCACCTTCCAGAGAGTCATTCCATTTAAGAAATAAAAATTTTTAAGAAAGAAAAAAGCTGAGATAAAAAAAAATGAGCAAAGCCTATGAATATATTGAAAAATTCTGAAATGATATGCATTGTACCAACTGGTAAACTACTCTCCCTTCAAAGGAGTGAGGTGGTAGTGTCTTCTAATTTCTCTTTCTTCCTTGTTCTTTGTAATTTTTCAGCATTGACTTTTGATTGGTTTGTGGTGGTCAACAAGAGTTCTTAGAAGAGCTAAAGCAAGAAAGAGACCTTTGAAAAAGAGATAAAAGCGGTTTTAAAGACCAAATAAGAATGATAGTGGAAAAAAGAAGGGAAAAGAAGCACAACCTAGGAAAGAAACATGAAAAGAGAATCAATAATTTGGAAAAAGAAGTACAAAACCTTACTGAAGAAAATAACTCTTTGAAAATTAGAATTGGATAAATGGAAGCTCATGACTCCATGGCATGTGGAGAAATAATAAAACAAACTCAAAAGACTGAAAAAATAGGGGGGGAAATATGAGTTGTCTAACTGGGAAAACAGCTGACCTGGAAAATATATCAAGAAGAGATAGTTTAAGAGTCATTGGATTACCTAAAAGCCACGAAGAAAAAGAACCTAGACATCACATTTCAAAAAGCCATAAAAGTAGGGCAGCTAGGTGGTGCAGTGGATAGAGCACTGGCCCTGGATTCAGGAGGATCTGAGTTCAAATCCAGCCTCAGACCCTTGACACTTACTAGCTGTGTGACCCTGGGCAAGTCACTTAACCCCAATTGCCTCACACACAAAAAAAGTCATAAAAGTGACTAGATATCTTAGAACGAGAGGTCAAAGTGGAAATTAAAAGAATGCATAGATCGCTTTCTGAAATTCCAAAACAAAATCTCCCAGAAATAGCATAGATGAAATCCAGGGCTCCCAGTTCAAAGAAAAATACTGCAAGTCGTCAGAGAAAAAGAATTCAAGTACTGAAGAACCACAGTCAGAATCATATAGAATGTAGTAGCCACCACTATAAAGAAAAAAAAGGGGGGGCTTGGAATATGACATTCCAGAAGGCAAATGGGCTAGGATTACAACAATGATCAAAAAAAGAGCATAGACATCACATTTCAAGAAATTATAAAGGAAAACTGCCCAGATATCTTAGAATAAGAAAACAAAATAGGAATGAAAATAATCCAACAATCACCTCCTGAAAGAGACATCACAATAAAGACTCCCTGGAGTGTTATAACCAAGTTCTGGAGTTCCTAGGTGAAGGAGAAAAAACAGCCAAAAAGAAACAATTCAGGTACCTTGGAGCCACAGTCAGCATCACACAAGATTTAGCAGCTACCATGTTAAAGGAGCAGAGACCTTGGAATATTATATTCTAGAAGTCAAAGGAGCAGGATTACAACCAAGAATAACCTATCCAGCAAAACTGAACATAATCCTACTGGAAGAAACTGGAGATTTAATGAAATAGAGGACTTGCAAGCATTCCTGATGAAAAAAATCAGAACTGAATAGAAAATTTGACATTAAAACAGAAGACTCAAAAGAGGCATAAAAAAGGTAAAACATGAAAAAGAGATCATAAGGGACTTACTAAGGTTAAATTATTTATATCCCTATATAGGAAGTTGATACATGTAACTCCTAAGAACTTTATCAATATTAGGGCAGTCAGAAGTATTCTACCTAGACAGAGAGCATGAATGTGAGTCAATTATGCTGTAATAATTTCAAAAAAGGAATGGAAGGGGGAGAAAGAGGGATGAACTGGGAGAAGGAAGAAGGGAGAAAAAGGCATGGGGCAATGGTCACATAAAAGATGTAAACAAGTAACTTTTACCATAGAGGGTTCAAAGAGGACTGAAATGGTTCAAAGAGAGAAGAATATATACATACACACAGATATATATACACACACATACTCAGTCAGATATACGAATCTATCCTATCCAAAAGAGAAGCAGGAGGAGAAGGGACCAAGAGAAAAGGGGAGGTTTGTGTGATAAAAGGGAAGGTTAATTAAGGGAGGACCAGTGGCCAGAAACAAAAAATACTTTTAAGGAGAGACAAAGTAAAAAGAGAGGATAACCAAAAGAAAAGAGGATAGAGGAAAATACACAGTAATCAAAACTGTGAATGTGAATGAGATGAACTCACCCATAAAAGAGAAATAGATAACAAAATGGATTAGAAACCTGAATTCAACAATATATTATTTAAAAGAAACCCACTTGATACAGAAAAAAACACCCAGAGTTAAAATAAGAGGCTGGAGCAAAATCTATTATGCTTCAGCTGAGGTAAAAGGTACAGGGGTAGCAATCATGAGCTTAGCAAAGCAAAAAATGGTGTAAATAAAAGAGATAATCAGAGAAACTACACTTTGCTAAAAGGTACCAGAGATGATAATATGTAATATTAATACTAAACATATATGCATAGGGGAAAGAGGATAAATGCAGGAGGAAATAGACAGCAAAATTTTACCAGTGAGGACCTCAATTTGCCTTTTTTCAGACTTAGATAAAGCTAAACATGAAATAAATAAGAAAGAAGTTAATGAGATAAATAGAATTTTAGAAAAGTTAGAGATGATAGACCTCTTGAAAAATTAAATTGGAATATAAAGGAGTATGCCTTTTTCTCAGTCGTAAATGGCACCTTAGCAAAAATTGAGATGCAAAAACTTCACTAACAAATGCAGAAAAGCAGAAACATTAAATGTACCTCTTTCGGACCACAATGTAATAAAAAAATATATTCAGTAAAGGACCTTGAAAATACTAGATTTAAAATTAAATGGAAACTAATCCAAAGAGTGAGTGGATCAAAGAATAAATCATAGAACGAACCAATAATTTCACTGAAGATTTTAATGACAATGAGACAACATACTAAAATTTGTGAAATGCAGCCCTTAAGTTCTTAAGGGAAAATTTATGTTTCTAAATGCTTACATTAATTAAAAAAAGAGAGAAAGGGTAGATCAATGCATTGGAAACAAAATTTTGAATTTCCAATTATACGCCAAAATAGAAATCCTGAAAATCAAAGGAGAAATTAATAAAAAAGTGAAAGTAAAAAAGCCACTGAACTAACAAATAAAACTAGGAGCTAGTTTTCTGGAGAGAAAAAAAAAGCAACACTAAAACAAACCATTGGTTGATCTGTGTTTTGTTGTTTTTTTTTTTTAAAGAAGAAAACCAAATTACCAGTATCAAAAATTAAAAAGATGAGTGTACCACCAATGAAGATGAAATTAAAGCAATTATTAGGAGCTATTTTACCAAATTATATGTCAATAAAACTGATAATGTAAATTTAATGAATATTTACAAAAATATAAATTGTCCAGAATAACAAAAGCAAGAAGTAAAATACTTAAATAACCCTGTTTTAGAAAAAGAAATTGAACAAGACATAAATCAACTCCTAAAGAGAAAAAAAGTCCAGGATCAGATGGATTTACAAGCGAATTCTACCAAAAATTTAAAGAACAATCAATTCCAATACTATGTAAACTATTTGAAAAAGATAGGTAAAGGAGTCCTACTTATGTCCTTTCTATGGTTTTGATACCTAAGCCAAAGAGAACAAAAACAGAGAAAGAAAACTTTAGACCAATTTCCCTAATGAATTTTGATGATGCCACAAAAATTCTGCACCATGACCAGGTGGGGTTTATGCCAGGAACACTGGCTGCTTAAGCATTAATACAATTATATACCTAACTGACCATATCAATAACCAAAATAATAATACTCTGATTATATCAATAGATGCAGAAAAAGCCATTGACAAAATTAAACACCAATTTCTATTGAATACATTAGAAAGAAGTAATCAATGGAGCTTTTCTTAAAATTATAAGCAGCATCTATCTAAAACCAAGAGCAAATAAGAAATGACAAACAGGATGACTTCAAAAAGTCTGGAAAGACATGTATGAAATGATGTATAGTGAAATGAGCAGAACCGAAAGAACACTGCACAGAGATAGCAATATTGTTTGATGAAGAACTGTGAATGACTTGACTATTCTCAACAATACAATGATCCAAGACTACCCCAAAGGACTACTGATGAAATCCATCTCCAAAGAAAGAACTGATATTGATGGAACAGACTGAAGCATGTTATTTTTCACTTTCTTTCAGTTTTTTCCTTTAATTAAATTTTCTTGTACAAAATGACAAATGTGGTAATGTTTTACATAATCATACATGTATAACCCATATCTGATTGTTTGCCACCTCAGGGAGGGGGAAGGGGAGAGAGGAAAAGAGGGATAAAAATTGGAACCTAAAACTATAAATAAAAATGTTTATTTAAAAAATAAATAAAGTAAAACCAAAAGCAAGCATTATCCGTAATGGGGATAAACTAGAAGCCTTCCCAGTAATATCAGAGACAAATTAAAAGATGCAGGATGTCCATTATCACTATTTTTCAACATCATGCTAGAAATGCTAGTTATAACAATCAGACAAGAAAAAGAAATTGAAGGAATAAAAAAAAGGCAACAAGGAAACAAAATGATCATTCTTTGTAGATAATATGATAGTACACTTAGAGAACCCTAGAGAACCAACTGAAAAACCAGCTGAAATAATAACTTTAGCAAAGATGCAAGATATAAATTAAACCCACATAAGTCATCAGCATTTCTAAATATTGCCAGCAAAACCCAGTAAGAAGAGCTAAAAAGTGAAATTCCATTTAAAATAACTGCAGACATGTGGGTAGCTAGGTGGCACAGTGGATAAAGCACTGGTCCTGGATTCAGGAGGACCTGAGTTCAAATCCGGCCTCAGACACTTGACACTTACTAGCTGTGTGACCCTGGGCAAGTCACTTAACCCTCATTGCCCTGCCCCTCCCCCCAAAAAAACCAAACCCAACAACAACAGCAACAACAAAATAACTGCAGACAATACAAAATACTTGGAAGTCTACCTGCCAAGACAAACTCAAGGACTACATGAACACAATTACAAAACACCCTTCACACAAATAAAGACATATATAAACAATGGAGAAATATTAATTGCTCATGAGTAGGCCAAGCTAATATAATAAAAATGACAGTTTAACCTAAATTATTAATTCAGTGCCACATCAATCTAACTACCAAGAACTATTTTTAGACCTAAAAACTAATAATAAAATTTATCTGGAAGAATAAAAGGTCAATACCAAAGGAATCAATGAAAAAAATGAGTAAGAAGGTGTCTTAGCAGTACCAGATTTCAAACTATATTACAAAGCAGTAATCAGGAAAACAATCCAGTATAGTGTGGTAGATCAGTGGAATAGATAAGGTACACAAAATACAGAAGTAAATCATAATAATAATCTAGTGTTTGATAAACCCAAAGATCCACGCCTTTGAGGCAAGAACTCACTATTTGACAAAAACTACTGGGTCTATCTCTCAAGACAAACACAGCAACTATATCACCAGAACTACAAAACACTTCACAAAAATAAAGTCAAATCTAAATAACTGGAAAAATATTAATCACTCAAGGGTAGGCAGAGTCAATATAATGAAAATGACAATTCTACCTAAATCAATTTATTTATTTAGTGCTATACCAATCAAACTATCAAAAATATTTTATAGAGCTAGAATAATAACAAAGTTCATCTGGTAAAACAAAAGTTCAAGGATATCATCGGAATCAATGAAAAAAAAAATACAAAAGAAAGTGGTCCAGCAGTACCAGATCTCAAACTGTACTGTAAAGCAGTATTATCAAAACAATCCGGTACTGGCTAAGAAATAGAGAGGTAGATCAGTGGAATAGAATAGATAAAAACTATACTATAGTAAATGACTATAGTAATCTAGTACATGATAAACCCCCAAATCCAAGCTTTTGGAACAAAAACTCATCATTTCACAAAACTGTTGGAGAAACTGGAAAGCAGTATGGAAGAAACTAGGTATAGACCAACATCTCACACTGTATACTAAAATAAGGTCAAAATGGGTACATGATTTATGCATAAAGGATGATACCATAAGCAAATTAGAGGACTATGGAATTGTCTATCTGTCAGATTTATGCACAGGATAAGAATTTAGGACCAAAGAAGATATAGAGAATAAAATTAAATGTAAAATAGATCATTTTGATTATATAAAAGTAAAAAGGCTTTTGCAAAAACAAAACTAATGTAACCAAGATTACAAAGCAATTAGAAAACTGAGAAAGAATTTTTGAAACAAGTATCTCTGATAAAGGCCTCATTTCTCAAATATATAAAGAACTGCGTCAAATTTTTAAAAATACAAAGTCATTAGGATTTGAACAGTTTTCAGATAAAGAAATCAAAATTATCAATAATCGTATGAAAAATGCTCTGGATCATTATTGATCAGAGAAATGCAAATTAAAACAACTCTGAGATACTACCTTACACCTTTTAGAGTTGCAAATATAACAAAAATGGAAAATATTGATTGTTGGAGGGATTGTGGGAAAACTGGGACACTAATCCACTGTTGGTGGAGTTGTGAAAAGATCTAACCATTCTGGAAAGCAATTTGGAATTATGCCCAAAGGGCTACCTAACTGTGCATCCCCTTTGATCCAACAACACCACTGCCAGGTTTATGTCCCAAAGACATCCGCAAAAAGAGAAAAAGATCTATTTGTACAAAAATATTTATAGCGGCTCTTTCTGTGGTGGCTAAAAATTGGAAATCAAAGGCATGTCCATCAGTTGGGGAATGGCTACACAAGCTGTGCTCTATGGTGGTGATGCAATGTTATTGTGCAGTAAGAAATGACAAACAGGATGACTTTTTTAAAAACCTGGAAAGACATGCATGAAATGATTTATTGGGAAGTACACAGAGACAACAATATTGATGGATGAACTGTGAATGACTTGACTATTCTCAACAATACGTTAATCTGAAACAATCCCCCAAACTATTGATGAAACATACTATCCACCTCCAAAGAAAGAACTGATATTGACAGAACAGGTTGAAGCATGCTATTTTTCACATTCTTTCATTAAGTGACAAATACGATGATGTTTTGCATGATCATATATGTATAACCCATATTGGATTGTTTGCTGCTTCAGGAAGGGGAGAGTGGAGGCAGGGAAGGAGGGATGGAGATTGGAACAGAAAAATCTAAATAAAAATGTTTAATCTGGAAAACAATTTTTTAAAAAGGTGGGGCAGTGGTGTGTTGGGAAGGGTTCAGGAGATATATATGTATTTGTATACACATACATAAATATATATGTTGCACATATATGAGCTATTTAGGTATTTTTATATAGTAATTATATTTAAACAAATTTGTCATATATACTATTTATATAAATTGATGTGTATACGTTATTTATAAAGCAGTTATTTTAAGATTTAAAATACTAAGTTATATGTATTAGAATATATCTAGGTATATTTAAATGTAATAATATGGAAAATTTATACTATATATGTCATGTGTGTATGTATATATTATATCCATGTTTGATATATGTATAAAATATAATTATATATCACAAATAAAAATAAAATTTAAAAAATTACTGGGAAAATTAGTAGCAGTTTGGCAGAAACAAGGCACAGACTAACATTTCAAACCATATACCAAGATGGGTACATGATTTAGACATAAAGTTGATACCTTAAGCAAATTAGAAGAGCATGGAGAAAAGATCTATGGGTAAGGGAAGATTTTATAATCAAGCAAGAAATAAAGGGAATCATGGGAGGTAAAATGGATCATTTTTATTATACAAAATTTAAAAGGTTTTTCATTTAAAAAAAAGTGTAGCCAAATTAGAGGGGAAATCAGGAAACTGGAGGGGGTGGGTTTTACAGCACATCTATGTAAAACATTACCATATGAGTCATTTTGTGTAAGAAAATTTAGGGGGCAGCTAGGTAGCACAGTGGATAAAGCACTGGCCCTGGATTCAGGAGGACCTAAGTTCAAATTCAGCCTCAGACACTTTTGACACTTAACTAGCTGTGTGACCCTGGGCAAGTCAATTAACCCTCATTGCCCTCTGAAAGAAAGAAAGAAAGAAAGAAAGAAAGAAAGAAAGAAAGAAAGAAAGAAAGAAAGAAAGAAAGAAAGAAAGAAAGAAAGGAAGGAAGAGGAAGGAAGGAAGGAAGGAAGGAAGGAAGGAAGGAAGGAAGGAAGGAAGGAAGGAAGGAAGGAAGGAAGGAAGGAAGGAAGGAAGGAAGGAAGGAAGGAAGAAAGAAAACTAAGCAGCTCCTTTTGTGGTGGAAAAGAACTAGAAATTGAAGGGATACTGATCAATTGAGGAATGAATCAATAAGATGTGCTAAATTATTGTAAAAGAATATTATTGTCCCATAAGAAATTACAAGGGGGGGTGGTTTCAGAAAAATCTGGGAAAACTTATATGAACTGATGCAAAGTGAAGTAAGCAGAACCAGGAGAACCATTGTATACAGTCAAAGCAATATTATAATGATCATCAATTGTAAAAGCAACTACTGTGATCAATACAATTACCCATGATAATTCCAAAGGACTAGTGATGAAAAATGCTATCCACCTCCAGAGAGAAAACTGATGGACTTTGAGTGAAAATTGAAACATTTTTTTAACTTTTTAACTTTTTCTTGCTTTTTTCCCAACATGACTAACATAGAAATATGTTTTGAATGACTTCACATTTGGGGGGGGGGCTGTCCCAGGGCAATGAGGGTTAAGTGACTTGCCCAGGGTCACACAGCTAGTTAGTGTCAAGTGTCTGAGGCCAGATTTGAACTCAGGTCCTCCCGAATCCAGGGCTGGTGCTCTATCCACTACATCACCTAGCTGCCCTGTAACTTCGCATGTTAAAAGAAAGAGAAGGTATGAGAAAATAGAGAAGGAAAATATAAAGCAAATAGAGGAATGGAGGGAAATACTGTTAGCAATCATAACTGTAAATGTGAATGGGATAAATTCACTGTTATAGAAGAGTATAGCAGAATGACAAGGAAGCCAGAATACAATAATCTTATTTAAACCTTTTGCTTTTTAATCAGCTCACATGGTTTTTGCTGGCATAGATTAATAGTCTCAAATTTTGTTTGTTTGTTTTGGGTTTTTGTGGGGCAATGGGAGTTAAGTGACTTGCCCAGGATCACACAGTAAGTATCAAGTGTCTGAGGTCAGATTTGAACTCAGGTCATCCTCAATCCAGGGCCGGTGCTTTTTCCACTGTGCCACCTAGCTGCCCCTAAAAATCTCATTTAAAAGAAATACACTTGAAACAAATTTTATGTTTTAAAAATCAAACCAAATTACTAGTATTAAAAATGAAGAGGCTGAATTCACAGCCAATAAAGAATCAATTATTAGGAGCTATCTCATGTACCTATGTGCAAATAACGCCAATAATCTAAATGAAGTGGATGAATATTTTCAAAAGTATAAATGTCCAAAATAACAAAATCAAGAGATAGAGTACTTAAATGGCCCTGTGTTAGAAAAATAAATTGAACAAGGCACAAATGATCTCCCAAAGCTGGTGGGGGTGGGGGGGGTGGAAGGGGACAGGGCAGGCAGGACCAGATGGATTTACCAAATAAGAGTGAATTCCATCCAACATTTATAGAACAATTATTCCAATACTACATAAACTGTTTGAAAAAAATAAGTAAAGGAATCCTACCAAATTCATTCCACAACACAAAATATGATCTTGATAGCTAAACCAGAAAGAGTCAGAACAAAGAAAATTATGGATCAATTTCCTAATGAATAGTGATGCAAATTTTAAAATGAAATATTATCATGGAGACTACAGTAATATTTCTCAAAGATCATACACTATGATCAGGGTGGATTTATACCAGAAATGAACAGTTGACTCAATATCAAAAAAACTATAATCATAATTGCCCATATCAATAACAAAAACAACAAAAGTAATATTTTCAAATAGATAAAGAAAAGGATTTTGAAAATCTACGACATACATTCCTGTTAAAAACACTAGAAAGGAGAGGAATAAATGGATCCTTCCATAAAATGGTAAATAGTATCATCTAAAACCAAGGGTCAGCATTATATCTAAGTCTTTCCAGTAAGATTGGGGGGGGGGTGGCGCAGCTAGGTGGTGCAGTGGATAAAGCACTGGCCTTGGATTCAGGAGGACCTGAGTTCAAATCCAGCCTCAGACACTTGACACTTACTAGCTGTATGACCCTAGGCAAGTCATTTAGCCCTTATTGCCTCCCCCCCCAAAAAATGCTAGCTATAGCAATAAGAAAAGAAAAATAAATGGAATAAAATATAGGAAAAGAGGAAACAAAACTAACAAATTTTGGGAATTATATGGTGGTTTACAATGGATAGAGTTAACTAAAAACTAATTGAAACCTATATCAGATTGCTTTCCATCTTGGGGAGGGGGGAGGGAAGGGAGGGTGGGAGAAAAAATTGGAAATAAAAATCCTATGAAAACAAATGTTGAAAACTATCCTTACATGTAACTGGAAAATAATAAAATACTTTTATTATTAAAAAAAAACTAATTGAAACAATTCCTGCCCCAAAGTTGCAGGTTATAAAATAAATTCACCTGAATCATCAGTATTTTTGTGTGTTAGCAACAAAACCCAGATACAAAAATTCAACTTCAAATAAGTACAGACAATATAAAATATCTGGGAATTTACCTGCCAAGACCCATACAGGAAGCATATGAACACAGTTACAACCCTATTCACACAAATAAAAACATCTAAATAATTGGAGAAATACTAATTTCTCATGGTTGGGTCAAGCCAAATATATACAAAGTGACTACTACCTAATTAATTCACTTATTCAGTGCCATACGAATCAAAAGGATCACTTTATAGAGCTAGAAAAAAATTATTATAAAATTCATCTTCGGGAACAAAAAGTAAAGAATAGCAAAGAAATACATTAAAAAATGGGAAAGAAGTGAGCCTCATCACGCTGGCTTTCAAACTATACTAACAAAGTATAATCATCAAAAATAATTTGGTACTGGATACTAAGTAGAGGGGTTGATCAGTGGAAGAGTTTAGGTATACAGTAAACAGAGGCCAATGAATGCAGTACCCTAGGATTTAATAAACCAGAGATCTTAGCTATTGGAGCAAAAATTCACTATTTGACAAAATACTATTGAGAAAACTAGAAAGCATTATAGCAGAAACTGGAAATAGACCAACATTTCACACCTCACACCAAGATAAGCTCCAAATAGGTACATGATTTAGACAGTGTGATATCATAAGCAAATTAAGGAGCATATGAGAAATTACTTGCTAGATCTATGGATAGAGGGAAAGTTTGTGATGAAACAAGATAGAAAGCATTTCACACAAAGTAAAATGGGCAGTTTTGATTACATAAAATTAAGAGGTTTTTGCACAAACAGAACCAGCCAAAATTATGAAAAGTGTAGAAAATTGGGAGGAAAGTCTTTGCAGCAAGTTATCTGGTAAAGGTCTCATTTCTGAGATATGCAGGGAACTAAGTCAAATTTGTAAGAATAACAACCAGTTTCCCAATAACGAAATTGTCAAAAGATATGAATAGGCAGTTTTCAGAGGAAGAAATCCAGTTATCAATAGACATATAAAAAAAATTGCTGATTTGATAATACTTAGAGAAATGCAAATTAAAATAACTCTGAGGTCCCACCTCAAACCCATCATATCAGCATACTTGACAAAAAGGGAAAATGGAAAATGCTGAGAAGGATATAGAGAAACATGTACATTAATACACTATTAGTGGAGGAGTGAACTGACTGAGCTATTCTAGAAAGCAACTTGGAACCATGCCCCAAAAAGCTCTTAAACTGTTCATACCCATTGACTCAACAATACCACTAGGAGATAGATCAAAGAAGGAAGAAAAGGACCCATTATGTACAAAAATAGTTATAGAAGCTCTGTTTGTGGTAGTAAAGGACTAGAAACAGGGGGTGGGTGCCCATCAATTGGGGAAGGGCTGAATAAGTTATAATATGTGATGGAATACTGTTAAGTTGTAAGAATAGTAATGGTGAGGAGTAGCTAGGGGGCGCAGTGGATAGAGCACCAGCCCTGGATTCAGGAGGACCTGAGTTCAAATCCAACCTCAGACACTTGACACTTACTAGCTGTGTGACCCTGGGCAAGTCACTTAACTCTCATTGCCGAGAGAGAGAGAGAGAGAGAGAGAGAGAGAGAGAGAGAGAGAGAGAGAGAGAGAGAGAGAGAATAGTGATTGTTTCAGAACAACCAGGGAAGATTTGCATGAATAGATTCAGAGAGAAGTGAGCAGATACAGGAGAATAATTTATTGAATAACAACAATAATATAAAGATAATCAACTTTGAAAGCCAGTAGCTTGAACAACCCAATTCTACAGAATGAAGCATGCTGCCCAGCCACCTCCAGAGAGAGAGCTGTTGGAGTCAGAGTGCAGACTGAAGCATGTGCTTTTTTCTTTCTTTTTTGGCACATGGCTAATGAATGAATGTGCTTTGCTTGGCTATTCATATTTGTAACAGGTTTTCCCCCCTTATTTTCTTAATGTGGGTTGGGGGGGTGGGGGCAGGAGGATGTGGGAAGGAGAGAATTAAAAACTGAAAATAGAATAAAATTCAACTTAAAGACAAATAATCCAGTACTTCACAGGATAAGAAAGGCTAAACAGGTAAAAGGGAAATTTTTTTAAGGCTTGATTTTAAGGTAGATCCTTAGTCTCTATGCTTATGAGCAATTTCAAGAAAAATCCCCTCAGGGGTGGGGAAGCATGAAAGATTTCCAACAGTGGACAGTTTCAGAGAGTGAAATGACTTAAACCAGAGCCATCATGCAGCAACTGCTCTACTACTTCCCAACAGACTGGAAAAAGGAAACTGTGGCAGATAGAAAGTCTATATGGTCCTCTTGAACACTTTTTATTGTATATGAAATAAAGCAGAGAGGCCAGTGGAACAGGACCATGCATGTTCCAGAGCTAAGATAGACATAAATCTTTGCCACTAGGACAAGACTACGCAGTCTTCCTTTGAGACAAGTACACTGAAAATAGCTGCCATGATAGGTTTTATCCCAGGAATGCAGGGCTGGTTCAATATTATGAAAACTATCAGCATAATTGACCACATCAATAACAAAACTAACTGAAATCCTACAATTATCTCAATAGATGCAGAAAAAGCTTTTGACACAATCCAGCACCCATTCCTATTAAAAACACAAGAGAACATAGGGATAAATGAAGCTTTCTTTAAAATAAGGAGCAGATATCTAAAAGCATGAGCAAGCACTGTCTCTAATGGGGAAAAGCTAGAAGCTTTTCCATTAAGATCAAGGATGAAACAAGGATGCACATTATCACCTCTATTATTTAATATTGTACTAGAAATGTTAGCTTTAGCAATAAGAGAAGAAAAAGAAATGGAAGGAACTAGAATAGGTAATGAGGAAACAAAGCTATCACTCTGCAGATGGCATACTTAGAGAACCCTAGAGAATCAACTTAAAAACTACTTGAAATTATTAACTTTAGCAAAGTCACAGGGTATAAAATAAACTCAAATAAATCATCAGCATTTCTTTATATGACCAACAAAGCCCAGCAGCAAGAGATAGAAAGCAAAATTCCATTTAAAATAACTGTAGATAATATAAAATACTTGGGAATCTACCTGCCAGCACAAATCCAGGAATTATATGAACACAATTACAAAACAGTTTTCAGACAAATAAATTCTGATTTAAACAATGGAAAAATATCAATTGCTCATGGGTAGGCTGAACTAATATAATAAAAATTCTTTCTAAACTACCTTACTTATTCAGAGCCATACCAATCAAACTACCAAAAAATTATTTCATAGAGCTAGAAAAAATAACAAAATTCATCTGGAAGAACAAAAGGCCAATAATACCAAGGGAGTTAATGAAAAAAATGCAAAGGGAGGTGGCCTAGCTATACCAAATCTCAAACTATATTATAAAGCAGCAGTTATTAAAATTATTTGGTACTGGCTAAGAAATATTGTGGTGTGGGGGCAGGTAGGTGGCTCAGTAGATAGAGCACTGGCCCTGGATTCAGGAGGACCTGAGTTGAAATCCGGCCTCAGATACTTGACACTTACTAGCTATGTGACCCTGGGCAAGTCACTTAGCCCTCATTGCCCTGTAAAAACAAAAACAAACAAACCAAAAAAAAAAAAAAAAAGGAGAAATATTGTGGTGGATCAGTGGAATAGAACAGGCATACAAGACACAGTAGTAAATGATGATAGTAATCTACTGTTTTATAAACACAAAGACTCCAGCTTCTGGGATAAGAACTCACTATTTGACAAAAACTGCTGGGAAAACTGGAAAATAGTATAGCAGAAACTAGGTATAGACCAACATCTCACATTGTATAACAAGATTATGTCAAAATGGGTACATTGTTTAGACATAAAGGGTGATATCATAGGCAAAATAGGGGAGCAAGGAATAGTTTACCTGTCAGATCTATGGAGAGGGGAAGAATTTATGACCAAACAAGAAAGAGAACATTACAAAACGCAAAATGGATCATTTTGATTATATTAAATTATAAAGTTTTTGTACAAACAAAACCAATGCAACAAAGATTAGAAGAAAAGCAGAAAGCTGGAAAATAATTTTTACAGTAAGTTTCTCTGATAAAGGCCTCATTTCTCAACTGTATAGAGAACTGAGTTAAATTTATAAGAATATAAGTCATTCCCCAATTGATAAATGGTCAAAGGATATGAACAGGCAGTTTTCAGAAGAAATCAAAGCTATCTATAGTCATATGAAAAAAAAATGTTCTCAATCACTGATTAGAGAAATGTAAATCAAAACAACTCTGAGGTATCATCTCACACCTATCAGATTGGCTAAAATTATAGAAGACAAAAATGACAAATGTTGGAGGGGATGTAGAAAAATTGAGACGCTAATACACTGTTCTTTGAACTGTGAATGGATCTAGCCATTTTGGAGAGCAATCTGAAATTATACCCAAAGAGTTATAAACCTGCTTGTGTCCTTTGACCTAGCAATACCACTATTAAGTCTGTTTCCCAAGGTGATCAGGGAAAAAGGAAATCACCTAGATGTTCTCCAATATTGATAGCAGCTCTCTCCGTGGTGGCAAAGAACTAGAAAGAGGGGATGCCCATCATTTGGGGAGTGGTTGAGCAAACTGTGGTGTATGATTGTGATGGAATGCAGTTGTGCTGTATGAAATGATGAACTAGCAGATTTTAGGAAAACATGGAAAGTCTTTCATGAAATAAAGAAAAATGAACCAAGAGAACAGTGTGTATGGTAACAGTAATGTTATTCTAAGAACAACTGTGAACAACTAAGCTATTTTAAGTTATTACAAACACTCAGATCAACTACAGAGGACCTATGGAGGAAGATGCTCTCCACCTCCAGAGAAACAACTGATAAATAGAAGTATGCATAGTAGGCTTTTACATACATGTATATGATGCATGTGTATATGTGTGTATGTGTATGTCCAATGGTGGACTTCTCTGGTGTGGAGTGGGGAGGGATGGAGAAAGGAACATAACATGTAGCATGAAATAAATTAAAATCTAAAACCAGAAATGCAGTTACCACAAACTTTCAAAAACAAGTTAGTTCACCGACCCTGAACTAGAGAGTCAATGGCACCAGAGCCATAAGTAGAGATGTTTAGGCTTGAGCCAGGCAGCGTGACAAGCATCCCTAGTGGGGGTGGGGGGTGGGGGAAGTGAGCACCACTGATGCCATGGGGGGTGGGGGGGGAGGATTGAGGTGGCTGGGAAAGTCCTGGAACACAGGGTGGCAGGGGAGATTGCCCAGCTGCCCTTCTGGAAGCTCCCTCCTTTAGCTAATCATTCCAGGTGCTAAGCTCTGTCATTTCCGCCTTTCTGACAAGCTGCACGGTGAGAGCCCTTAGCTGGGTCTTCCCTGGTCATGGCTCTGAACAGAAGTGCTGGACCTGTCATGCAACAAGCATAAGTCAGCCTTCTGTGCACCAGGCCCTGGGGCAACCAAGCCCAAGCATGCAACAGTCTACCTGAAAAGAGCTTGCCCCTAAAGGGTTCTGACAATAAAGTGTCCCAGTGCAAGGTAGCCTGGGAGGGAGACACAGGCGAGGAGTCCTGCTGGAGAGGAGAGGATGGTGAGCTGTCCTGGAAGGGAGAGGGGGAGGCTGTCAGCCTTAGAGGCAGAGAGGAGAGAGCATTCAGCACACTCCAACCATGGGGGCCAGAAAAGAAGCCAAACCTTGGGAAGGTTTTGTTTTTAAAAAGAGAGGTCATGCTGACTTCATAAGAACAGATTCTAAACAACACAGTGGCTGGTGAAACAGGGAGGAGGAGAGGACCCTGTGCAGGAAAGGCAGAAAGGAGAAGGGTGTGAGTGTGTGTGAGTGAGTGTAAAAGTATGTGTGTGTATGTGTGTGTGTGTATGTGTGTGAGTATGTATGGATATATGTGTGCATGAGCTTGTGTGAGTGTATATATGTGAGTATGTATGAGTGTGCATATGCATGAGTGTGTGTGAGTGTATGTGTGTGAAAGTATGTGTGTGGGTATATGGGTGTATACATGTGTGTATGAATGTGTGTGAGTATGTACGAGTGTGCATGTGTGTATGAGCATGTGAGTGTGTGTGCATGTGTGCATTAGTGGATGAATGTATGCATGAGTATATGTATGTGTGCACGTGTGTATGAGCATGTGTGTGTGAGTATGCATGAGTGTGCATGTGTGCATATGTGTATATGAGTGTGCGTGTGTGAATTTGTGTGTATGAGTGATGCGTGTGTTTAGGGGAGACACCCCCCAAAGAAGGAGACAGGGGTGTATCAGGGCTAGCCGAGAGACAGATGGATGGCAGACAAAGAGAGGTGACCACAGAGGAGGGAGGAGAGCAGACAGGAGAAGAGGGAGCAGCAGGTGGGAGACTGGGGGGACCTTTGAGTTGTGGCCCTTCTCAGAGGCCAAAATCTGGGCAGCTTAGAAATGTTGTTTAGTGAACTCTGGTCCTCGACTCTGTTGTTGCTCAATTCTTGGTCTCCAGATCCACCTGATGTCTACCTGCCCACACGTTTATGGGTCATCCAAATGTCCTGACTTCTTGACACAATCTCAAACTGATGTGGCACAATGGGCCACAGGCTTAGGGTCAGACCCTGTCCCAAACTCCTGCCTAGCAGCCTCTCAGGAGGGAGGGAAGGATGGCTGGTCCTGCCTCCTTCCTGTGTGTCTGCACTGAGTCAGGCAGAACCTGAGGAAGTCCGAAGGGGGTATTTAAGTGGGTGAGGAATGAGCCAGAAGCTCCTCAGTTTATCCACCCAGATCTTTCTTCCCCAGGGTCTTGATACCCAAGTCAGAGCCAATTCGTGTTAGGTTTTGTCTGGAGTCCAAAGCTGTGTAAGGTTGACACGTGGTTTATTTCTAAATACAAAGCTGGCTTGACTCCTATGTGGCATGGATGGACATCTGATCGGGGATCTGACCCACCACTGCCAAGAGGAGATTCTGATTTCTGCCTTTGTGGAGAGCGGGAGGATGATGCTGTTTCAGTATTTGCTCCTCCCCTTACCCATCTCCAGGAGAGTTATTGGGCTAGAGTTGAATCCCTCCACCATCCTCAACTACTAGCAGTCTGGGGGTCCAATACTTTCTCTGTCAGATCTCAAGGGGAGGGTAGCCCTTAGCTTCCTACCTCCACCTTACCTTCCTCCCACCACACACTGGTTAATACAGAGGAATTTTTGTGGTTATGCAAACACTAAATAACTGTTCCATCCATGTAAACAGTAAACAGAAATTGGGGGAATGACACAGATTAGAAAAGACCAAAGAATACACAGAGAGAAAGAATGATAGGGAATGAGAGAGCAGCTCTTCTCACAAGCACTAAAAAACAAGGGACATCTGGAAGGGGACAGATCTGAGGCTCCCCAAAGCCATCTAAGAGTCTGAGCTCACCCCTCTGGACCACCTCTCTCCAAGTCCTCCAGCCATCTAAAGAAATGGGCATAGCCAAGGCTGGGCCCCTGGGCTGCCCTTCAGGGCTCTGCCCCCCAAGTGGGAGGAAGGGTTTCCCAATCAGAAGAGAGTTGACCCAGGCCACCAGGCTGTTCCAAACAGCAAAGTTTGGAATTGGCAAAGAACCCTAGAGAATGTTTTAAAAGGTAACCTATTGAAATGAATATCAGATTAACTAATTGAAAAAATGGTTCCTGAAGACTTTGGATTTAATCCATTTCTATTTGCTGCCAAAGGAAAGCAGCAACATAGTCAGTGCCCAGAGCCCTGAGTCTAGAACCGGGAAGATCTGAGTTTGAATCCAGCTTCTGACACTTACTAGGAAGTCGCTTCACCTGCGTTTGCCTCGATTTCCATTTCCTCAGTTGTAAAGTGAGGATCATAAAACCAGCTGCCTCCCAGACTTGTTGTGGGGATATTTGTAAAGCTCTGAGGATGGGGCAAATCTCCCTTTTATATACAAACATGTAAAAAGTATATACACCCTCACCCTCATCCTCACTCCCAGGACAACAGCAAGAGAGGACGACAATCACTGAGGTGACCTTCCGCCCCCACCCTCACCTTAGAGGCTTTTCTGAAGAACGTCCGTGTGTCCACTGGACAAGGTGACTTCTGGATCATATTTGCAGCATTTTAGTTCCCAAAAGTCAATGGAACAAAAATGGAAGAAGGAATGAACAAGATCTTATTGAAATTTTACTGTTTATTGAAGAGTTCCCTGCGTATCACCCTCTACTCCATGTGAGTGCAGATGTTTTGAGGGTCCCCACACCCTCGGAGAAAAGCTATTTGCTAACACAAGCAAGGAGATGTTGCTGCCTCTAATGGCCACAGGGAAAGATGCACCGTCCATGGCCTTGGGGTCAGCAGATCCTAGGAGTGGACCCTAGGAGGCAGAGTGCCCAGCCGTGGGGTCAGGCTCCACTGACTCGGGGCACTGGGGATTGGAGTGTGGAGGGGGGCAGCCCAATGAACACCCTGATGTGTCCCACGGAGCCTCTGAGAGAAGCCGGGATAGATAGAAAGGGAGCGCAGAGAGAGTGGACTTCACAGCCCAGTGGACCTCTGGGTAGTGTGGCTCTGCTCTGGGGCTGCCTCCCTGACTCAGCTTCCCCTCTCCTCAGCATCTCACCCAGGGGCAGTCTGAGTGGTGTTCCGCAGGCCAACAGAGGGCAGACCACCCACCTGTGCTCTGGATGTAAAAGTAAAGCTCCCTGATCCCAAACCTGGCCACTAGACAGACAGGGAGGAGCTGCAATATCCCTGGTGCCCACCTTCTCTCCCTCCATCCCTCAGGACCACAGGTCCTCAGCAGCCCCCGTGCGCCAGGGCAGAACCGCTCAGCCAGCCTCCAGGTTCTGCCCATCCCCCCTCCCCCACTCTGACCGCAGGACTCGATCACCCCCTTTTCCACTCATACATTTCCAGCAGAACTTGTTAAGAAGAGATGAATGGGGGGGCGGCTAGGTGGCGCAGTGGATAAAGCACCGGCCCTGGATTCAGGAGTACCTGAGTTCAAATCCGGCCTCATACACTTGTCACTTACTAGCTGTGTGACCCTGGGAAAGTCGCTTAACCCCCATTGCTCCGCAAAAAAAAAAAAAAAAAGAAGAGATGAATGTTGGGGGCAGCCTCCGGCCCCCCCCCCCGGGGACTCCACGGGCCTCTCCAATGCCCTCCGGGGCTCCTGCAGGGCAGGGCACCCTCTTGGCCTCCCCGCCCCTGCATCAGGCCCTTGGCCATCCAGATAACAGTGCACCAGCCCCAGGGCAGGCAGCTCCCAGCCAGGAAATGCTTGTTACCGACTAAGCTTGTGGTCTTAGTGACTGGCCTGAAGCCCTGGGGTGGGAAGGGACTTGTCAGGGGTCACACAGGCCTTGAACCTGAGGTCCTTCTGGCTCGGAGGCTCTCATTCTGTACATCCCACAGCTCATATG